>NC_134489.1:67981764-68321764 GCF_040206685.1 Ascaphus truei | reverse complement strand
TAGTGCTGTCTCCTTTTTGCCAGTTTCTGGTAACGTATGTTTGTATAATATATATATATATATATATATATATATATATATATATATATATATATATATATATATATATATATATATATATATATATATATATATATAAACTACAGATGGACAGTCATGCTGGGGATTATTAAAGGTCACTTGCTTAGCGTGGTAATTATAGGCACTAGCTGCCTGTAAACAGTTTTTCTTAGCCCTCTGAATAGATTCCAATTTCCATTCATAAACACCACACCATGACACCAAACTATTACTCACTACCAACTTAAACTCCAAAAGCTAAGGGCGTATTTCTGTGTGTCTGTGAAGAGAAGGGGGATTTTCTCTCCATAATTTACACTGTACATATAGTTGTATTTTTTAAATTAAATGGGCATTTTTTTGCGTTTATGACCAAAACAACTTCTAATGCTTTGTGTAACGGTAGATCAGGACTTTTAACACCATTTATATTTAAGATTTATCAAAAAATTAGAAGGAGAGGTGTAGTATACACCTGTACCCTCTGGCTAGAAGCTCATTTAATGTAGCACTCCAGGGACAGTTAAAATATAACTTTTATTAAGTCTCATATAAAATAAAGTCTACATTTATTGGAAATAGGGAATACAATATTCATATAAAATGGAAGGTTGTTGCAGTGATTGTGTGAGGTTGAAATATAGTACCCAATAAGCGTTATCTTTGTTTATGTGAATAAATACACACTAGGGACAACCAAAAAAAACAAAACTCAAGAGAGGTAAAGTATCTCTATGCTGTATAGGAATGTGATACTGAAATGTGCAATATAACAAAATGCAATCACTAACACAGCATACCGATCAAACCAACCTATGATCGCTAAAAGTAGAATCCACCACTATTAACTATACTAATGGATACTGAAGATGATAAACCAGTACCTGTGGGAATCACAATATAAGGTATACAATTATCTATATCAATTAATATAGGGTGGGAACTCACTCACTTCAATTGATGTGGAGGACTAAAGACAATAATAGGTTGGTGGTATGTGGATTTATTCTGTGTGTGACAGCAATTATATTTAAGGGATCAGTCACAGGGCAAAATACAGTAAGTGAAATAAAATGAGGTTTATTTTGGATAAATCCGTGGAAACACACAGAACTACAAAATACAAAAATATACACACTTACAGGGGTCTGGGGGATGAAATCTACCTTTCCTAAGTGCAAGGACCCACTTCAAGTGGGTTTCCCCTGTCCGCTTCTCTGCTCCAGGATATCAAATTGCTGTAACGTAAGGAATCCACTCCTGGCTTTGATTCTAGCCTTGCAGATCTCTGCAGTTTACAAAGTCTCCCTCTGGCAAACAAGGGCATATGTGCTGCCTCTTATTGCAGCTCCAGCCCTGTGCTCCGTCATTGGAGGAATGCTCACACACCTCCCTCCTGTGATTGGCTAGCCGCTCTTTATATGCTGGTTTCTGGCACTGATTCAGTGCCGAGCATAATCCTTCTCTGGACGTTACTTGGTTCTGCCACAAGCCTCCTGGCTTGCTTCGTTTGTGTACTAACTTCTCTAGTTCTCGTTATTAGTTCCTGAGTATCCTTGAGAACTGCTGCTACTCTCCACGCAGAGGTCTGTGTTCCTGAGGCCTGCTGCTACTCTCCACGCAGAGGCCTGTTTTGGACTCCTGTGCTGAAGCGCTGGTTTTTCCCTGGCGCTGCCCCGCAGTGTTCTTCGGCCAGCCTGCTGTCTCCTCCTACAGACACCGGTGTCATGGGCCGAGGCCGCTCCTCGCGCAGAGGTCACTCCCGCGCTCACGCTCCTACGCTGAAGCAGAGAGCTCCTGTCTACCGTTGTCAAACACCTGCCCAAATAACGACGATGCTGCCTTCTCCAATCCTGACCCTGGCTTCTCCTCAGACTACGCTGCCTTCTCCAGTCCGGACCCCGACTTGTTTGACCACGAACTTCACACTCCGGAACCGACTACGTGGTCCAAAGTCGGTGATTATGTAACCCCACCTCAGCCCCGCGGTCTAGTCCTGGTATGTGGCGAGCACGTCCATGACATGTACACAGCAGCCCTCTGAAATGTATCTCCACACTCCTTCCCAGAGATGTACTTCAGCAAACTCCACACTCCTTCCCAGAGGTGGACTTCTGATGGACTTCTGATGGAATCTCCACACTCCCTCCCAGAGTGTCTCTCCCTCTGAGGGATAACCCAGAAGGTCCTCTCCCTCTGAGGGATCACCTAGATGGTCCTCTCCCTCTGAGGGATAACCTAATGCACTGTCCAGCAGCACCCCTTATATACCCCTAGGTGGCTATTGAACAAAGGCAGCCAGCCAAGAGAAAACAGTGCCTGGGGTTCAGACCTGATAACTGATTGATTCATTTAACTAATCCCCTACCTTTGTTCTGATCTATTTCAATGGAGAGCTTCAACTGAGTGAATTACTAGTCTTTCCCTATACAAATGACAGGCACATACCGTAATTTACATTTGCAGGGCTAACATGTTAATTCCATCACCACACAATACCAAACTACTGTATCTAGCTGGGGGGAATTGCTAACACAGGCATAAATACAGACATAAGGTGTAAAAGACAGGACAGCTAGCCCAAATTACCTGTACTTCCCCAGACATTACATACATTGGCCTGAATTATACATTACTTAGCCAGCCAAGTTACACGTTTTTTTAGGGGTAAATAGCTGGGATTTCTCTTTATGAGATCAGCCAGCCACACTTTGCAAAACAGTTCACCTACATTTTAACTTATTTTGATTTTTTTTCCATACCAAAACCAACTGAGTTCTGGCAAAACCAAAACATAATTTTGTTAGAACCAATATTCAAAGGGGAATGCACCAACCCATACAATGTAGTTTTCTTGCTCTATCCAAGTAGTGTGGTGATAAATGTACTAAAGTCTTTAGGTTGTTCATGTACATAGTTGCTCACTCGTAGTAGTATATGCATGAGCTAGCCTTTAAGCAGAGGTTATGGGGTCAAAAACCACCAGAAATTAAGCAATGATTGGTATAGACACAAGTGAAAAATACCTAATAAACTTGTTAGATCAGGAGGATAATGTTCTTGAAATAAGTAGAAAAAAAAAGGACAGACTAGGTGGGCCAAATAACCGTTATCTTCCGTCAATTTCAATGTTTCTATGTAACCCTGGACCCTTTCTGGAGTAGTAGGGGTACATAGAGATGGGCAACACTGGCAAAATCCGTTTTGTGGAATTTCCCGAGCTTTCCATTCAAAATCCATTCCGTGGTGTAAAATCCGTCGACGGATTGTTCCAGTTTCAATCTGTGCGAATCAAAAAACGCCATTAGATATCATCTGTTGATGGATTTGTAGAATACAATCCATGGATTCAGCAATCCGTTGGAGGATGTTTTAGAATCCTCCAACAGTTTGTGGAATCCGAGGATTGTATTCCAAAATCCTCTAACATAGGGGTACGCAAAGTTTTTGACCTCCGCCCCCCGGCCTCGCAGCTCCAGTGTTCGCACCCCCCCCCCTCTACTACGACCCGGTGTCAAATGATGCCGCGGGTCATGTGATGTCACATCACTTGACCCCGCAGCCTCATTTGATGCGCGTTGCCCTGGCGATGTGTCATTTGTTGCCGTGTTCCCATGGCGATGTGTCGCCAAAAAGGCGGCTTGTAGCAGGTAAGGGATGTTACAGAGGCCTCACACCTCCCCTGGCATTTAATTTAAATGCCTTGGGGAAGAGCACAGGGCCTCTGTAACCGCTGTGCCCCTAGAAAATCTTACGCCCCCCTCCAGTTTGCGCACCCGTGCTCGAACAGATTGTGGAATCCGCGTAGTGTATTCTAAAATCCTCTAACGATTGTGGAATCCATGGATTGGATTGTCAACGATAACAAAATAATCCAGAACAGGTGAATTGCCCTTTTTGAGACTGATTCATGGAAATTCGTGGACCAAAGGAACCGGACGATCTGTTGTGGATCCAAATCTGTGGAAAAAAAACTGCCCATCTCTAGTGGTATAGCACAACATGTTGGGGCATATTAATAAAAGAGCTGGAGACTGTCCCAAAGTGTGGAGGCAAAACTAACCTTTATCCACACAGTAAAATTAACAGCACAATATAAAAGCACCACATCAAATGACTGCAGTCAGAAGGGCTATGCAGAGAGGAGATCAAGGATCAGGTGGAGGTCTGGACTGCAGGAAGCCACATTTCCAGGCATGATCTTGGAGATGACAGCAACAGGGTGAGCCTTATTGTACTAGCAAGCCTACTTGGCTGGCTGTCTGTTTATATAGAGAAGCATGGCGGTGGGTGCAGAATTGAACCACCGATTGCAGTTCATCATTTTTACCCACATAGGGTATAACCTATATATAAAGGTGCTGATAGTTGTATCTGATACATTGCTAAAAGCTGCATTTATTTAAAAATTTTATGTTTCACAGATCCAGAACTATATTAATAGTGTAGTGAATATTCATATGTTGTACTGTACATTCCTAAAAAGTATATTATATAATTCACTGTATAATATTTTATGGCATCAGATCCCATATTTGTTTTACTTGGTCTTTAGTCGTAACTTAAATATGAAGGCTTGATTATGGACACCTCTAATTAAAATATATACAAAATATGTTTTGTTCATTTTTGGTTCAAGAGAAATCAGAGTATCTTGTTATTTGTTTAAAATTCATAGTGCAAAAAACATATTGCAATTCGATATTTCTGCGTATGGACATCACCCTACATTAAGAAAGCCGGGAGCCTTTTTTACCCAATTATAGTCTAGACCAAAAAATGCATTCCTAATGTAATTCTAATAGTGGTGTATTTTCGTTATTTTCTTTATATAGCCCAAAGAATTTATATTTTAACTGAAAAGTGTGCCTTTTAGGCAGAGAATCCTGGAGAACATCTACTTAAATGTGCAATTTTTTTTAAAGCACAGTAAAAAATAAACTACTAGTACATGGTGTACTTCAGATATGAGATGTATTACTGTCCTTAGGGGCAAAATTGTATTTTATCCTTACTAGTTACATAACTTATTTACAAGGATATCCACATTTTATGAGCATGTACAGTGAGTGCAAAGAAGAAATGTGTAAACAATTCTTAAAAGCTCGTGAACACAATGAAATATTATCATTTTGCAAACTTTTTTTTTTGCTACTTCAGACAGGGCCAGATTTTTTTATGATACAAACAAAAGATTTAAAGGGGATAGAAGGAGACACCAAGTTTGATACATGTTTTTTTTTAACCTGTATGTCCTATAACTCCTCTCTAATTCCTCCTTTTAAAAATCCCTAAATTGCAAAGACCTTAACACATTGACACAAACAGAGGCAAGATTTGCAAAGGTATACAGGGATATACCAAATAAGTAAACATGGAAAGGATGTTGATCCAGGGATTAATCCGATTGCCAATTCTTGGAGTCAGGAAGGAATTTTTTTCCCCCTTATGAGATATCATTGGATATTTGGGGTTTTTGTTTGCCATCCTCTGGATCAATAAGTAGGTATAGATATAGGATAAAGTATCTGTTGTCTAAATTTAGCATAGGTTGAACTTGATAGACGTACGTCTTTTTTCAACCTCATCTACTATGTAACTATGTAATTGTGCTCCACATTTGTCTTGATATATCACCCCATACAGTTTTTAAACATGTGTCCACTAATGCAGTCATAAAGTCATAAATATTATTTATTCTCAAACACATGCACACCTATGGAAATCATTGTCCAATATTGATTTTCTCTCAAAGTAGGAGCAAAGGGGTATTTACAAACGTATTGCTTATTTACCTAAACCACAGTTCTAAAGCTTTAAACTCCTGTTTAAAAGGAATTTGGAAGCTAAACTTGAACTCATTTGTATTCCTGTGCTCCTATTCTCAAAGCAATTTATAAATGCTGTGATGTTCTATAAACCGGATGATACATGGAGAATGGAGATGTGCAAATACTTTCTGGAGTTTGAGAAACAGTCAAATTTCACAAAAACAAATGGTGAAAATGTGCATGAAAACGGCAACGTAAGACACAGAAATTTCCCATGCATTTGGCACTTTATATACTACCATTCACTAACATTTTTGGAAAATTCGGGGAAAAACTGATGAAATTCTGTAGAAATTAGAAACATGTTGCTGTTATTTGGTGGAAATGTTGCACATACAGTATTTGTTTTCCCACATGAAAGGGATGTCTTCATGACCCTTAAAACCCCCCCTAACATGTCGACAAAAAAAGCCTAATTTATATATCATCATTTTCTTCTTTAGCCCATGTCGATCCACTGCTGGATAAAGGCCTCCCCAGTGATCTTCCAAGGTACTGGAGATTCATATGGAGGCCTACCTTCTCACTCTCTTCGACGAGTTCTCTGATTTATTACTGGAGTTTTTCTGGACTTATGGCAAAAATACAGTGTCACCTGAAAATTGTAGGGGCCTCCTGAACAATTCTTCAAGTGTTGCTGTGGAAAGCCTGGAGACATGGTGTCTACCTGTCCCACTCTCTTGCTGATCATCATCTTGCTTGTATCTTCATGTAGACATGGATACATACATTTAATCTAATAGTTGATGTAGCATTCCCGGAAATGATTCTTATAATAGCAATGTACGCTTCTTCAACGCTTTGTCTTAATGCCTTTAAAACCACTAAGGTGTAGACAGAATCAAATGCCTTTTCATAATCTATGAATCCTATGCTGAATGGTAAATCGTATTCATTACTTCGGGAAATCATGTATTGTACGACTCGTATGTAATACATTGTAATGTATCCACAGCAAAATCCCACTCTCCCTCTCTCAAATGCCTGTGTTAACTATAACTGAGCTCTGTGGATAGGCATTACTATGCCTCGTTGGGTCAATAACAGAGCTCTGTAGATCTGGGCCTAAGAGTTCCTTCACTTATCGCTGAAAGCTCCTTGATAGAAGCTGGCATCTATTTGCGTAGTCATGAACCGATTGTAACAACAGCCCGGAGCAGCCCGTTCCATCGCAGCGGAATTGAAGATCTGTACACACAAATCTAGGCTTGAGTTTTGGGTAGTAGCCCGCAATCCAAGATGTTTAGTGGATATTCTTGTACTGTGTACTTAGGCGCGGGTCTCCATCTTAGGTCGGCATATTTTTTTTTATGTTCGGTTGGAGAGCAACCTCCGGACTACCCTCCTCTAAACTTGAATTAGATTATGTGCCATGTCCAATGCAGCACGCATGTCCTTGATTGTGTCAAAGGTGGACATAGAAACTGGGAGGATTTTAGGGTGTCTACAAGGGATGCAGTAAAAAGGCTAGAAGCTTTTGGAAGAATGGATATGGTTGTTAAAGGTGAATTTCGCCAAAGGTAGGAGCTACGACATATTGTCTTGAGTGTGTTTATATAGCAGGGCTGATAGTGTTCAATGATTTGGTTGACCCGTTCAGTTTGGCTGTCCGTCTGACATGAGAAATGAAGTTGGTTCCCAAAACTGGATGTGAGTGCCTTCGAGCAGTGAGCTGTGAATTGCGATTCTCGATCAGAGACAATGCTAAGTGGCAATCTATGAAGGTGATACACATGATAGATAAACAGCGAGGCCAAGATTGGAATAGAGGGGAGGCTGAGTAAAGCGACAAAGTGGAGGGGAATCGCCCCTACTGCAAGTGAGCGTGACGTCACGGCACTCCGTCTTGCGCTCGCGACCAGAAAGCATGAACGCGACCTAATTGGGACATTCTCCGCAATGGCCGCCTGATAGCGGCTTTCTCACACTCACAAACATCTGATCTGAATACAAGGGCTCCGATACTCACTCACTCACTGCAGCCGGTGTTCTGAGAGCTCTAATCCGGTGGTAGGATCGCAATGATTCCAGGCTTGAGGGTCATTTGACAGGGCACATCCTTCCCTATCCCTCCTGTCCGATCAGTGCTTATCCACTGCAGTTAACATTGATTATTTGAGTGGCAGCAAGTCTAGCTAGGCTCCAGTAATTATTACCCACTGCTGTGGACACTGACTGAACTAGCACTACTGCCACTAATGTTTTACATTTTTACCCATTGCCTGCTTGTCGATGTTTTGACAGATTACTGTCCCAGCTGTTCTCCACTGGAATACGTGTGAGTGTTTCGTTGGTTACACAGGTGTAAGAGCTTCATTCTTGCGATCAGCGCTACAGAGACCGTAGAACACTAGTAACCCGTGACACTCTGAGGCATCCCCAGTTATTTCCTCTACATGGTTTATGGTGTGGAGCCTTTGCATTCTATGTTAATGTTAGAATGCTATGCAGCGTAACTACTGATCCCTATGTTTATTAGTCTGTCTTGTGTACCCTATATTTTATTCGTCCATAAAACCGTATTAAAGTTTGTTTTTACAGTCACTCATATACAGTTCTGGTACCTCACTACCATAGAGTCTGGGATTTTTACTTTCTATCACAACTATTGCAATTAGTTTAGTTGTATCACGCACTAACATTTATACCCACTGCTCCGTGGTCCTTAGCCACAGTTTCATTTTCAGACCAGTGAGTGCACGCAACTGGGGGCTCTTTTCTTAGCCTCTTCTCCGCCTAAGGAGTGACCCTCTGGCTTAGATTTATCTATGTCCTTTGTAATACCACCCCTAGTGCACCAATATGCCTGACCTTGAGGCTGAGCGGGTGTCTCTATTGTTTTATAAAAAAAAGTATATTTATATTCAAGAATAATAAGATTAGAAAATGTGAATTCCTGCCCCAGAAATGTAAACAATGGACACAAATTATAAGATGCACTGTTCTGATGTGCCGAATTCCTTAAAAAAAGTACAAGATATGAAAATTACACAGAATTATCGAAAGTACCATAATTTGAAGATACTTATAGGGAAACCACTGTCTCTTTCTCTTGCATGCATGTGTGTGTGTGTGTATATATATGTAGCCGAGTCCCCTACCCTGCTATGGGGCGGGGAACTGGCCAGCTGCTAGGCGGGACCCCGCGCGATCGGTGAGCTGCTCCGGGGCAGGCGGCGGCAATCTTTGGGGCTAATGCACATGTGTGAGCCTTTGCGCATGCGCAGAATGCGACGAGTGCAGCGGCCATATTGGAGGTGGCGCCGCAGGCTACATTGCGCATGCGCAGGACCTGGCCAATGCGGCAGCCTTGAATGTGGTGCCGTGAATATAATTGTCAGGGTCGCCTAGACCTCCTGCCTAGCCATAGCTTCTTTGTCCACTGGGTGTGCTGCTGCCTTCTGTTGGCTCTGGGTTCCTCTGTCTGTCTGTCTTCTTGTTGCTCCTCTTTCTGTCTTATAGCTCTGCTTCCTGTCTGTTTCCTTTGCTTTTGCTTGAAGTCAGACTCCTATTGCACATGCCTCTGATCCTGATCTGTTTTCTGTACCTGTACCTGTATTATAGAAGTCTGTTCACAGTAAAAGCCCTTGCTAGTAATCTGGCTTGTCCCTGTTTGTTCCTTGCTCACCGGTCTCAGTCCCTGCTCCCCGGTCTCAGTCCCTGCTCCCCGTTCTCAGTCCCTGCTCCCCGGTCTCAGTCTCTGCTCCCCGTTCTCAGTCCCTGCTCCCGGACCTGTCCTGCCCCAACTGTCCTGTTCCAGTCTCCTCGTTGCCGACCTCTGCTTGTTACCTGACTTCGCTACCTGCCGCCTGCCTCGGACCCCTGCTTGTGACCCCTACTTCGCTTCCTGCTGTTCCGGCCACCGAGATCCTACCCGCCACAGGAGTCTCCCGTGACAGAAAGCAAAGGACACTTCTGGACCTCGCTGGAACAGATTCTTCTTCTGCCTGCACCCTTTCCTGCCTGTTGCAGCAGACCACATCCGCATGGTTGAAGATAAGTACTTTCGTTTCTTTTTTGGAAATCCCAGTTGGGAAGGTTTTTTTTTGTTGCTGCTAAGTGTTCTGCAAGAATTATTGCGTTCATAAAAAAAAACAAACAAAAAAAAAAAACATTTTTGCTGAGACTAGAACTGTTGCTGCAGAGACTAGTGCACCTTTCTTTGAGATTTTTCTTTTGTGCAGTGCCTGTGTTAACCCTTGCAGTACCTGTTGCCACCTTTTAGACTCTGACTTTTCATTCCCTGGACAAGGCTTGTCTCTGCATCCCTGGTTGGACCACTGCTGTTCACAGGGTTCCCATTTCAAAATACAAGAGTGCTTCCATTATTTTGTTACTGCATGCTGTGATTTTTCCTGCAATCTGTAGTTCTTCCTATGATTGGTTCTAAGGTTTCAGGTTTACCTGCAAGTTCCCCTAAGGTTGTTTCTCTGCAACATATGATATCCCTACGCCTGATATCAAAGGTTTCAGATTTAACTGCAGGGTTCTCTGTCTTATACCCCTATGCCTGATATCTAAAGTTTCAGATTTAACTGCAAGGTTCTGTCTGATATTCCTATATCTGATGTCAAAAGTTTCAGATCTAACTGCAAGTTTTCTCTGTATTAGTTTCCTGCTGTCTATGATATTTATATGCCTGATATCTAAAGTTTCAGATTTAACTGCATGTTTCTCTGTATGATATCCCTACGCCTGATATCTAAAGTTTCAGATTTAACTGCAAGGTTCTGTCTGATATTCCTATGTCTGATGTCAAAAGTTTCAGATCTAACTGCAAGTTTTCTCTGTAGTAGTTTCCTGCTGTCTATGATATTTCTATGCCTGATTTCTAAAGTTTCAGATTTAACTACAGGTTCTCTCTGTCTGTATGATATCCCTACGCCTGTGTCTAATATTTCTGTTGTTCATTCTAATGCTTCTGCTTTAAAAACACATTTCCTCTTTACTGGTTTCTTGGGAAGTGTGGTTTCCCCATGTCTGAAATTATGGCTCCCACTCAAACAGTCTTGAGCAGTAAATGTGAACACAGTACCACTGATTCTTCAGAACTTCTCAAAGCAAGGAAGAAGAAGAAAAAGAAGGGAGGTATTACTGTGGAAGTTGAAACTAAGGATGAACCTTTAACCCCAGAGTCTGCATTTGATGAAAGAGATATGCTGCAGCTTAAGGCAACTCACAGACGTATCCCAAGAATAGTGGAAGAAAAGAAAGATGCCCTAACTCAGACGCTTCAAGCTGCACAGAAAGCGATTGATTGTCTTTATGGACGTTTAGATAAGGAGCAATAAGCCAAGGCTGCACTACAGAGCTGTCTTTCCTCAGCAATTGCTAAGTGTGTTCTCCAGGAAAAAGAAAAGCACCAGTTGGAGAGTGACCTGGATGTCATGTCAGGTGAGCTGGAGAAGGCATATGCTGATGCTGCTGAGAATCGGCGCCTCGCTTCTAAAAGTAACGAATTCCTGGAAATCTCTATGAAGGAAATTGACAGGCTTAATACAGAGCTTAAAGTCTCCCAGGAGGAGATTTGCTACTTCAAAGAAGAGATGGAAGTCGTTCGGGAGGGGAGATGCTACTTGAAAACAGAGATACGTTCTATGAGAGACGCCTCCGAAGAGTTAAATAGTAGGTTTGAAACTATAAACCAAATCAGTAAGAACTTCTCTGTCCAAGCCAGTGAAGGAGATAAAATACTCCATGAATCAGAAGAGGAGAAGAGACTATTGATAGAAGAAAATTCTAGGATGCAATTAGCGCTGGAAAAAGCAGAGGGTGACTGGGAAAAAGAAAAATATCAGTTGGAGAATGACAGGGTGATCTTGTCAAGTAAGCGGGAGAAGGCCTACGCTGATTCTGCCCAGTACCAGACTTTCATGGCTCAAGTTGACACAGCACTGGAAGCATCTCAGAAAGAGGTTCACAGGCTTACTACAGAGCTGGAAGCCACTAAGGAGAAGAGTTGCCACTTCAACACAGAACTATGTTCATTGAGAGAAATCTTCGAAGGGTTAAATATCAGTTTTGAAACTGTAACCTAAGAGTGCAAGAATTTCTATGTCCAAGTCAGTGAAGGAGATAAGAAACTCCATGAATTAGGAGAGGAGAAGAAACAGTTGGCCCAGGAGAAGTTAGATGTGCAGACAGCACTGCAGAATGCAGAGAGAGTGCTGCAAGAAGAACGTGTCTCCCTGGAGCGGCGCACACAAGCAGAAAATATGCTGTAGAGTCAGCTGCGAGAACTGCGTACACATCTGCAGGACACCAAGGAGAAATGGGTGAATGCTGAAGAAAAGCAGCGAGTTCTGCAGGAAGAAAGTTTCCAGACTGCCTACAAAATAAAGATGCTGCAAGATTATTTGAGTACCCAGTGTGTCCCCAAAGAACAGCATGAGGAGCTGAAGGCCACACTGAGCATAACCAGAGCCTCGCTGGAGGAAGAGCTAAAGCTAGCAGCTGAACACACATCTCAGCAACTCACAGCGCTGCAGGCGCAGATCGCTGAGCTCAAGACACAGCTTGCCAAAAAGGAGAGAGAGAAGGTGTCCGTCTGTCAAGTGGCTGGCCTGACATAGCGCTATGAGGTCAAAATGGCTGATGCCTGCAAATTATTGGACCACACAGCCCGTGATAAGGTCCGGCTGCAGCTGGAGCTGTACAATGCCCGGGAGGAGTACCGGCAGCTCCAAATC
This sequence comes from Ascaphus truei, assembly GCF_040206685.1. Classification (NCBI taxonomy): domain Eukaryota; kingdom Metazoa; phylum Chordata; class Amphibia; order Anura; family Ascaphidae; genus Ascaphus; species Ascaphus truei. The sequence goes on along the minus strand of NC_134489.1, from coordinate 68,309,184 downwards.
AGAAATGAAGAAGATGCAACATATCTAAGCTTTACTCTGAGTCAGCTGGGAGATATGGAGTCACGACTCAATTCCAAAAGAGTTGAACTGACAACTGCTTTGAGTGGGAAAAGAAGTGCAGAAGGACAGCTTCAAGATCTGAAAACTCGAATAGCTGGTTTTTCATTGGGTGGTGCCACGAAACGGCAGTCACAGGAGGAGACCATGGAGAGCGAACTCTGTGTCCCCAATGACTCATGTGGAAAGGCTGCAGCCGTCCTTGATGCCCACATTCCTGATGTCTCTGCCCCTGATTTTGGGTTGAACGCACCCATTCGGAGGTTCCTTGCAGCAACAAATGTACCTGTGGAGTACCCTCTGCCCGCTGACAAACCACCAGAGGTGGGTCACCTTGAGTCCACTTTTCATCAAGGCCTCCGGGAAGAGCCTGGAGGATCGTCCGGAGAACGCTCTCGAGAGGGGGGAGTAATGTCAGGGTCGCCTAGACCTCCTGCCTAGCCATAGCTTCTTTGTCCACTGGGTGTGCTGCTGCCTTCTGTTGGCTCTGGGTTCCTCTGTCTGTCTGTCTTCTTGTTGCTCCTCTTTCTGTCTTATAGCTCTGCTTCCTGTCTGTTTCCTTTGCCTTTGCTTGAAGTCAGACTCCGATTGCACATGCCTCTGATCTGTTTTCTGTACCTGTACCTGTATTATAGAAGTCTGTTCACAGTAAAAGCCCTTGCTAGTAATCTGGCTTGTCCCTGTTTGTTTCTTGCTCCCCGTTCTCAGTCCCTGCTCCCCGTTCTCAGTCCCTGCTCCCGGACCTGTCCTGCCCCGCCTGTCCTGTTCCAGTCTCCTCGTTGCCGACCTCTGCTTGTTACCTGACTTCGCTACCTGCCGCCTGCCTCGGACCCCTGCTTGTTACCTGACTTCGCTACCTGCCGCCTGCCTCGGACCCCTGCTTGTGACCCCTACTTCGCTTCCTGCTATTCTGGCCACCGAGATCCTACCCGTGACAAGAATGCGCATGTGCGAAGGCCCAGGAACCGGAAGAAGGAGGAGGAGGATAACCTTCGCGGGACTAGAGCCCGCGAGTCAGTCGGTGGGAGCCAGCAAGGAAGCAAGTAGTGTCCAGGGAGCAAGTGGCTCCTGGTCTAGGCCTAGGTCTTACCCCTTAGGCCCCAGCTAGGCCCTGAGCCCCCACAGACCAGTATTGTAGTGAAGGCCTCCAGATATGGTCTCTTCCCCTTTAGTAATGTTGAGGCATCGTTGACCGGACAGCCACATGGTGCTCTGCCCACAGAGACATTAGGTGAGACACTCCAGCTGGAGCTCGCTTTGGGAGGAGGATCAGGATCCAAAGGATTGAGGGGATTTATGTCAGAGGCCCCACGTCATAGGACCTGACAGATCCTTTGACCTACAGCAGTACCTAGGTACAGGAGTGCCCAGTGAGGTATATAAGTGCACTAACAATCCACACAGGGGTAGCGCTACCTCGCACTTTGGGTGGGACTTTTCTATGGATAACGGGTGTTTTGGTACCTAGTGCTCCCTCAGTACTTTGGGGGAACCCCCCCGGGTTTTGGGTATTGTGTTTGGGCATTGTATTGTAGGTGTGTTATTATATAGTGTGTTATAGTAAAAAAAGTTATATTATACCAGGTTGTATAGTAATTATTGTGTCCTATGAGGAGTTACCCCGCTTAAGCTGGGATCCTAATAGGTGAAGGCGCGGCACCGCAAGTTATCGTACACCAGGCTCCCCCGAAGTGGAGACTTTAGCCTCCTGTGAGCCTCACAGGTAACAGCAGCACGTGTAATCGCACACAGTTTTCCATAGGCATATTGGGTTATATACATACATATACACACACACACACACATTCAGGTTTTTTTGTGATGGTACAGTGTACCATCACTTTTTTCCATGCTGTCTCTTCTTGCTGTGGGGGCAGGGCCGACACTCCACACAGCCAGTGGTGGATTTGATGCTCATAGGCATCGGTTAGGATAGATTGAAGGGGAGACAGGCGAGAGGCAGGAAGACCAGACCGGAGAAGGTTAGTCGAGACGGGAGAGAATGAGGTCCTGTGTCAGAGTTTTAGCAGTAGAGTGACAGAGGAAATAGTGTGTGTGTGTTGCAATTTTCTATGAAACGATAATTTTTTAAATTTTTTAAAACTCAAAGTAATAAACAGCATCTGTATATGTTAAACATTTAGATTTTGATTACCGGTATGTCCTTTTTATTAGCTTTTTTTTATTATGAGTACCGGCACTTTTTTTTTTTTTTTTTAAAGAACTGTGTACTGTATATTAGTACTTTCTAGAGATGTGCAGGAAATGTAGCTCAGGCAGCACTCATGATAACTGTCTGACTTACTGCCCAGGTGCACTGGAACCACTTCAAAGACAAAGAAAATAGCCGTCAGTCATAGGGACTTTGTAAAAGCGAAAGTAATTTATTAACAAATCAGTTTTTTGATCCTCACTTGAGACTTGTCAAGGTATGTGAGTATCACTAGTCCCCTATAGATAGCCTCAGTGAGACGCTGTGAGAGTGCACGAAACCAAACAGCTGGAGTGTGGCTTCTCCAGATATTTGTGCAAAAATGTTTTACAAGTTTGTGTACTTTAAACAATTGCAGCTGACAAAAACAGTAATAAAGATATAAAACTTTGGAAGAAAGAACGCCAACTGCACATTTATCTTACTTATGCCCAAAATGGTTCTGCTATTCTGCAAGCTATAAATAATATTGTTACATTTAATACACTGTGTGTTGCCTTTTAAAATTATGTATTATGTTTTCTACAGTTAGTAATTTAAATGTATACAAATAGTACAATTGATATTGCCATATTTTGTAAAATATCAGGACTGATTCTTTAGTGACCATAATAATCAGCTTTGTTTAAACTTTTATGCATGTTCACATTATTTGTTTGTTCATTGACATTTTGAATGTATCATTATAGCTTTTCTGAAAACAAAATCAATTTCCAGTTATTTTCTCTCTAGAGTGCGTTAGAACTGTGATGAAAATGTATTCAAATACATATACAGTGTTCTTCATTTTTAAGAAAAGCCCTTGGCAACAACTCAGTAAAGTGAGAAAGAGAGAGAAATAAATTGGCTTCATGTCTCAAGTCTCAGTGCAGTATGAGAAGTGATGACTGCAGCAGATACACTAGGTTACAAGAAGGACAGCATGGGGCCTCAATTAATTGAGATGACAGGAGCGAAGGTAGGTAAAATAGATGTTTTGTAATAACCTGTCAATTAATCATTTCAAGACGTTGAGAGAAAATAAATGACTTACAGTGTACATGCTTTGGAAGAACATTTTTCATAGATAGTACAATGTGTTTAACAAAGAAAATTATGGTCTCCACTTTCAAACCTGATAGTCAGTAAGTGGTCAGATAAGGAGAAACAAAATATCTATTCACTTGTATCACTAAAATATGGTAATGCATGTTGTGACAGTAAGGTCAATTTACATTGACATGTATAAACATTAACAGAGTACTCCTGTATTTCCATAATCAAAGGACACAGACACTAAGGAGCAGGTTCATTAAGGTCCATTGTGGGTTAATGCAACTGATTGGCAATTGACTTCATTTGGCGTTAACACCTGTTTGGGTGTGTTAGCATGCACATGTATGTGGTGCCTTGAAACTAATACTGTCAATATGCAACAAAAAAAAGCTCAGATTTGTTAATGGTTAAAAAAAAATCATAATACAAAGGTCCTACTAAATTTTAAGATTGTCTGAAGACTAATTAAAAATGTGAATTTAAAGCAGGAGTCAAGCACAACAAAAAAGGTAAAAAGTAAAATGAAAGTAATTTTAATGCAGAATCTGCAGATTGGATTCTTAAAATCAACAGTGGTTTGCTAAATCTGCGGATTGGATTGGTAAAATCCCCCAAAAATTTGTGGAATCTCGGATTGTGGCAGATTAAAAAAAAAAAAAAAAAATCAGGAAAAGACGAATCGACATTTTTGAGACTGATTCACGGAAATCCGTGGACCAGCCGATCTGCGGCAGATCCAACTCCGCAAAATAAATTTGCCCATCTCTATTCACTACTAGCACATCAGCAATAAAAAATATTGCTGGTGATTTTTTTGAGTGATCTCTGTGAAAAGTCACAAAACACTTGAATGCCAAGAACGAACAAAACGACCCTGGTTTTCATCTGCCATCAAGTATTTTTCATGTTAAACAGAAGAAAAAGTTTTTTTTTTGCTATTAGCCACCTTGTTTTGTATAATTATGTAAGTTATGTCTGCCAGCTGCCTGATTCTATTACGCTTAGGTTGAAAACCACAATAATCTGATATTGTAATACTATTTTCAGTGTAAAATCATATTTGGCAGAATTAAGAAACTGAGTGGACCATTCTAATGTTTAAACAGCTATTTAAAACCTTGTCTGTTAATCTCTAAACTAAATTAGACATACAATAATAAGATGATTTATTCATTAAAACACTTTTCTACTGTCCTTTGACTGTGTGTATTCTGGGGGCAGGGAACACTGGGACGATATAACATGGAGGAGGCTACAAAGTGATTCTGCTCCAAGTCCCTTTGTCTTCTGCCACCCCATACTAATAGCAGATCACATTGGGTCCTATTCGATATGCTGTGAATCTGCTTCTCCATGGCAGGGAAACCTCATAACTGCTTGAACTGACCTCAGAGCTTTCTCTGACATGGAGAAGCTGCTTGGCGTTATATTGAGTAGAGGTCACAGTCTTAAAGCAGCAAGCCAAGCTTCCTTTATTATTATTATTATTTCCCTTTAATATGTGCATCAAAACAATCAAAACAATCCAAACAATGATAAGTAATTAGCTAAGTTGCTGATCAATCCATTCTCTTGTGATCAATCGGTGAAGATTTGGCTCGGGATTCACAAAAATCTGTCAGTGCAGCAGAAGAGGACTCAAGATGCAAAGTTCTGTGGGGAAGATCATGTGACCAGGCAGTCACAAGATACAATACAGTAGGTGCATTGCTAGAGAGAGAGAGAGCAGGGCTCAAAAAGGGGTGTGCCAGAGCCTGTTTCAGAATCAGAAGGGGATGTGACTTTGTAAATGGTTGCTATAGAAACAAAAAATGCTTGTTACATTATAATACATTACAAAATGTCTTTCGGGGTGTTTTTTTTTTAATGCTACAAGTATTTTCTCATAGTACAGATCTGATTTATTTTAAAAAACATACATGTAGAATATTGCTTGGTCTGCAGGTGTAACGATAGAGCTACTATACTGTACTGTATCTTTCACATCTTCTGATTATCCCTTTTACTCTTCCAGCTGTTTTTATGGAAGTGCAAATGAAGGTAATTTGTGCATGTCAAGGATGCATTCATGTGTGAAACATATGTATAATGGCATTCTCCATTATTCAGTTTATGTTCTTTTCCGCCTTGCAAATACTTTTTTTTTTATTAAGAGGCTCTTTTTCTAATAGCATGAGCATTTCGACACAGCATGTACAGCTTTTGCCCCTCTTTTTAAGAGGTTTATGCCCCGTCTTATTTATGAAAATACCAATACAACTATTGTGCACATTATAGATTATAATGCCCAATTAGTTGTGTTGTATGGAGACATTTTAGTAAACCTACAGCTCAAAAATAAAATATCATCATTTTTTATTGGTGGTCAGAACTGAGGAGAGGTGTCTTCACAGCTGAGTGTTATGATAGGTACTTGTACAGGCTAAAGTCAGCAGTAGGAAAGTTAGCTATCCAAAGCAACACACATTCAATTTTCTCATCCTTGTCATTTTATTCCTCTTGTGTATCCTCAGGAAATTACATGTGGGACTGACTGACACTGTATGATACAGAATCTAAAAGATGTCTTTCTAGCTGTGAGCAGGTGGAGGCATATTACAATGATGTTTGCTTTTTGCTAGCACACAGTGCATCAACAACTTCTCTACTGGACAGTTTTGTGCTCATAATGATCTCTCAGTTTCCTAGCAACCTTTCCCACAGACTATATTTAGCAATATTGTGCAATATTTCCCCAGTTTTCCTTGTGAAGAAAATCATGACGAAAAAAACAAAAAAAGTTTTTTAATACAACTGTCAAGTCAATTAGTAGATTCAGGTTACCAAAATTACAGTAGCCTAAAGGAATGTGAACATGTACTGTATCTGTTGTCATGGCCGTTATCTTGTACATTCCAGGTGTGGGATGCTTCTCCGAGTATACGATAAAGATAAAGGGAAGGTATATTAACAACGTTTTAGCAAGATTAACAGAACAAAATGTTGTTTTCGCCTTGATTCACCCTCTTCTAAGGTATCACAGCACCTTGCTCTAATTCTGCTACTTAGCATCATAGGTGGTGATTTGCTGACTCACAGCATATAGCTCTGATTGATATATGTTCACTTTCTCTAGCTGGCTTCATTTAAAGTTACTATCAGTAAAGGCTATATTTTATCATTTAATGTCAGCCACATGTATTACATTTATTTTAGTTCTTCTTGAAGTCTACTAGCTAAGACAATTGGGCCTTTTATTACTCAGTCTATGTCACTAAATGTATTATCCCTTCAATGCCATTACCTCCTTAAGTATTGTGGAGTGCACCACTATAACAGGATATCTTTCTTTCTTTTTGTCCCTGTACATACGCAATTTAATCCTCAGTTAGCACCCCTCTATGTTAAGATAATATGGTGAGTAATTGGATACACTATTGTTTCGGTTGTTGTGAAGTACCCTCTTCCGTCTACAAATTATTGTTCAGGTGAAGTGCAATGAGTGGCACATAATTGGTGGATACAGTCATAAATGTCATTAGTGCTAAGAAGAGCCCATTAAGGAGGGGGCGTTGTAATAGTCTATGGTTATGTTAAATGAAAAATGTGTTTATGGGTAGGAAGTGAGGTAATAGCAGCTACTAAGAAAAAGAAGGGTTAAGAAAGTGCTTTCATTGATAAGATGAAAGAAGTATGTTTTGAAGAGTTATTAAGAGGCAATGAAGCTGTTAAAGGGCATGTGTTCTTTTGGGGTGGTAGGCTCATGGGTTTAAGAAACACGTTTCCCAGGGTAATTTTGGTGCATCCCACCAGACTTAGGGTCAGATTCACAAAGCGCCTTATCTCAAATGAAAGCCTCGTTAAATGCAAATTTATGAAGAACGAATATAAATAAAATACATAGTAATGTAGTAAATGATTTGTCAGGAACTTGGATGTAGCAGTTGAGCCTTTTGTCTCTTGTTGTATGCATTTGGTCACAAACCCTGTAGCGCTCCAAATGACACAAATGTAGTGGGTTGGGGTTTTGAGCTTACTAAGACTATGTATATATTCAAAACTCAGTAACACAAATCTAAGTGCTGTTTTCAGCCATTACAGAGGTGTTCCCTGTAACAACACTTATCCACAGAGCTCAATTTCAATTTTCAGCTCTTAGGGACAGGTGCTTATTGTGTCTGCAAAATGACATATGTAGAGATGCATTGTCAAGATACTGTATATGTAACGGTGTTTCTGGCCCGGCCTGACCCACCCAATCTCACATTGGCCCCTGTGGTCTAACCGGACCCCATTACAGTGTAGATATGCCTGATGGTGCACCTGTTGGCTACAGGACTCCTGAGTCTCCCGCATGATGGTGTGTGGGGAGGACCCGTCCAGACAGGCAGCTGAGGTAGTGTGCTGAGTCTCACCTAGTTCCAGTGCAGCGCCTCCACCTCACCAGGGTCCCTGCGTCCGCATGGGGATGATCCTGACGAGGAACTCCTCGGTGGTGCAACCTCCTGTGCAATCATTGGACTCTCACACACAGGGGTTTCTCTGATCAGCTCCATCTTTATTGTCACGGTGGGCATAGCTGCCCTCCACCATGGGTGTATTTAGCCGATCATCTCGCCCGTGCTCCCCTTTGATAGGTATGTCACCTAGATGAGGGATTCACTATTCCCGCAGGAATCACTGCCCTGTGCCAGGTCCCTGGACACAGTCTCCCATGGAGTTACTAGAACATAACTAACACTCTGCAGAACTTGAACTCCTTTCTGAACCTTGCAAGAACTTTCCAGCAACTGTACTCGCCTTGAACGCTGACAGAACTAACTCTTGACACAGTGCTGTGCCTTATGTAACTTCTGAGGCTGACACACCTCTGACATCACTAACCATGGAGTCAGAGCATGTGACCAGTCCCATCCATACACAGGGCACCCCACCAGGGTGTGAGGGAAAACCTCCATGATTACTGCTGGCATGCCCACACTTACCAGGCCTTGCTGCCAGCAGGAGAGATGACTGTAGGCATTTTACATGACCGCTACATTCTCCCCCTGGTGAATCCCATCGTCCTCGCTGGGACCTAAATTTGTATACCTCTTTCCAGGAAGCACTGTAAAATGGAACACACACAATTAGTCACAACATTACAGTACATCTCTTCATTATAACATAACAGATACATCCTAACATAGATGTATAACAACCAGGGTTACTCCCTTATGGAGTATCCATTAGTGGTACTACCATACCCTCTTACGGTGGCTTGCGCACAGCATGGTCCACTGGGCTTAAAGCAGCAATACTGTAACCCTCTGCGCGACACTTCTCATGTAACCCGCCAGGATCCCAATCTTCTTCCCCTGATCCTTCCTCCTCATCAGTGCCATATCCCCTATCCTCACCAGTGGAACCCATTTTAAACTCAATTTCTCCTTCCATGAGGGGTTCAGGGACATACAGGTACTCCAACCTGTGGGGCGCTTTGTACTTAGCTATAATAGCCCTCTCGGCCCGGCTGCTCCTAGTCAGCTCTGCGTTCCCTGCCCTCCCTGGCAACACCCATGACAGGGGCTCATCAGGGTCTGCTGGGTCTGATAGGATGTCAGGACCCATGGGCTCTATTTCCTTGCGCTCAATTTTGAACCACCGTTCCTGTAGCTCTCTCTCCCTTTGCGCAGGTGTAAACTGTCCTACTTCCCACCATCGGGTCTCCTTACGTTCCTCAGACCCCCACTCTAGTGAGTCCCCCTCCTCTGTATCCCCCCAAGAAGATACCCCAGAGGTTCTTGATGAAAGAGGCCTAGACCACCTCTCTTGTTTGGAGCTATCCTGAGACTTAACTACGGCCACACTAGGTACCCATCGGGACTCGGATACTTTTCCCAACTGCCCTCCACCCCTCGACCCACCATCAGAGGCATAGCTGTTCAGTCTCTCCCCAGTCCGTTCCTCACCGGTTCCCTGGGACCCTCCCGACATTCCCAAACTGGACGTGGACCCACGGGAAAAGGTGACAGGGACAGGGGCTTTACCTAGGGCATGGGTTTGGGCATAGGGACAGGTAATGGGCATCCGCGGGGTTCCGACCCGCTCTCTGCCTTCGGATAGTCCCGTATCATTGTGCGGACGTGCCGCTGGTTGGGCCTCACCCGTCTCAGCTCTCCTCGCAGCCTGCCAGCTCTGTGTTGACACAGGTGATCGGGAAGCACTGCCCGATCGCCGAGGCATTGTGGTTCTCGTTCTGGTCGTTCCGCTACCTCCGCCGGAAGTGACGTCATCACCGGAACCGGATACTCCGCCATCTTGCGATGGATCCCCATGCGGGATCTCTTCCTCCACAACGACATCCGCCGCCGGAAGTGATGGTTCTGCTCTCCGCTCTGCTCGGGCCTGGACTAGGCCTTCCTCTGCCGTTGCCACCACCGGCGCCTGGGGAGGGTAAGGATGTATCTCACCGCTCCGTCGGCTCGGGATGGGATCTTCTCCTCCTTCCGCGCTGTAAGTCACCACGGCCGTGGGACTCCGCCTCTCGGGTTGGTTCTGCACCGGCGACACGAGACTCCGCTCCGCCGCGACACAGGTAAGTGCCGGTTCTTTTCCAGCAACGCTGTAGTGGTCCGCCGGTAGGCGCATCACCACCGTCGTTAGGGTCGCTTGTTCCTCTTTCGAGGAGCCGAACTCCGACTCGGGGAGTGGCACTGCCGCAGGGGACCTACGGTGAGGTTCCGGGTTCTCACCGCGGTTGTAGACCCCTTTCTCTTCAGGCTCCGTTCTGCTCATTAGGAGCGATCCCCATTCTCCGGGATCAACTGGTTCGGTGCAGGCCGCACGCGGGGCTTCAGCCGTCAGCATGGCTGTGTCCGCCCCTGCCTTTACTACCAGGGAGCCTCCTGGCAATAAATAGGGATATACCCCAATGTCCATCTCGCTCTTTGTTGTGCTGGTTACGGGAGACACTTTGCACAATGGTCTCTCCTGTTCACCAGCTCGCAACTGTGGGACAGGAAGCTCACATCCAGCTCCTCCCTCAGACAACTCGGGTCTTGGCTGGCAGAGATAGAGACCCCTCCCCCTGGTGAATATTTGGGGAGGGTCCCACAAGTTAATTGGATGCCCCGGCACAGGGGCTGAACTTTTCACAGTCCTGGGGGGCGTGGCCTCCGATTTCGCGCCCTTATCCCCAACAGGGTGGAATTCTTCTTTTGGCGCCAATCCCGGACAACTTTCTGCAAGTTTTGCATTTGCAGCATTTTGTGCAACTGGCCCACGCGGTCTCCCCGGGTAGCGGGAACCGCCATTTTGGATCGCTCTGCAATCCATATTCGCAGCAGCTGCAACCTCATATTCCTCTATCTCACCCAATAGCCTCCCGAAGGACAGGGGGACACCCCGCATCCAGGAGCACCGCATCTTAGCCACGACAGGATGGTCAGGTATCGCTCCTCTCAGGATTTGATCACAAAAGTACACCTCCACCTCAGTGGCCTTAATATGATCCCCCTTTCGCATCTCCTGTAAGACGGCTCCAATCCGCAGGAGGAACCCAGGTAGATCCTCTCCGTCTTCCTGATAAAGACTGAAGTACCGCTTCATCAATTGTCCCATGTCCTCTTTACACGCACACACACCATGTGCGCTCTCTCCATTAGCCTCCGTCCGCCATTTTGGACTATCCGCACCGCGCGGATCCTCCATTCTTGCGGTCGCCATTTTCTCGCTGCTGTTACTGTACATGGGGCTCCGCTCTGCGGGGCAGCCACCACACCAGTACAATAAAGATTAGCTTCAGATGCACCACCACATGTGTACCTTATCTAGGTGTGACCCAGTGTTGCACTACCTCAGGCTAGGCTCACTCTCTCAGTGTCTGCTGTGACTCCTTCCTCCCAGTCTGTGCTCCCTAAGGTGAGTGTCTGGAATGGGCTAGGTACTCTGGCTCTGCCATGCAGTACTTGGGGCGTCTACCTGTCTTGGTCAGCCTAGCGCAGACCCTCTCCAGGATTCCTGACCATGTTAACAGGCTATCCCTTCTGGCATCCTACCAACTAGCACTGCCTCAAGGTGACTCGGTCAGCTATAGCCCGGCTCCAAACCCCTCACTCCTTTCAGGCCCCTAGGTTGTCCCTGCGAACTGACAATATCCCGTCAGCCCCCTGACCACCCCTAGGTCCGTCCCTACGCAGCACAAAGTGGCAGCAGACACTCTCTCCCTGTTTCCCAGTGTGCCTAGCTAGAGCCTGTCCTGATGACAGATCTGATCTCAGCAGCTCGCCTCCAAATGTAACGGTATTTCTGGCCCGGCCTGACCCACCCAATCTCACATTGGCCCCTGTGGTCTAACCGGACCCCATTACAGTGTAGATATGCCTGATGGTGCACCTGTTGGCTACAGGACTCCTGAGTCTCCCGCATGATGGTGTGTGGGGAGGACCCGTCCAGACAGGCAGCTGAGGTAGTGTGCTGAGTCTCACCTAGTTCCAGTGCAGCGCCTCCACCTCACCAGGGTCCCTGCGTCCGCATGGGGATGATCCTGACGAGGAACTCCTCGGTGGTGCAACCTCCTGTGCAATCATTGGACTCTCACACACAGGGGTTTCTCTGATCAGCTCCATCTTTATTGTCACGGTGGGCATAGCTGCCCTCCACAATGGGTGTATTTAGCCGATCATCTCGCCCGTGCTCCCCTTTGATAGGTATGTCACCTAGATGAGGGATTCACTATTCCCGCAGGAATCACTGCCCTGTGCCAGGTCCCTGGACACAGTCTCCCATGGAGTTACTAGAACATAACTAACACTCTGCAGAACTTGAACTCCTTTCTGAACCTTGCAAGAACTTTCCAGCAACTGTACTCGCCTTGAACGCTGACAGAACTAACTCTTGACACAGTGCTGTGCCTTATGTAACTTCTGAGGCTGACACACCTCTGACATCACTAACCATGGAGTCAGAGCATGTGACCAGTCCCATCCATACACAGGGCACCCCACCAGGGTGTGAGGGAAAACCTCCATGATTACTGCTGGCATGCCCACACTTACCAGGCCTTGCTGCCAGCAGGAGAGATGACTGTAGGCATTTTACATGACCGCTACATATATAAAATCAATGCATTATTATTAAACGTTCAACAAGCTGGGGTTTCAATACAAATGTGCAAACATATCTATCTGTCTATCTATCACTACATAGAAAGAAGTACAAAAAATAACCTCTTATGGTGAAGTATGCCTTTATAAAGTATAAATGAACACAATAAAATCTCCAGCACAATAAAAACTCCGGCAGTAGCATACTGTATACATATACTGTACAGAAGCAAATGGAAATATTACTCTGTGCTCATTTGCATGTCTTAGACAGGTCTGCAACCCGTTGGTAGAGGGGATTTACACAGCAGGCCACTTCCACTTCATAGAAGGCCACCATTTTGGCTATTCATTTTTCTACTTTGAAGAAATTGAGACAATAAAATGGCAATAGGCTCATCAAGTTCAAGCAATGTTACTAATGTCCCCAACCTAGACCTTACCTTTCAAGCTGTGTCCAGAAGATTAACTTTTCAGGCCATGCAAAAAGTGTGACAGTTAATTTTGTGGTTTGTTTTATCTGACAAAAAGCCCATAAGACAAACAGCCTTTGTTATATTGCCACGGCAAAGTGTGCTTTATGAAAAATGGATGAACCTGTCTGTGTTGATTGATTGCATGTAAGGAAAGACTTTAAAACCAACCATCTCACGTAGACGCTCCTAATAATAGCCTTGCATCTTTTGTGTAGTTTAGCACTTGACAGTCATCTTGTATGAATAAAATAAGTATATATAGGCTAGTATTTGTCATATAGAGTTCCCACTTTCTCTTTAACCCATAAAGAGTAAGAAGAGCTTGCAGTACCTCTGTGTTGCATTTAAGTATTTTTAGTAATGTACAGTAGTATATGGGCATCAATCACGGTTTGTTCAGTTTGAGGAACATTGCTTCGTGTCGTTTCGTGCTCCTGAATGATTAAGAGATTCATTCACTAAGAATTACTAACATCAATCCCTGCACAGAATATTAATACCATTTTCCATTTTTGTGTGTCACAGAAGACCAGGTGACTTACACGGGGATCACAACTCAAGGCACAGTAAGGGGTTAAATAAACAGGAGTTTATTCTGGCAAAGGCCATCAGGGAACATCACAAGCAATAAACAGTTAAAACAGACAAAAACGGCATAAAACAAATAAAATAGCCATATTTGGCACTTACGGGGTTAAGTGGGGCCTCCTAGCTTACTAGGTTCTGGGGGTGACATAAGCCCACTTACCTAGATCGTCTAACGCAAATTAGTCCTCCTTTGTGGCTACAAAATCCACGTATTGCCGCAGGCTCATATTTCTAGGTAGTCTCCGCTCACCAGGGCTGCCTACGAGCAACATCCAACAGCTTGTATCTCTGGAGCGGATTGCCATTTGTAGTCTTCCCCCTCTGCTTCAAACCTATGGAAAAACGGTGATTGGACAATTATAGCGTGGCGGGAAGACCAAAAAGGGTCAATCGGAGAAGAGGGGGGAGCGGTTACACGTCTTGTCGTTTGCCGATCGTGACGTCGGGTCGAGCAAGAGATACGGATCGGCCAATCCGAGAAGCTCCTGCTGCTGCCATTGCCAGATGAGATGATCCAGCTCAGTTCAACGAGGGTGGATAAGATGGCGCCGATTTGGTGGTCCCCAAAATCTCTCAGCTTCTGGTTCGTAGGCAAAATCAGCGGAAGTTGCTTGGTCAGAACCTTTTCCGGACTGACTTTTTCTCCAGACCCTCCTAAGTCCTGGCAAACTGATTGGAAATGAAGGCCTATGTGCCATTTCATGGGTGGCTTCCCTCCCCCAGCCAAGAGAAATCAGTTTTAGGGAAATGGCTCTGAGGGTGAAAGTGGTCTCTGACCTGGTGGTACTGCAGTCCCACATGTGTTAAAGCATAACATGCACAGGACCAATACTTTCAAAATACAATAAAGATTCACAATTTCACATGGTTTTGGAAAATACATTCACAGGCAATTCCAGTGCCTCACAGCAACCCTTGAGTCATGGGCAGTGACCCTGATAAAATGGACAGCAGGACCGGGCTTAACCTTTATTTTAACTGTCTCGCTGCCCTATTTTGTCACAATATGGTACCCTGAAGTTATTTTATGCTGTGATGCACTGAGATTGGTTGAAATGAATTTGTCTCTAATCAGATTCTAAAAATTTGTCACGATTAGAGACAAATGTTAAGTGGTATTGTTCTGATGTGCTAATGAAGTAAGGTTCATGACTTGGTATTTGGAAAATGTATTTGTGCATACAGTACAAGTAAAGAAGGGTGGGTAGCCGTGTTGGTCCTTTCTTCCATGAAGTACCAAAGGAACGAGAGAGAGTAGGTGATATGATACCTTTTATTGGACCAACAAGTAGTTAAAATGTTACAAGCTTTTGAAGTACTCAGGGTTCATCATTGGGTATATAAATGTAGCCATGTGTAAGATTGGTGTACATATCTCTTTCTCATGCTGGCAGTAAACCTGGTAAGTATGCAGGATTGCTAGCAACAATCAATGGAAGTTTGCCCTCAAACCCTGGTGAGGTGTCATATATCCCAAAGGAAGTGACAACATGCATTGTGTCCACACTTAGTGATACAGATCATGTTTGTTGTTCTCTGGGGGGTGATATAAGACACAGCACTGCCTAAAGTTAGGAGTTCAGTTTCCTGTAGTTGTGCTGCCTCTGTTCAGTGAGAGGCACGTGAAGGTCTGCAACAGTGTTGCAGTGGTCTCATGCTAGCTGTGAGTCAGTGAGCATACGCAGCAGAGTTAGAGGAGCTGACAGAGACAGATCAGCTCAAGAGAGAGATGCTGAGGTAGAGAGAGGAGCTTACAGCAGACAGAGAAGCTGGGGAATCTCTTTGAGAGTAGAGGTGGAAAGCAGATCTATTAGAGGAGAAGGGACCTTCCTAATGGAGTGCTGCAAAGAGATGAGCGGCTGAGCTGCTAGCTGTGAGGGGCAGCTTGCCCATACCATGCAAATAAAGATGCCCTGTTCAAAGATACCCCCACTGTGTGAGTGTGAGATTACTCAACAGTGGCAGTCACCACCGAGAAGGAGTTCCTCACCAGGACCATCTCCCTGCGGAAGCACAGATCCTGATGAGGTGGAGGCGCTGCACATGATATAGGTAGGACTCGCACCCCCTACCTCAGCTACCTGTTCTGATGACATCCCCTAATACCATCAAGCGGGAGACTCAGGAGTCCTGTTACTTGCAGGTGCACCACAATACACGATCACGTAATGGGGACCGGTTAGACCACACGGGCCAATGTGAGATTGGGTGGGTCAGACAAGGGGGTCCACCCGTTACATAAAGAACACTTTTTTTTCATGCATCTGACGTGTTTATTGTATTGCTAATGCTTAACACCCTTTTGTGGATCCAGACCTTAGAGTTATGTCGTTGTTTGCAACCTAACAAACACGGGTCGTATATAATGAGTAGTTTAATGCATAGTATACTGAATGATCATACCGGAGGGTCAACAAGTGACTCTGCAAGGGGAGGGCCCAAGCAGGCTTTTTATATACATTTGATTTTCTTTGCCTAACGTAAGTTACTAGGTAGAATATAAATGGCTACTCCCTATTCTAAAACATATCATCAGAGAGGTCACTAAACCAATTAGAAATAGAAAAATACAATAAGATACATAAGATACAAAAGATACATTTTATCCAATAATTTTGTATAATTGGAGACTTGGTACTTCTGGGCGTTGAGCCAAACACCTGGTCTCCTGGTACACTGATAACGAAACTTCAACAAACACACACACACAGACACACTTAGTTCTGGAACACAGCATGAAGAAATACATAGGAGACACAACAAACAGACAAGATTGATTCCGAACACTGCTAACAATTTCCTCTCCATAGACCCCCCCAGTACATTTCAATAATATGTCTATTCCAACATTATTATTTAATCAGTTAGGTGCTAAAGTGTCTTTAGCATCTAGTCTAAAATGACGCTAACGAGGTCTTAGATTAGCATAAGTGCTGATAAAGATTGTACGTCTGTCGCAATTATACAACGATGAGAACAATTACATGTGGGTATCGTAACTTTTGCACGTGTTTGCATAACCATATACCTTTGAAAAGAGTGCAAATGCAGCGATGGTTCATCAAAATCCATGGTGAAATTAATGTGTTCTGATAATGGAGTTTGATTGGCACATGATCCAAGTATGGGCACCATTAAGAAGCTTTTTTCAATTAATAACAGATGTTAAATTACTTTAGTTTAGACTAAAATGCAAGACAAGTGCTATTTAATGGATGTACTGTACACCCATGTACAACTTATTTAAATAAACTAGGAATAGACATGCATTTCATAATTTTACCGACGACCGCGCTAAATGCCATATGCAACTATTTTGGTTCAACGCTAAATGAAGTTCTTATTTTTATGAGTCGCAATCCTCCCGTTTGTTACCATGCAATAGGTTAGTGCTACGACTTTATTGTCATAAGCCTACTCTATAGTGTCCCCAAGGTGTTTTATGGAGCAGCACTTCTTAGTTAATATGGCCCAAATCTGTTCCCTACCAAAGTGTGAACAGTCAAGAACAGTTTTTCAAATAACCTTATATGTAAATATTTAGTCTTCACAAGTGTATTCTAGTGTGTTTATCCAGTTAAACCAAGTTGGGGTTGTGACGGTAGGGGTAAATGTGACTGCTTTTAATAAAGGTCAAGCCCGCCATTACTCCTACTGGTCAATAATACATTTGTGTTATGTGTACTGTATGTATATATAAGTATTATGAAGCCTGGTTCCAGCACTTTAGGGACCAGGGGTTAATGTTATGTTCAGGAGAAATGTTGCAAGTTGTCTGTGACTTTCCATGTAACATTCTTCATGTATGGACTTCGGCCCTGTTCCAGAAGACACTGTAGGGAAGAAAGAACAGGGGAAGTCTCTTTAGGTAGGTCCCTGCGCCTAGGTCTATAGGATAACCACAGCTCCCCAGCTGTGTGTGTTGTTTAACTGTGAATAGTTTTGGATACTTCTTTTTCCAATAAATTTATTTCAACTATATATTTTTTCAACTCACAACAATCCCTGGTGTTATAGTCCCGGTCTCCCGTGATGGTGGTAATACAGGCATACCCCGCTTTAAGTACACTCACTTTAAGTACACTCGCGAGTAAGTACATATCGCCCAATAGGCAAATGGCAGCTCACGCATGCGCCTGTCATCACGTCCTGAACAGCAATACCGGCTCCCTACCTGTACCGAAGCTGTGCACAAGCGGGGAGACTATAGAGCCTGTTACACATGTTTTATTTACATCAGTTATGCACGTATATAACGATTGAAGTGCAGTACATGCATCGATAAGTGGGAAAAGGGAGTGCTTCACTTTACGTACATTTTCGCTTTACATACACACTCCGGTCCCATTGTGTACGTTAATGCGGGGTATGCCTGTACATGTTTAATTGCCCAATTCTTTCATAATTTTCTGGTTTTAAGAGGGGGTTGCTGTGTGTATCCTGTAAAGTTTATACCCTCCATTGAACGAAAATAACATTTAGTGTTTTGTTGTTATTGTTGTCCTGTCATCAGAGTGACTTTCTAGAAAAGTGTGTTTATAGCATAGCAGATTTCTTGGGGCCCAGGACTAGAGTTTTGACAACCCCATGTCGGCGGTTTTGTGAGCCCCCCATTTCACACCTTATGAGCTCCCTCTTCTATTTACTCCCCTCTTCCCATCTATTTATTTTCCCCCGTCTCACTCTTACCCCGTTTTCCTCACACACTCTCCCCCCTCACCCCTCTCTCCCTTTCTAACTCCCCCTCTCTCCTCCCCCTCCATCAATTATCCCCCTCTCACTCAATCCCACTCCCTCAACCCCCCCCCTCACACTCATTCCTCCCCCCTCACTCATTCACTCTCCCCTCCCCACACTCATTATTTCCGTCACCCCGCAAATACATGCAACCTCCCCATCCCCCCAAACCCCTCCCAAAATCCCCCCCCAAATACATACAAAACCCACACTTAACTTGGGGAAGGTCTCAGGCCTCAGGTACCCGGACTATCCCCCAGCATCTGTGGGCCTCCTATTGGGCTTCTCCGTTTCTCACACTATTCAGGCCTCTCTCTCATAACGGTGCACGCGCCGACGTCAGAGAGAGGCTCTGTGCGGAACAGTGAGGGAGGCCTGCAGCTAGGGAGAGCCGGGGCCCTCACTCACTCTCTCTGCCTCTATCTGAGCAGGTGCACACCAGGCCTCTCTCTCATACTAGTGTGCGCCGGAAGCTGGGCTCACCTTCTGGCATGCGCTGACGTCAGAGAGGCCTGGCACGCACTGGCATCATAGAGAGACAGAGAGAGTAAGAGGCAGGCACGCATCTGGTGAGAGCCAAGACCCAGCGGCAATGAGAGGACCTGCAATCGGGCAAAGAAGTTTGTTCAGACCTCTGGCCGAGCCCAACTTCCGGTGCCAGTCGGGCAGGCCACCCACAGCCACCGGGCCCGGGACACTTGTCCCGGCTCTATCCCCCTGTCGGCGGCCCTGGGCACAAATAAACAAACCCAGCAACATTTACACCATACAGTGGCATTGGTCAGCTGTAGCAGAACGATTTCCAAAGTATGTTCTTATAGCAATACTGAAATATGAAGCAAAAGAGCTCCAGTTTCCATTTGAGATTTTTCTGAATGTTTTTGCATATTCTTATGATCTAAGACCATAAGAAAAGAACATGACTTTAAGAAAAAGCAAAACATGCATAACGTTTAGGACAAAAACGGAAACTCCAGCCAGTTGCCCATATATAATTATGATGCTTCAAGTGTTAAATCCTTGTTTCATTTTTGTTGTATAGTTTACCGGAATGCTGCTTACGTGACATCAAAAATCTTTATGTGTTAGTGAAATAAGCACCTGAGCTTGGCTGATCTTGGCACAGCTAAGCATTGGTAAGTAAAGTAAACCAGGACTTTTTTTGATTAACAAGACTTTATCTAGGATTTTCAAACGGTGTAATTTTCCAATTAGGTAATCCAGAAATCTCACAAGATCCTTTCTTATCCACCCCATCCATTTTTTATTTGGAAGCTTTTGACATTTGATTACAGTAAACTGTTTAACATGTCTATTGATGGTACTTTAGTATTCCTCTTTCTTGATTGTATTGCCTTCTCATTAGCTTAGGCAATGAGGTAACCTGCTACCATGTATGATACATAATATGTTAAGAACAAAAAAGTAGATGCCAGACTAACCTATCATCACAGCTCTCCTATCTCCATGTATATGCCCAGAAACAGCTCTTCAATTAAAAGTTGCTTTCGAGTAACTTAAACTTTGTCTTGCATGGAGAGGAAGATAGCATATCTGTGTATATTGTGTTTCAGACAACAACACTAACAAAAACCTACAGCTTCACAAAGAAAAGGGAAGTCTTGAATTACATGGATTAGAAAACCTGTATCTTTTACTAGCTGCTTGACATCTGATGTACTGTAGTAACACCTTCCATATAAATAAAAATGTCAGCTTTATTAGTGTCATAATTACACACAATATCCCGTTGCACAGAAGAAGCAATGCATATGGGTGTTGTTTGCTGGCAGCTATAATGCTAATAAAAGATGTAGGGCAATATTTACTAAGTGGTGCTATTTGATAAGACATCTTTCGTTGCCAGAAAGTGTCTGATATAATCGCACCACTTAGTAAATATGTCCCATCATATAATGATAGTATAATAACAATAATTCTATTTTCTCTTATAGCACTGGCAAAGTACACAGCACTATATATGAATTTTTCCATGAACAAATAGTCCCTGCCTTGAAGAGGTGACAACGGCTATTTTGATGTAGGGATGATAAGGTGATGCTCACAAAGAGAATTAAACACGGGATACTAACTAATTTCATCCACTTTACAGACAGTGTATTTATCACAAAGGCACTCCTTTAGCCCACACAACAAAACCTACACTATGAAAATACCAGATCACTTTACTTATGGCAGTTTTAATGCACTCCGTTCAATCCAACTTGGAGGTAAGGTTAGGAAGGTCTTGCCTAGAAGTGGGAAAGCACCAAGCAATAAGGGGTTAGCAGATGGCTTAACATTATTGCATAAAGCATTGATATAGGCCTACTCATTTTTCTTACAGCAATTGTAGGAAAATGCCTTCTTGTTGGGGCCTAGGGTATGCTAACTCGTATCGGTGTTTGATGAATCAGCCCTTAAGTAGGTTATGAAATAATTCTTAAGTTAGAATTTCTAATATTTTTACATAGATGGGCAAAACTGTGTGTGAAATCAGAGCGTACCAGAACCTTACCTTTAAAAGCCAAAACACTTCAGATTTTTAGAACCAATACCAGAATACCAGGCAGTGTTCATCCCTAAGGCTCTTATTCTGTAAGGTGTGATAAGTGCAGATGACGTGTTATTGCATGAAAAGCCCCATTGACATTAATGGGGCTTTCCCTGCAAAGGCATGTCCTCTGCGATATCACACCTTACAGAATAAGGGCCTAAGTGTTTCTCACCATATCTTTTTTTTATTATTATTTAACGTTTTTCAGTTATAATCATTTTTTTACTACTTGATTTTGACACTTATTTTAAGCCTTTTTCATGCTTAATTATACACTGGCGACACACTTTATTCGAGCTTGGCTAGTCCCACGAATTCGGGTATACCCGGGTGTATTGAGGTTTGTGACTGTTTTCTGCCCGAGTGCATTGAGTTATTTTCCAAGCAGGGATTGAAGCATTTTATTCCCGCTGGCTGCAATACTGCACAGTATATATATATAAACTGCATTACAATTCATGAATTTATGCCATCTGGTAGACACGCGAAGCATTGCAGCCTATTAAATCCTAATCATTATCATTTAACAGATCAGCCGCCCATCAGCCAGGCATGAACCCAGGCTGGGAAGGCAAATGCAACGGGGCTTGTCAGAGGTTAGGAGCGGCGCATTCCAGGTATCTGCCAGGTACATACCGGGTATTTGCTCGAATAAAGTGTGTCGGTGCAGTACTACTGTAATTAGAATGTTCCCATAATTTATATGTTGCCTTCTTAAGATAAACGTATCCAATGTTGATTTTTTTTATTCTCGGTAATAAATCAACAGGGACATCTAGAGAAAAAAAACACAGAAAATATTATGGAAGCATACGGTGTATGGCTAAGTGCTAGGCACGGACAAATTAGTGCTATTATTGTGGCGATGTCATAGCCTGACTTGTTTATGTATATACATTTCAGAGTTAATATTTGGCACAATTTTTTTGTGGGATTTAAAATTGTCTGCAGCTTTTAGTGAATCCAGGTACATACAGATTTCCGGGATTACGCGTTTGTACTTGAAATATACGTTATATCTATTGATAGAAATGTATAAAATGTGAACAGTAGGTAGATTTCAAAGTTTAACCAACAATAAAATAAAACCTAAAAGTAGATAGCCACAAGTGAAGTATAGTAGTGACCAGAGATGAAGAAATAGTAGATGGATAGATGTAGAGTCTTGGTGACACCTGGTGGTGGCTGCTTGTAAAACAAACACAATATCTTGTGACTATGTCATTTCCAAAGGAATAGATTCAGCCAGCAATATAGGCAGAAATGTGATGGGAAATGTCTCCCCTATTGCAGTGCATTTATTAGGACGAAAGTAAAGTAAAGGTAGGTTATTGTTGGGGTTCATCTACAAATCCACTGTTCTGTGTTGATGAGTTTTAGAATTAAGAAGCACTGAAGACTCAGCGTAGCCGCAGTCTGACCTTTTGCCGAATGCCCATTCACCAAGTCTTCCACGGATGTTGGATGTTTGATGGTTAAGAGATTACATGGCAGTTAGCAGCGCATGGAAGGGGAAGTGTAATGTTTGTTCATTGGCTTGATTAAACACCTAAGTGACACTGGCAATACAAAAATACTAAAACAAGCGCTAGACCATAAAATTAAACAGTGCAGTGCACAAATTAAGCAGCCTGGTAATCTACTAGGAAATATTCTCAAAAATACCCCAAAAAACAATATAAAAATACAAATATAGAAATGTAACCCGGTGCGTGTGTACATAAATTAGGTGAATAACCAATATAAATATATATAGTCCATAAAAGTATATGAGTGACTGATGTGAGTAAAGTCCTTTTCTTCCAAACTTGAGTGGTTAACAGATGGGAAATGGACTCAAATCTCAAAGCACATAGAGAAAGCGTTCCTCTTCACAGTAAAATGTTGTCCTATAGGTTGAGACATAAAACGGGGAAAAACATTGCGCAGTATTGTTTTATGGCAATTAAACCCTTGTTAATGAAACTCAAATAAATGCCTACTTACTAGAAGTAGGTAGGCAGCATACAGTGGAGAGAAACTGTATATGGAGTCTTCTAAGTCCAGAGAACTTCAGGTGTAACACGAACCCCACGTGGTATCCCCAAATCCGATGGATATAAGAAGAACCTCCTTCTCAGGAAAAGATGTCTCCTGAACCTGTCCCAGGACTCCTGTATCTTAATCTCCAACAAGGGATGAAGAGAGACAGAGGATTGCGCAGTATATAAAAACTTTAATGACGCCTCCAGAACTAAAACAGAATAATACTCACAAAAGAACGAGAGTTTAAAATCAAATTAGAAGTGCCCGACCCGGCACACCAATCAGCAATGCTCAGTCACTGTTAGTCCTTGCCGGTATCGCGTGTACCTCGCGTTGTTCCGGCGCGACCGTGATGACGTCACCATCTCCGTTGCTGACTCGCAGTCAGATGAGTGTCCAGGGCAGCATCTCCTTAGGCTCACAACGCGAGGTAAACGCGATTGTGCTAATGACTGTCTCTCATTCCTGCACTTACAGTAGTCTTATCCAGAGACATGTTTGCCACAAGGACAGTCACAGTATCAACACTGGGCACAGAGCTTAGAAAAGCAGCTTAAGCATTCTTTGTGTTCCCAAAACAGCAAAGGGAATAGAAATAAAAGTCAGTGGTGGGTGTTACAAAGTGCTGAGAATAATCATACTGAGACCCTATTCCAAGTATATAGTGAAGTATCTGGAAGAAAACAAACTGTGTGATATGTGAACACAGTGCTCCCCCTTCAGGCTGATGCAGACCTTGCAGTCTCTGTAAACAGTCCACCACATAAGAAAAAAAAGGCTTACAGAGATTTGTAGTAAGGCTAGGTCCCCAGTAGCCACGGCTGCACGCACGCACATAAGGCACAGGTCACGGCTGAAATGGGTGCACGTGCCACCAGATGATCCAGCGCGCATGCAGCTGTAACAATGTTTCTCCCACCCGATGGGAGATTCTGCCATTACAGCGTGTATGGTGCATGCTACCTGTTTGTAAGCAGGAGGGCTGAGTCGTCCGCCGATGATTGTGGGGACACAGGGCAGGTTTCTGGGGTACATACAGTACATACTGGGGTACATGTTTCTCTAGCAGTGCAGCGCCTCATTCTGCCGTAGGCTCCAGATGTATGGAGGTGATCTCCTACGATAGAAACAATCACCTCTCCCCCCAGTAAGATCACACACCAGGCAGGAGGTATATGAAACAGGAACAGTTTATTCTGTCAGCACTCACAGACACGGCAGGTTTCTGCCCAATGTAGTCTCTGGCTTGGATATCCAGCTGTAGGATGGTCCCTGGGCCTGCACTGTGGGTCAAGGGCCCTCGCAGCCGCCCTAGCTCTCCCCTGACCCTCTAACAGAAGCAGGTGAAAGGTACACATTTACTCTACCCCGAGGGGAAGAGGCACAGAGAAGGCCCAATGCTCAGGCAACCTGTGGTGTGACCTGCCTCTCTCAAGTGGGGAGAGGCACTCAATTTGGGCGGCACGCCCCTTAAGTACAGCCAGGAGGAGGGCACCAGGTCTGACTCAAGATTGGGCAACACAGGCCTGGTTCCACCTCCTCCCCCTGTCACTCAAGGGCACTGCTGGGTGTGGGGAAAACTCATGATAAGTACTTACAGCCTACTTTCCAGGGCTTACTGCCAGTGAGGGCAGACTGGTAGCCAAGACACAGCTATGTGAGATTGCACAGTTAAGTCATGTCCCTTTTTGTTCCTCTGTGCTGTGGATAGGTACAGAATACTGAACCTTTTCTGATTGTGCATGCTCTGTTCAAATTTGCCATATTTCCACTTTAAGTGTATGTTGGGTACAACAAATATGGTCTATATTACTACCTGACATTCATTCTTACAGATATTCAACAATTCACACTAGATGGTGCCATAACTACTAATATTGAATTTGTTTTATTTGCCCTTTTTTGTCATGTTTGCTGCTGTTTGTTTTTTTAACTTACTGTAACTCACAATGTGTTCACATTCTAATTGTTCATGAATCAAGAGAAAAGGACATTGTAGTGCAAGGGAATGAACATATGTAAGCTTATTTATAGATCATTGATATGCCAGACACAAACTACTGTACGAATACCTTTTCTGAAAATCTAAACGCCTGTACTGATTTTTGAACAATCACAAAAATGAACCGGAGAAGAAAATACAAATCTCCATATCCCAAGCTATATTTATAGAACTATGTAGATGACAAGGTTGTGCTTTTGGTTATAGGTAAGGTGGAACTGCATGATTAATTAGAGCCTGCTCTGGGTGATACATGAATGAATGACTTAATGAGCAAATTGATTAATTAATATTTACATAGTGCAATAATTAATTACTCCAAAGATGTTAAAAGGGCAGTCCAAACTAGGCCCAAAGCAAACTAATAATAGTAGCATGTTTAATAACGCATATGTTTGGTGATTGTTACCTTTTCAGTCATCAGAATTTCCATGATAACGAAATGCTCTGGAGTTCTTTTCCAATTTCTACTGTGACAAACGGCTTACTCCGGGGCTCCGCCGTCTGTCCAGGACTGCTAGAACACGGCCTTTTAGGGTAGGTTAAATGACGAGGCATAACGTGCTGTTCCTTTAAACAGGCTACTGCCTGGTTTATTCAGTCCCAGGCACTGAGACTGCCACAGTGAATACAAAAGAAAACACAAGCAAAACAAAACCCTGCTCATCTGAGCAATAACTTAACTGAGGTTCACCCTGACTGGGGTTGGAGCGGCTTGCCCACTTCCAACAAACAAAAATAAGAATCTTTACAATTTGAGAAAAGGAACAGAATGAGTTAACCTGTTTGGGGAGAGGCTTTTCCCCTCTCTGCTTCCAGCAGCATTCCTGCCTCCAGTCTCTTGGGGAGAGGGAAGAGGAGCCAGGAAATCAGCCTTAAATACCTGATTTCTATCTAGCAGGACAGGTGACAGAAATCAGGCAGCAGACAAACTCTGGTCTGGATCCCCCTCATCCCTCAGTTTTAAAGCCACAAGTATTTTCTCATAGTACAGAAGTGATTTATTAAAAACACACACACACACACACACACACACACACACACACACACACACACACACACACACACACACACACACACACACACACACACACACACACACACACACACACACACACACACACACACACACACACCTACACCTTGAACTGCAGCTTTAATACACTTCTCAGTGCTAGAAAACACCTTTTGGCCCATTTACTTGAGTGTCTTCCAGTGCCAAAAGATGTCTTATGGAATAGCACTGCTAAGTAAATATAGTCCATCATCTCCAGTGAAATTGAAAGCACCTTGTTTGTAAAGTATGTTTCACAGATAAGTGTAAAATATTTATCTTCTGATTAATTAAAATGTATTAAGTTCAACAGGTCACAAATAAGTAAAAGTTTGATTTTAAGGGTGCATAAATCTGAGACAGCTAATTACATAGCTACATTATTCATTATTATTTTTTTTGCTCTCTATGTAGGACTGACACATAAAAATAACATCAGTGAGAGTACAGTATGTGCAGGGTCAGGGCGCTCAAACGAATGGGGGAGAGAGAGAGAACAGAGCACATTAAGTACCATGTTTCTAATTACCATAATGAAAGCAAATGCAAATCTACTTACAAATGAGTGAGTATAAGTATGCAAGCACAGTGTGCTACAAATAACCAGACATCTCGGCCGGTTGGTGACTTCATATATTCAATAAGTATGTCTAAGGCTGCGGCCCCGCTGCCGCTGAGATCGCTCATGCTTGGAGAGCGGTGATGTCACCAGCTCTCAAGCATGAGCGATCGCTGTCCTGCAACATTTTTAGAGCAGGAGTGGGGGGGGGCGTGGGTGTGTGTCATTGGCTGTATAGGGCCTGTCTGTGTTTCTGTGTATATCTCTCTCTATATATCTATCTATATATATCGATCTATATATATATATATATATATATATATATATATCTATATCTCTCTCCCCCCCTTCCCTCATCTCTCTCGCCCCATCGCTCTCTCTCCCCCCCATTGCTCTCTCACTCTTCCCCCCATTGCTCTCTCTCTCTCTCCCCCCATTGCTCTTTCTATCTCTCTCCCCCCATTGCTCTCTCTCTCTCCACCCCATTGCTCTCTCTCCTGTCCCCACTGCGCTCTCTCCCCCCGCGTTATTTCTCCCGGCCCCCCTCTCTCTCTCGGCCATGCCCCTTCTCTCCCTCCTTGCTTTCTCTCCCCCCTTGCTTTCTCTCTCTCTCCCCCCCATTGCTCTCTTTCTCTCTCCCCCCATTGC
The DNA here is from genome assembly GCF_040206685.1 of Ascaphus truei. NCBI lineage: Eukaryota > Metazoa > Chordata > Amphibia > Anura > Ascaphidae > Ascaphus > Ascaphus truei. The sequence goes on along the minus strand of NC_134489.1, from coordinate 68,282,169 downwards.
TCTCTCTCTTCTCCCCTATGCTCTCCCCCGTCACCCCTGCACTCTCTCTCGCCCCCCCTTGCGCACTCTCTCCCCTGCCCCCTCGCTATCTCTCCCGGCCCCCCTCTCTCTCCTGGCCATCCCCCTTTCTCCCTCCTCCCTCCCCCCTTGCTTTCTCTCCCCTCTCTCTCACCCTTCCCCTCCTCTCTCTCCCTTCTCCCCCCTCTCTCCCTTCTCCCCCCCTCTCTCCCTTTCCCCCCCTCTCTCTCTCTCCCTTCTCCCCCCTCTCTCTCCCTTCTCCCCCCTCTCTCTCTCCCCCCCGCGTTCTCGCCCAGCCCCCCTCTCTCGGCCATCCTCCTTCTCTCCCTCCTTGCTTTCTCTCCCCTCTTGCTTTCTCTCTCTCTCTCCCCCCATTGCTCTCTCTCTCTCTCTCTCTGTCCCCCACATTGCTCTCTCTTCCCCCCTGCGCTCTCTCTCCCGCCCCCCCTGTGCTCTCCCCCGTCACCCCTGTGCTCTCTCTCACCCCCCCTGTGCACTCTCTCCCCTGCCCCCTCGCTATCTCTCCCGGCCCCCCTCTCTCTCCCGGCCATCCCCCTTTCTCCCTCCTCCCTCCCCCTTGCTTTCTCATCCCTCTCTCTCACCATTCCCCTCCTCTCTCTCCCTTCTCCCCCCTCTCTATCTCCCTTCTCCCCCCTCTCTCTCCCTTCTCCCCCCTCTCTCTCCCTTCTCCCCCCTCTCTCTCCCTTCTCCCCCCTCTCTCTTCTCCTCCCCCCTCTCTCTCTTCTCCTCTCCCCTCTCTCTCTTCTCCCCCCCCTCTCTCTCTCCCTTCTCCCCCTTCTCTCTCTCCCTTCTCTCCCCCACTCTCTCCCTTCTCCCCCCTCACTCTCTCTCTCCCTTCTCCCCCTCTCTCTCCCTCCCTTCTCCCCCCCCTCACTCTCTCTCTCTCCCTTCTATCCCCTCTCTCTCTCCCTCCCTTCTCAACCCCCCTCTCTCCCTTCTCCCCCCTCTCTCTCTCTCTCCCTTCTTCTCCCTCTCTCCCCCCTCTATTTCTCTCTCCCCCCTCTCTCTCTCCCTTCTCCCCCACCACACCACTCTGTTTGCCCCCCCCACCACACAGCAGCACTCCATTTGGCCCCCCTCAGTCCATTTGCCCCCCCTCAGTCCGTTTGCCCCCCCCCCTCAGTCCGGTTGCCTCCCCTCAGTCCGTTTGCCCCCCCTTAGTCCGTTTGCCCCCCCTTAGTCCGTTTGCCCCCCCCCTTTCCACTTCTCTGCTGAATTCAGTGTCAGTGTGTGTGACAGCAGAGTAGAACACGCCCCCTCTCTCTTCCCATTTGTCAGAGCAGGGTCATGTGACCCTGCTCTCAGCAGGAAAGTATCTCTCCCTTGTCTCCCCAAGCAGAACGCTTGGGAGAGCGTGTGTGCACGCACATGAGCGCGCGAGCACAGCGGGAGAGGGGATGTGGCTCAGCACAGCGGGAGAGGGAGAAGGAGTGGCTCAGTGAGTAAAAACACTGACTGGCACAGAGTTTGAACCAGGGGAGCCTGGTTCAATTCCCGGTGTCGGCTCCTTGTGACCTTGGGCAAGTCACTTTATCTCCCTGTGCCTCAGGCGCCAAAAAATAGATTGTAAGCTCCACGGGGCAGGGACCTCAGCCTGCAAACTAGCAGCGCTATACAAGAACATGCTATTATTATTATTATTATTATTATGTGCTGATTCACATATGTAGCCATGCTGTAAAATGGCATACAGTTCTCTCTCATCCTGGCAGTAAACCTGTTAAGTTGCAGGATTGCCAGTATCAATCATGGAGGTTTGCCCTCACACCCTGGTGTCATATGTATTCAAGGGGAGTGATAACATGCTCTGAGTCCACCGTTAGTGACATCAGAGATGTGCCTGTTCCTGAGGTTTATAAGGCACAGCACTGCCCAAAGTTAGTGTGTGTTCTACATGACTAGGTTCCAGTTGGAGGTTAAGGAGCCCACTAGTGTGCTAACTAGTGGGGCAGTCCTAGTTCAAGAGCCACAGCATTAAGGCTAGCTGAGCCTACACTGTATCCAGGGACCTGGCACAGGTGGTGATCCAACTCCATTGGGGAGGCCAGACCTTTTGAAGGGAAAGTACATCACAAGATGAGCGGCTGAGCTGCAAGCTGCGAGGGGCAGTCTACCAAACTGTCAATAAAGATGCCCTGTTTCAAGACAACCCCACTGTGTGAGTGTGAAGTTACTCTCCAGTGGAAGGCCACCACCAAGAAGGAGTTCCTCATCAGAACCATCTCCTTGCGGACGCAGAGATCCTGATGAGGTGGAGGCACTGCACCGTATGTAGGTAGGACTCTAGCACACTACCTCAGCTGCCTGTCTGGGTTGACAATCCCCATACACCATCATGCGGGAGACTCAGGAGTGCCAACAGGTGCACCACCAGACACGACCATGTAATGGGGACTGGTTAGACCACAGGGGCCAATGTGAGATTGGGTGGGTCAGTCAGGCCAGAAAATCTGTTACACATAGAAGAAGGTAAGCGCGCCAAGCGAGTTCAGCGCCAGCGGGAACTCAGCCTAAGGTGGAAATGCAATGTGTTTCACACCATGTCCTTTGTCAGGGAGTCCCATCCCGACGTATCGACCACATATTTATAGAATGGAATCATTAATCCTTTCAATACCAACTTAAAATGTACCCATCTATTTTGCACAACTAACACGGCTACTTCTATTTAATTCAATACCAAGAACATTCAATATATATTCAATACACCAATAACTAGATATCTTGGAGAGCCTGGATCCCTTGAGTCAAGACACAAAGTAAATTGTTCCTGCCTTGCCTTCAAATGCTTTCTGGACAAACTATCCACATATTTGAACAAACTTCTAACCTCTACTGCACGCAGCTCTTATCACCTGAGATCTGACTAAAAGATTGTTCACAGTCCCAAGGTTCAATAAAGAATCTGTTCGCGACCAGACACTCAAAGCCGCCACCGGTCTAAATTTTTTCAAGACTTCAGCTATCTCACATTTCAATCTTGTCTGTAACTGTTACAAAAGCCCATAACATATTATCTCTTAACTGTCCATGAAATGTATATAACGTATAACCTCTGTTCATTTAATATAACCCCGTATTGTTACCATAACTCTGTGCCTAGACCAGGACATACTTGAGAATGAGAGGTAACTCTCCATGTATTATTTCCTGATAAAACATTTTATAAATAACATTTGAAAAAAAAAAACCAGTGAAAATAATAGTTGGAAAAGCAAACAAACAAAAAGAGGATAATACAAGAAAAAACAAACTGTTAAATATATCAAGCAAGAAAACAAACCCAATAATTACTAATTCTATGAACAAAAAATTAGACTAAGATATTGGGCGTCAATAGAATTGCAGGTTACACAAATTAATTAAATACTATTACATTGTACAGTATCAAGTAAAATAATAAATATATTGGGCATAAAGTGAAGAACAACACAACGAATAGCAGTTATAAAATGCTAATCGACAGATAATTAAATGTAAATAATACTGAAGTGCTGAATTGTGCTGTAAAATGTGCTTTAAATAAGATTTAAACATAAATTAATTTCATTGAATGAATTAATTGGAGTATACAAAATAATAATTAGAAAATGAATGATTATTTAATGGAAGAATAAATGTGAATATATTTATTTGTATTTATTTATAAAATGTTTTACCAGGAATGACTATACCCTCTGTTATAACCCAAATTGTCAATATGTGAATAATTGGAAAATGTTTGTGTATGTAGGCAGATAAAGATGGGACGCATGATTTGGTAACAATGTTTATTAGTTTAAATACTCTGACCATTCTATATTATACTGCTCTGCATATACCATGCCTCTGTAAAAAAAAATGTAATCACTGACAATCCAATCCATCGATTCTGCAATCCACTGGTGGATTTTAACAATCCAATTTGCGGATTGGAGTCTTAAAATCCACGAGCTGACTGCGGAATCCGCGGATTGGTAAAATCTACCAGATTATTATATCCAATTGCGGTTTTGTATTAATCCACAAAAATTTAAACAGGCACAATCCGTCAACGGATTTCACATCGCGGAACAGATTTTGAATGGAAAGCTCAGGAAATTCCACGGAACAGATTTTGACAATTTCGCCCATCTCTAATAAAGACCCTTCAATATGCCGTGAAACTTCCCTGTGATTTTACTGCCATTCATTTGAATCTTTTCTCCAGCATGGATAAGATGACTTCAGAGCATTTTAACGGTATAAAGAGCACAGCTGTAATTTTAGTTTTGCTCAAGAAAAACTGGATTCTGCCACACAAGACTTATGGGACTTAGGCTTTGGAAGTATATGTAACACAGCTTGCACACATTGGGTAGTCTCTATTTATTCATACTATACACAGCACACAATTATGCTGTTACACAGTTACATAGTAGATGGATGAAGTTGCAAAAAGACATACTGGTATGTCCATTGAGTTCAACCTATGTTAAATGTAGGGAGAAGGAGTAGCTCGGTGAGTTAAGACACTGACTCTGGCGCTGATTTTGAAGCAGGGGAGCCTGGTTCAATTCCCAATGTCAGCTCCTTGGGCAAGTCACTTTATCTCCCTGTGCCTCAGGCACCAAAAAACATAGATTGTAAGCTTCACGGGGCAGGGACCTGTGCCTGCAAAATGTCTCCGTAAAGGGCTACGTAAAACTAGCAGCACTATACAAGAACATTCTATTATTATTATTATTATTATTAGTCAACTGAGACACTCATCCTATAAATCAACAGATGTAGCCAATGTCATTGACATAATCATTATGACATATTTTTTTTTTTAAATTACACCTCGTGACGCACCAGCATTTGTTTCAATGGCACAATGTAAAATCTTGCATTAAATTATGTGTCAAGTTACAGTAATGAGTACAATAACATCGGTTACATCTGTTGTTAATGTAATGGAGGGCAAACAAAAAAACCCAGTGAAACATTAGCCAATTATGTCTCATAAGTGGAAAAATATTTCTTCCTGTAATGGCAATCACATTTCTCTCTGGATCTACATCATTCCTACGTTTAATTTATGTCATATATCCTTGTATACCTTTCCTTTCTAAAAAGATATCTATTGTAACTGCCATCACAATGACCGTCAGTAGTAAATTCCACATTTAAATGGAACTTATTGTAAAGAACCCTTTCCTTTGCTTCAGATAAAATTGCATTTCTGCCATTTGTACGGTCTCTGCGATTAAAAGTTCCCTGGAAACTTCTTTGTATTGACCTTGAATATATATCATAATATAATTGATTTTTCTTGTATAGCACTGACAGTGTACATGACGCTGTAAATAGACTTTTTGCAGCACGAGTCCCTGCCCCATAGAGCTTACAATCTATTTTCTGGTGCGTTAGGCACAAGATTTACCCAAGGTCACAAAAGGCTAAAGCATGGGATTAGAATCTGGCTCCCCTGCTTCAAACAGTGTCAGATAGGCAGCTAGAAACCCAAGCAGTCACTGAATCAGAAAGACCTCCAAGTTTGCCTCACTCGTTTCCTTATTCCACATCTGTCATTTCATCCTTTCTATTTTTACTTTGTTTCTTGTTCTTTGTACTTTCTCATCTGAATTCTTGTTTTGGTATATTAACCCTCTGTCATTGTCCTATGCCCCTCTATTTGCCATTTAGCCCCAATCTCTCATTGTTGCTTTCACTCAAACTTTCACGATCTCTTTGCCACACCTCCCTCTTTCCTTTGTTGTTTATGTAGCCATGCATGTAAAATGGTCTGCAGTTGTCTCCTCTACTGGCAGTAAACCTGGTAAGTTACAGGGATGCCAGCAGTAATCATGGAGGTGTGCCCTCACACCCTGGTGAGGTGCCCTATGTATGGATGGGAGTGGCTACATGCTCTGAGTCCACAGTTAGTGACATCAGAGATGTGCCTGCCTGCTGAGGTATATAAGGCACCGCACTGCCAAAAGTTAGTGTTGATGCTGCGAGGTGAAGTGCGAAGCAGCAAGTTCTGAGGAGAGTGTAATGACGGCAGAGGTGGAATCGATGTGCCCACTAGTGCAGTAACTAGTGGCACTGTTCTATATCCAGCCAGAGAAGGCCAACTGTGTCCAGGGACCTGGCACAGGGGTGATCTCCCTGCGAGGGAGAGGGGATCCCACTCCATTGGGAGGGCGTACCTTTTAAAGGGGAGCACGGAGAAATGTGCGGCTGAGCGGCTAACTGTGAGGGGCAGCTGGCCCATACCACTTCTGCAATAAAGATGGCTTGTTCAACGAGACCCCCATGGTTTGAGTCTGAAATTACTCTCCAGGGGCAATCACCACCAAGAAGGAGTTCCTCATCAGGACCCTCTCCCTGCAGACGCATAGATCCTGATGAGGTGGAGGCGCTGCACGTGATATAGGTAGGACTCGCACCCACTATCTCAGCTACCTGTCTGGAGTGACAATCCCTTAATACCATCATGCGGGAGACTCAGGAGTCCTGTTGCCTAAAGGTGCACCACCATGTAATGGGGGCTGGTTAGACCACACGGGCCAATATGTGATTGGGTGGGTCAGACTAGAGGGAATACATTTATTTATCCCTGTTACCTCCGTGTCTCTTTACCTTTCTCTAATTGACATTTCTGCCCACTTTCTCTGTCTACACAGACCTAATTAGGTGGTCAAAGTTGGTTAGGGCTGAGTACTACACTTGGTGATAAAAGTTTCTTTAATTAAGTTTTCTTTATTTCAATTTTACTGGGACAGTCTCTCCAAGGATTAAAAGTGAACTCATTGCAGTGACATATTTAATAGATTACCAGTATATTCATGTTATTGACACCGTCAAAATAATCAATATAGGTATTTTAAAATTCTGTTTGAAACTATTATTATTATGTTTCCATGATAAATAATGGCAGTGGGGAGTTTTTGGGTGATCAGATTACATATCTATCTTCAAATCTATAGGTAGTTTGTTTTGTTCTTTGTATCTAAAACATGATGTAATCCTTAGTCAAACAGATAACAGATAAACATAAAGGAAAATAAGCATCTGATAACAGCATTTGTCTGCGTGACACGAAGAAAGAGAAAATATATTAATTCTGCACAGGACATAAATTAGTAAACATTTTTACTTTAAGGTTGATCCAATGTTTTTAAGGGTGCTAATTACACTGTTATTGTTATAGACCCGAAACATGAAATTGCCCCTTTCATGTATGTACAGTATGTCTTTATTTATATAGCGCCATTAATATAAATAGTGCTTCACAGTAGTAATACATGTGACAATCATATAAATAACAAATAATACAAATAACAGAACATGGGAATAAGTGCTTCAGACATAAAAATTAACATTTAGGAAGAGTCCCTGCTCTGATGAGCTTACAATATAATTGGTAAGTAGGAAGAACGTCAGAGATAGGAGGAGGGCATTCTGATAAGTGTGTCTGCAAGGTTTAAGGTGGGAGAGGGCTTTAGATACAAATAAGGTAGAGAGAAGACATCCTTGAGCGGAATGAAAGAGTCGGGATGGTACATAGCGAGAAATTAGGGCTGTGATGTAAGAAGGGGGAGAACAGTGTACTGTAAAGCTTTAAAAGTGAGGAGGAGAATTGAGTGCGAGATGCGGGATTTGATAGGAAGCCAGGAGAGTGATTTCAGCAGGGGAGACGCTGAGACAGATTTCGGAAAGAGTAGAGTGATTCTGGCAGCAGCATTTAGGATAGATTGTAGGGAAGACAGGTGAGAGGCAGGAAGGCCGGACAGCAGGAGGTTACAGTAATTGAGACGGAAGAGAATTAGGGCACATGTCAGGTTTTAGCAGTCGAGCAACAGAGGAAAGGGCGTATCTTTGTAATATTGCAGAGGAAAAATCCGCAGGTTTTAGATACGTTTTGGATGCGAGAAGAGAATGTGAGACCATGGTACCATGCTACTGTATTTAGCAGGGATTTTACAATGTCTTTATCTAATCGTTATCCTGACAAGAGTGTTTGTGTCTCCCCATCAGGGACAATGCACCGCGTTATTCATACACTTTCTTCTCCTTCGGAATTTATTATATTACTGATATTATCTTAACTGCCAAGAATGAATGACACAATGTGAATAAAATAGATCATTACTGTCCAAGATAAAAAGAAAAAAGTATTAATTTAGTTGCTGGACACTAAAGTGGCATTTTTACTGAAAGTTAATTAAATTTGTTTAAGGAAGTCTATTAATACTGTTAAATTGGTTAAATATAGTTTGGCTACAAAATGAGACACCCCCTTTCAGTTTAATTCATTAGTCTTTAATTTTCCAAAGCATATACAGTATATGAATGGAATTCATCAGATATTTCTCATTGTATTGTATGTCATTATTTATATGCGCCATTAATGTACATAGCGCTTCACAGTAGTAATACGCGACAATCATATAAATAACAAATATAAATAACAGGTCATGGGAATAAGTGCTTCAGACATAAAAGTAACATTTAGGAAGAGGAGTCCCTGCTCCGAGGAGCTTACAATCTAATTGGTAGGTAGGAAGAACGTACAGAGACAGTGGGAGGGCATTCTGGTAAGTGCGTCTGCAGGGGGCCAAGCTTGATGTATCATGCGTATAGTATTAGCCACGGTGCATCTTTAAGCAAGTGTGTCTTAAGGTGAGTCTTAAAGGTGGATAGAGAGGGTGCTAATCGGGTATTGAGGGGAAGGGCATTCCAGAGGTGCGGGGCAGTCAGTGAGAAAGGTTTAAGGCGGGAGACAGCTTTAGATACAAAGGGAGTAGAGAGAAGACATCCTTGAGAAGAACGCAAGGGTCGGGGTGGTGCATAGCAAGAAATTAGGGTTGAGATGTAAGGAGGGGCAGAAGAGTGTAAAGCTTTAAAAGTGAGGAGAAGAATTGAGAGCGAGACGTGGGATTTAATCGGAAGCCACGAGTGAGATTTCAGCAGGGGAGACGCTGAGACAGATTTAGGAAAGAGTAGAGTGATTCTGGCAGCAGCATTTAGGATAGATTGTAGGGGAGACATGTGAGAGACAGGAAGGCCAGACAGCAGTAGCAAAAGAAAGACGGTGCAAAACAGCGCTAAATATAACAATACCCGTATTAGGACACACTTGAAAAACAAATGAAGTTACAATAGTGGCAGCCAGACAAAAACTGACAGTACAGTCAGTGGGAAGGCATAAAGAAAAAAGAAATGCCGATAGCAGTAGGTTACAGTAATCAAGACAGGAGAGAATGAGGGCCGGAATCAGAGTTTTAGCAGTCGAGCAACAGAGGAAAGGATGTATCTTTGTAATATTGCTGAGGAAACAGCGACAGATTTTAGAAACGTTTTGAATGTGAGAGGAGTCGAGTGTGACCCTTAGGCAGCATGCTTGGGCTACTGGGTGAATGATTGTATTTCCAACAGTAATGTGGAAGGAGGTAGTAGGGCCAGGTTTGGGAGGAAGTATGAGGAGCTCTGTTTTAGCCATGTTGAGTTTAACGCGGCGATGGGCCATCCAGGATGATATTGCAGAGAGACATTCAGAAACTTTGGTTTGTACAGCAGGTGTATGGTCAGGGGTTGAAAGGTAGATTTGTGTGTCGTCAGCATAGAGGTGATATTTAAACCCAAGAGATGTGATTACTGTAGGTCACCTAGAGTAAGTGTGTACAGAGAAAAGAGAAGAGGTCCCAGGACAGAGCCCTGGGGTAACCCCATAGAGAAATCAACTCTTCCTGCCAGGGCATTATTGGCCAGTAATGCCCTGTTCTTTACTATTACTCAAATAATGACATTAAAAAATGCATTAATCAGTCAGATGCAACCCCTTAAACATGTCACTAGCATTAATGTACTTTGGACCTAGGAGGGATTGCTCCTACTCTCAGTGCCTCCGGTGATGACGTGGTTGCAACCTCACCTCAGTCACATGGATGGAAGAGGTGAACTTAATTCCCCAAATAAAACAAACAAAATAGTGATGATGTTCATTGAATGTCAGAAGGACCCCCAGGGTACCGGCCATCATGACATTCCACGAATATCATTAGGGCACTCAAGCTGTTAAGTAGACGCTAAGTAGGATATTTCCCATTTACTTCAGTGGGAGTACCTGTGTGACAGTGCCCCGATCGGCACTATCAGATTTTAATGACTAACTCCCTCAGATTGAAGGTGTTGTTTAGTCCAATATCGCATATCAATGATTACATTTAGATTTATTTTTCCTTTGTGTCACTTATGTCCGCCAGGTCGGAGGTGGTGTAAATCTATATGCCCAAGATATCAGTACCATATGAGATAAATTTAGCTAGCAAGTTACAGTAAATACATTTGACAAAGTGCAAATGGTTGCAAGAGAAAATCCTTGCATAGTGTAAAGCAGCAAATGACTTCATCTTGATATATCCATCTGTTTGAGTCATGCACCACTGCTTTAAATACACCTAAGAATATACAGTTAATGTAATTTTGCTCCACTTTTATTATTTGGTTGTAAGACTGGTAAGATTGATCATTGAATTTAGAATAGTCAAAAATTAGTTGTACAGCCTCTGACACGTTTGCATGGCGAGCACAAAAGCCTAATCGGTTATTCTAAACCATTGCTATAAAAAGATACAGTGTACGACTCTGACTCACTTCATTTTTATTTCTCTGTCTTTTCCTAACAGAAGGGATTTTTCTAATTGGCACTGAAGAGGTGGCATACTGATTAGATTTTCAGCTACATCAAACTAAAACAGGCCGTTTTCCCCTTGTCATTCAATACATGTTGTTCTCTAAGGAAATCAAAATGGAATTTCATTATATTATGTACAACAATCCATGGTCACAGGAGAAAATGGATAAGTATTGCAAATCCTAACTGCTGTGTTGATTATAGCAGCACACAAAATTGCATCTTTATTTTTGGAGGATTGATTTTATTTTTGCATTTGATTTCCCTTATATTATCTGTGTAAATCCGATTTTTTTTAGAAACCTGTTTATGAGCCCTTTGGCCGGGATTCACGAAGCGCCAACAGGCGATACTGTAGCTCGATCCCGTGTTAAGTGCCATTCAAATCAATGGCAATTATGGCGGGAAAAAGCTGTGATCCACTATACCGGATCTCATCGTTTGTATCTTACAGGATTTACAAACTAGACACCGTGCGGTACAGATTCTTTTAGACCTCAGCATCAGGAAACCAACAGCTATTTAAAAATATAATTCTATAGAAACCACTATCAAAGTCTAAGGAACAACTCTCCATGTTTCCTGGTGTACAATAATCAAAGCAATATATCCTACTAACTGAAAAACTGCAGTGTGACTAATATTGAACAACATTTACTGAATCAAGCAGTAATCTGAACCACAATGAATCTTCTGGCGCTATAAGAGACCTTACAGCTGCCATTGTATTTACTAAGTGTCTGAAAGCAGTTTTGTGGCTGCAGGAAGGCGTAGTTCCTGGAGACCTGTGGAAGGCGCATTGTGGGAAAGACCCAGTCCATTGTCTTATATTTATGTGTAAAGAACTATACTGAAATAATTCTGCATTTACTGCACACTAAATATTTAATATAAAGATTTTTAGGATCAATAAATTATATGTGAGGCTGTGATCCTTTAGGGGAATTTTGTATGTTAAATTAATATTCAATTAAACAAAAAATAAATTCTTGTACTTTTAATATTATAACTAAATATTTGACTTTTTCTCATGTGTTAAAATGTTGTTACAGTGTCAAATCAACACCTCACACATTACATAAAAGTACAACTCAACCCCCTTATAACGCTGTGCTTGGGGTCCAAAGAATCACATCGCTGTATAAGGGGATCGCGTTAGGAATAATGTACAATTGTATGCGTTGTACAATAAAGTACTTAAGATATAGCCGCGCGGATATCGGGTGCAGGGGGGAAGCATTTTGCGGGCAAGGAAGCAGCACCCATCCAATCAAGGTCAGTCACCCACCCAGTCAGTCACCCTGGCAGTCACTCAGTCACCCACCCAGTCACTCAGTCACCCCCCCACCCTAGCCCGCCAGTCTCACCCCCCCACCCAGCCGCCCACCTCGCGCAGGCAGTCGGTCACCCACCCACCCACCGAGGCAGGCAGTTAGTCACCCACCGAGGCAGGCAGTCACCTGTCTTTTGTTGAAAATATAAAAATAAACAGATTGCATTGTAATGTTTTTTCCGTATTACAATAAGAACAAAACGGTTAAGTAAAAGTTGCACGCTAAAAATTTTTTTTTCGTGGTACAGTAGGTGCGCTATGGGTTCGGGGAGGGGGGTGGCTGCTCTTTTCATTTGTCCTGGGCCCCACAATTTCTGTTGCGGCCCTGAGCCATAGGCCTTTTTGGCAAAAGGCCTCGATAAGTGGCTTATCGAGGCTTATAGCACAGGCACCACAGAGTGCAGTTTTGTGCAGTTCTTCCAGGCTGCAGAGTAAACAAACACATTAAAAAAACCAAGTAGTACGATCTTGCATTTTTTTACCGTACTTTCAAAAAAAATTGTGTTTTTTCCTAGTGAATACCATTTTAGCACACATATTTTATAAAACAATGCAAAGTCGATTGGCAGTGCACTGGTTTTATCAAAGTTTAGTGAATAGGCCCCTGTGAGAGAAAAATACAGCAGATGTAAACGAAATAATGAAACGGTTTTATATATGTGGATGCATTCTTGAGTGTTTCATTTAACATGACTCAAACAGATAATTTGCCATATCAACAATGATAAATCCAAATAACATCTGAATGTTTCAACATTCAACATAGTGATGCTATGCAAGCTGCTTGGGACCTTTATGGTTAATATGAGCTAATGCAAACATTTTAGTAAACATGTTCCTCATGCTGTAAACAGCCTTTCAACTGCTTCCAGCTATATTTGAAAGAGAAAGAAAACCGCTTAGATCTCTAATGCAAGCAGCAGTCAATGTTACATTTATAATAAATACATCATAATATCTCAGAAATTGAATGCTTTAGAAAGATAATGGTGTTTTGCTGTAATGTAAAAGAGAAATGTTCCAGGGAAAGACATTATTAAAGGAAAACGGAGACTGTTATATTGACATAATTTGCTATTTCAATGACATTAATTCTATCCTATGAGATAATTAGACACAAAACCGAGGGATATCAGAAACTCACACTGAGTGATAGTTATATTAAAATGATAGCTGCTGTTTACTATTATTGAAAACATTCAGCAAGATTCATGTATACTCAGAGTCAGTGGGTATATTACTTGCTTTCTATGTGGTGCAGGATAACATTTCAAGGACTTTGGGTTCTATTAGATTTTAGCAATATGATAAGGTTATTTTAAACCATATTTAAAACATTCCCTGAGGAAGGTCCCGTTTGGTGGCCCGAAAAGTTGGTCTTTGATGTAACCCCTTACTCACTGAATACACCTGTGTTATCAAACTACTCTTGAGTGCTGTCTCTTATTACCAGACTTCAGAACGGTATCGTATACATATACATATAGTGTACATATACATATATGCCCAATGCTACATCCAATTGACAAAACATATAAAGTAATAAAGATAAAGTTTAAATACTTCAATAATAATAATATTTAACTGGTTATTTAGTTAAACCCTTTGGCCAAAGCAACGTAAGCCTGCATACCACGTCAAGGTATAACCAAAATAATGCGCTCCCCTACCCTGCCATCTCTTTTTTATGTATTGCGCTCCCCTACCCTGTAACCTAAGGATCGTGAGAGATTCTCCATCGGGTTGAGCTGCTACAACATCTCTTTTTTATGTATTGCGCTCCCCTACCCTGTTGCAACTATAACCAAAATAATGCAGGTCCTAACACTAAACTGTGAACCTTTCCCATTACCTCTGAATGAGGGGAAACAACCACAGTGAGTCCTGTCCATTCAGCAAATGCTAGAACCTCCCAAGTTAAAAAGGTAGGGAGGGGTGAGCTTTAGGAGGAGGGGCCACTTACCTTCAAACAACTGTTGCCAGTCAGGAACTAAATTAACATACACATATATATACAGTATATGTCAAAAAGAGTGCTACTGAGCATGGCCAATGTATACAAACAAAAGACAGGGGTGCCCAATGCTACATCCAATTGACAAAAAATAAAATAAAAAATATATATAGGGAGACAGGTGAGAGGCAGGAAGACTGGACAGTAGAAGGTTACAATAGTCAAGGCGGGAGAGAATGAGATTATGTGTTAGAGTTTTAGCAGTACAAGTAGATCATCAGAATAAAGTGCGTAAAAAAGGGTTTAAAGCAAATTTGTGTGTCGTCAGCATAGAGGGGATATTTGAACTCAAAAGATAAAGTAACCCAAAGAGAGTGAGTAGAGAAAAAAGAGAAGAGGTGAGAGGACAGACCCCTGGGTTATGTCCATATAGAGATTGACAGAGGAGGTGTTAGCGAATGAAATACAAAGTACAATGAGAGCGATAAGATGAAATCCAGGGAAGAGCACTGTTATGGATACAAAAAGTCTGAAGAATGTGAAGGAGAAGTGGGTGGTCCACAGCAGGGGTGCGCTGCGGTTACAGAGGCCCCGCACCCTTCCCCAAGGCATTTAAATTAAAGGCCGGGGGAGTCGTGAGGCCTCTGTAACGTCCCTTACCTGCTGCCAGCTGGATCTTTGGCAATGCGTTGCCATGGCAACAAGGTGTCAAATGACGCCATGCAGTCATGTGATGTGGCGTGTCGCCATGACAACGCATGTGAAATGACGCTGCAAATGACTTGACGTCACATGACCTGCGACGTCATTTGACGCTGAGTTCCAACCGAGGGGGAACGTGAACGCTGAGGCTCCCAGGCAGAGGTTGCACGCCAAAAACTTTGCGCACCCTTGGTCCACAGTATCACAAGCTGCAGGGAGGTTGAGTAAGATATGCAGGGTATAATGACCTTAGTCTTTGGCAGCATGAAGGTCATACTTTATTTTGGTGAGGGCTGTTTCAGTGTAGTAAGCAGCACAGAAGCCAGAGGGTCTAGGAGAGAATGGTAGTTAAGAAGATGGAGCAAGCGAGAAAATACATGGGGTTGTAGGAGCTAAGAGGCAAAAGGCAGGAGGGAAACAGGAATATTGTTAGAGAGACAGGTAAAGCCAAGCTTGCTATTTTTGGGGAAGCAAGAAGTTTTAAGAGATGGGAGGGAATGGAGTCAATGGGGCAATTGGTAGAGGGAGAGGATGAGAGCAACAGCAGCACATATGTGGATAAATATTATATGGACAAAATATATTCTGGGAACTTCTTATTTTATTCTGACAACAAAATTCATTTTGAGAATTTGTAACTTTACTCCAAAAGGAAAATAAATGTTAACATTCACAAAAAGCATTTTTTTTTTAAACAATGTGTGGATAGAAAATATTTTGTAAACTTTGAAATTCCTTCTGTAGACAAAGATTTTGTGATTCACAGAAAGCAATATAGGATATATTTTCTAGATTAAATATATCATGGAAATATCTTACTTTATTCCATGGAAAAACATAAATGCACATAAAGCATTTTGAAAAACATTATGTTGACTTGCATTTTATTAATTTCTTTCTTCATTTTGTGACGTGTATGGCATTACTCAGTCAACAAAATAGATTTTGTGAAACATGTCAGTCATCTTGTGGACAAAATGTAATGTTACAAACTAATCCCTATATCATTTGGGGTACTCCATTACAACTATACGTATGAAATAACAATACAAATCAACTTCCCTCTATTGTCTCCAGTCATTTTTTTTACAAGTTACTGTTTAGGATTTATAAATAGGATACTGTGCTCAAATATTATTAATACTTGAGAGTAGTGTATCTAAATAGCCTGGTTTTATGGCTGTAGTAGTTCAAAGTGTTGAGAGAATAGCGATCGCAATGATATTAAATAGAAGACTGAAATTTATGATTGCATATCAGAGATATCAAAGTGCTGCCACTGAAATATCTTTTAACATATTTCAACTCACTGGTGAGAATCAAATTTGCTGGTACGATCATTAAAAATGAACTACATGCAGTAATTTCTGTCTTATGTTCATCCAATTTCCAGCACTACTTAATTCTTCACTTTGGCATGTAAGGATAACTTTAGCTTTATTAGATCTACTGTTTTGATTTCAAAACACCATGGGTAGGCAGTGGTGTACTGTAATGCTTTAGAGTTTTGTAGATTAAATGAAAGCAACTTGGACATTACCCTACTTGTGTAGGCATATATTGATTGCCGGGTATAAAATTAAAGCTAGACAAAACCACAACAGATGCAAGTAATGTTAGTTTGTGATATTGCTCTACTTTTTTGCCCCCGACTTTTATACTGCAAGCCAAGGAACAATTAGGTATGACAAGGAACATCGGTTGTCATACTTAAGGCATATACAGTATTTATTTGTTTAGTTAAGGGTTAAGTTTGGGGCACTTCGAGAATTAATACAATTGAGCCAATTTATATATACTGTATATATTTTTTTAAATAACTAGTTACAGCTGTTTTGGAACTTTTTGCACACTGTATGTGCTGTTTGGACTCCATGATTTAAAGCTTAACATTCCCTGGCACACACACAATTTTCACAGGGCCATCCAACACTTCGACACTTCAGCTGACAAATACTTACTTTAGCAAACTAGCTTCATCACCAGCCCTATATAGTTTACATTTATATCTAGATCAGGCTAACTTGTTAATCAACTTCTTGAACTCTTGAGTTCAGCTTCTCTTTATTTCGTTTATGGTGCCATTGTCAAAATGTCTCTTCTGATCCCTGATGTTCATTCTTGGCTGTTCACTGAAATTTCTTTCAAGTTATTACTCACACTGATTTTCTGGCTATGATTTTAACCTTACCTACTTAAGGGTTCTGTATTTGTTACACTTAGAGTTCACCTCATGCGGCCTTGTCTTGTATTCCATGTTACTGTACAATATTTCTAACCTAATTTTGAGTCTACAATTTGAGTCTATTTAAAGAACTTGTATCACCGTAGCAGTATTGCTCCTATCACATTTGCTAGGAGAAGTGTGAAATAAGGTAGCTCTATTGAACTTAAATATATCTTCTACCTCGTCAGTAATGTCTTACTTTGATATCCTCCATTTGTATCCATGTTCATTTTATATACTGTACCACAATACTCTCTTTTTTATATCAGAAGTGGCCAAGTTCTTTGTTGTAGCGTTGATCTCTGTTGCAGAATCTTATTCAATTGACATTTTAGAATATAAATAGTAGTTTATTATTTGCCAGTCAGTGTGTATATATATATATCAGGGTATGTCCCATTGTAACTTTCTTTCCCCACATAGTATATCTGCTATGTAAGTCCTGTTAAGTTCGTGGCAGTAGCAGGTTCATCTATGGCCAGTGACCCCCCACCTTCTGCTATTCTGGAAAGTGAAGGAAGAGAGATGGTGTCTCATGGCCTGTGTACAGCCCCTTAGAGGTGGGTACAGTCCATAAGCCCACCCCTTTCAGAGCTTTCCTAGGAGGAGCAGCACAGTTAGAGTCTGCCTCTGCTCCTCGTGGAGAGAGGAAGGGCTATAAGTCTCTCCCATTGCGAGGATGAGCTTGCCCACTCTAGGCCCAGGAGGCCTAGAGAACACCCAGATTCAAGGCCCCACACTACCGGGCAGCACCATCTACAAGTCCTGGGACTTCAGAGAGATCATGCTGCAATGAAGATCATGCTACAATTATACCATCACAATAAATCCTGTTCAACTATACTTCTTGCCTGGTGTCAGTTTCTGGGCAGGAGGGGTAAAGGAGTGCAGTGATGGGGGCTGACACCCACACACCCTCGGGTCCATCACAGTTGGAGGCGCTAACATCAAGAGAGAAGAACACAGAGATCCATCTAAGCCTGTCCTGTCTCATTACCACCAAGCAGATGACTCAGTACTCCTGCAGCCTACAGGTATAGCACCACACACCTGGTAACACGTGTAGATCCCCAGTACCGGTCCCTATATGAGATTGGGGTGGGGGGTGGAGAGGGGGGGGAGAAACAGTGTTACTTATATACAGTATATACAGTATATGCTTTTGCACAAACACTATGAAAAAGATTTTTTTTAGGAAGAGGCTCAACATATTTCTTATATTGACATTTAATATCTTGTGGTACTTTGTTTAGCAATTTGACAAACGGTTTATTTCCCTGAGTAATCATACACACATGACCGCTAAGTAATAGATGAAGGATAAATACAGTACTGTATGTTTTTCTGAACTTCTCTACAAGCAGGCGAAATAGTTGAACTATTTTCAGATCCAATGTCTCCTGTTGAAAAAAGGTCAGCCACTTCAGTAATCTAATATTTATTTTATCCTTTGGGAAACATGGGTTTATGCTATGTCAATACAAAAGCATATATCAATGTACTAAACTGCTGTTTAAACAGGACCAAAATTGATTTAGTCTTTGACACTGGCCCTGTACTGTTTCCCATAGCACTGAACTGCTGAGGTCACAGAATTGTCAAATAGTCTGTTCAACAAGAATGTTGGATTATTCACTAATATGCTATGCTTCTGAACAGTAAGCATGCAATTTATTTAACAACACGTAAACAAGTAAAGCAACAGCATGCCTAGGACAATACAGCAGCCATTACTTAAACTATTGTAAATTAAAAGGTCAGCACCAGATTTGCATCCCAATAGGGACTAGCAAATTGCATAGCATAGAAGATTGCTGCACCCCCCCCTTACATTTTATACAGTATGCTTTTATGGCTAATAAGTGACACATATTATTACTCAAATAAATAAAGTCTTTTATGACTCGGAAACTGCTGATATCCTGTGACTGAAGACATGCATACATATCACATTTTTAAGACTACGTCAACACAGTTTTGAAAGCAGCAGTTTATTTGTGCGGTGCAGTACAGTATTCCTATGTAGTACCTGAACAGGGGGGTCCCTTGGCAATGATCCACAGTGCTCCAAGCTTTGGGGACTCCACAGTTCCCTAAATATAATTTGGTTTGTCTCCTGGGGACACAATATGGCCACGGAGTCATGCTCGTTCCAGCAACCAATGTAAAGCTTCAGGAGATAATATTGCAGCTTTCTATTTGTGCCCCAGTGGCCTTATTTGTACTTTTTTTGTGTCACACACTGACACAAAAATACTAAAATATCTTGGGCTTCTGGAGGTCGAGGGACCAAAGATCAGCTCCTAAAGATCCCCCAGTCCTGGTACTTAAAAAAAAATGGTTTAAATGTCAAGTACTGTAGAAACATCTGTGATTAAATACTAAAAATAAGGATGGAGAGTAAAGAAACAAACGATCCATCCACAACTCAGAAAGTCCATGTCTTGTGACATGGTTTGACCAGACACAATCAGGTCAGTACACACAAGTTAATAAATACATTTATTAGAATGGGATCACGATAACAGTTTGCACTAACAGCAATCAGCGTATAGGGGAATAAACACGTACGCTTTTAACTACATGGTAGGAAAAAGTCCTGGTACAGACCACACAGGTCTTCAGAGGGAAAGAGCACCCTCAAATAATCCAAAGTCACTGGGCTACAAAACCCTTTCCTACAACCCACAAAATGCTGATTCTTATCTCCCCGCCTCCCATTACACATACAATAGGGATGCATACAACTGATAAACATAATTGGGTTAAGGACTGCAACTACTTTTGGCACAATACTGGTTGTTAACCTCATCCCTGCCTCAACCAGCCCCTCATGAGCGGGCCCACCATTTTTATGTACCTGGCTACCATTTTGACAGATCTGGGGCAGCAGGCGGGCTTCACCTTTATTATGGAGATGCCAGGCTGCCCATTTCATCACAGTCCTTCCTCCACTTTCCTCCTGAGAGGGACGGGCCTCTGCTTATTCTTTAGAGCAAATATTTATTGTGTTTCCTAAACATTTTCTTTTCTTTTTCTAAAAAGCATATTGAAGATAGTTTCAAGTGAAAGCTGTACATTAAGGCAGCAATCCCACATAATTTATTATTGATTTTATATATAATTTGAACCCCACTATTTTTAGAAATGCCGACCTTCTGCTTCCCAAGATACTAACCGGTTTAGTTGCCATTATTACTTCCTGGACATTTCAATAGTTGTTCAGTAGGAAACTACAATGTCTCCCTCCTTCCCAAGGACGTTGGGGATTCCTTATGGCCCCAGAACAAAAACACTGGCAACTAAACTGCTATTTTTCCTTGGACCGGGAGCTTCCCAGAGCGTAAAAATAGCTCCGATTCAGAGGACCTCTCGGTTCAAATTCTGTAAAGGGAAGAGGCAAGCGCTCATACTTGGAGAGTTTGTGATGTCACCGCTCTTAAGCATGAGTGCGCTCAGCGGCAGCGTGGCCGCAGCCTTAGGCTAAGGCCCCGGTCACGCCGCTGTAACGCGCGCCCGCGATATTGGCGGCGCGTTCAGCCGATTCCCCGGTCTGCAGCTCACTGCAGGAGGAGAGACCGGGGGGGAAGGGCGTGGCGGGGGAGTGACGGGGGAGTGACGGGGGCGCGGCCATGACGTCACCCGGCAGGTTCGCCCTCATTGGCTGAACCGCCGGGGGGCGTGCCTAATCGCTCGACGCGAGTCCTGCTCTCAATTTTATTGAGAGCAGGAGCAGCTCTCGCCCAAGCGCTGCGGCCCCCCCTCGCAGCGGGCCCGGCGCCATTGAGGGGAGGGCTCTCGTCCGTGCAGCGTCTGCCACAGCGGACGCTGTAGTAGGCAGCGGGGGCAAGGCCTAAGAAATCACGTCTTGAGACTCATTTTGTAGTGAAAATCTAACTTAAAGGAATCAGGCAATACATAAAAAAAAGTGATGTTTCAGCCCCATAGTTTGCCTTTCATCAGGTAGGTGTTCAAATTATAAAACACAAATGCAGCATGTGCAGACGTTTTCATGATATACATATGGGTACTATATGTATCAAAATAGTGTCATTTGTTCTAGATCTGGGAGAAAATATTTACATCTCCACCAATTTGTATCAGTAATATATGGAAGAATCTTTTGTCTTATATTTGCCACAGGTCTCTTTGGAGGAAAGGGTAACGCCATCTAAATGTAGCTGATTTATTTTAAGAGAGAGGAGAACTGCACCAGTTGTAGGTGCAACTTTTGATGCATCTCATTATAATATTGTGCTAAATATTTCCACCCTTAACGCCTCCTATAATCAATCCCCAAAATGGTCATGGCGCAACTTAGAGCAGTTTGTTGCAAAAAAATGGAGCAAAAAAAACCCCTAGAGATACATTGACGCAGCCACACAATGTTAAAATAACGCAATTTGCACCTAATTTTAAAAAGGCTACATTTCTATTGAAAAGAGTCTGCTCACATGTAATAATAACCTACATTAGTATTACGTTGTGGCACAAATATTCTTAAGTAATATTTCTATGGAAGAATAATGTAAGGCAAAGTAGGATAATTTTAAATTGAAATTTACTCTTGACTTTTGAAGGACTTACCCACAAATAATACATCTCTCCGGTATAGAAAGAATGCATTGGCATAGAAACAAAATCAATGGTTTTAGTTGAATAGAATTCTGGATGAAATCCAAACCTTTTAAAGATGGAATGTTATACTGTAGCTGGAATAAAATACCAGCACTCACTTCTGTCTACATTAAGGGCACTTAATCTGTGACATTCCTTATTTTGAAATGATTATTTGTTGTCTTATCCTGTCTGTGATTTTTGTTTACAATATTTGCATTAATTTCTTAACGTCAATATTTCTTACCATTGTTCACTCAGGAAGGCCTGTTTCTTGTTTTAAAAAAAAATACAGAGATAAAAATCAACACCCAAGTACTGTAAATAATTGCTTGTTTGGCACCAGTGTTGGAAATTGAATTTTTTAACTGGGTTGGCGAAATCCATGAAATCCATCGATGTTATTAACATCTCTCTCCCCCCAACTTCCCCTCCAAAAAAACTCCTGGGTTGATCGCCACCTGTCATATAATTTCAAGTGGGAAACATTAAAAATAAATCAACATTACAAAATAACAATTATAATAAATAAAAATAGACATCTGTTATCACTTATTATAGGCTAAAGCAGTAAAATTCAGGGCATTATTGAAAACCCTGCTCTCTGATTGGTTAAAATTCCGGTCATTATGCAATCAGTAATGCCCTGAATTTCAGCAGCTTGCAAAATGCAGTTGTCAATCTGTTTATTTCCAGCCAATCAGCTTTCAGAACAGCTGAGACAGGGCAGGGGATTGGTTTGAATTAAGTAAAAGCTCTGAGACATGGCAGGGGATTGGTCAAAAATTATCAGCCAAGGTTTTTGCCTAGCTGACTGAGATTTTCTGAGCAGATTCAGTTGAATTGGCGGGAGGGGGAGGGGGAGGGGGGGGTAGAGACTGCAATGAAGTAAGTGTGTTGTGTATAGAGGTGCAGTGTTGTGTGTGTGGGGGGGGGGGGAGAGGGGTGTAGAGGTGCTGTGTTGTGCTGTGTTATGTGTAGAGCTGGGGGGAGAGTTCAAAGTTTAGTAAGTGGCTGCATTTTTTATTGTGGCTGCAGTGTGTGTTGTGCTGTTGTATGTGTAGCAGCAGTTTGTGTGAGTGTAGAGCTGATGTGTGTGTGTGTGTGTGTGTATAGAGCTAGTGTGTGTGTGTGTGTGTGTGTGTGTGTGTGTGTGTGTGTGTGTGTGTGTGTGTGTGTGTGTGTGTGTGTGTGTGTGTGTATAGAGCTCCATTGTGTGTGTGTGTGTGTGTGTGTGTGTGTGTGTGTGTGTGTGTGTGTGTGTGTGTGTGTGTCAGTAGCAGTGTTTATGGGTGTAGCATGTGTGTGTAGCAGCAGAGTTTGTGTGTGTGTAGAGCTGCTGTGTGTGTAGAGCTGCTGCTGTGTGTGTAGAGGTGCTGTGTAGTGAGTGTATAGGAGGTGCTGTTTTGTGTGTCTACAGCTCCAGTGTGTGTGTGTGTGTGTAGAGGCACTGTGTTGTGTGTGGTGTGCTGTTTTGTGTGTGTGTAGCAGCAGTTTGTGTGTGAGCTGCTGTGTGTGTGTGTGTGTGTGTGTGTGTGTGTGTGTGTGTGTGTGTGTGTATACACAGAGGGGCGGCAGTGTGTGGATATAGATATCTGTAGTGTAAGAATATATAGAGCTGGTTTCATGTATTTACCATTTTATTTTAATAAAAAAATCTATTTAAGTATACAAAAGTGTCTATTATTTATGAAATAAGCCTACATTTAGCCTATAATAGTAATAACCCCTCAGAACAGGGCATTTTTGGCCAGTAATGCCCTGTTCTTCAAGGATTATTACTTAATCAACACAAAACCACACGGCTTTAAGTTTACAAAGCCGTATAAACATTATTCAATAGAACATTTAAAAAATCATATTACTGAAACTGAAATACGTGATAAAATATCCCACAAACGTTTACATTCGGAATCATCATATCACACCTTTTTCTTTTTTTATGACATGTAGTTTATTCCCAGAAGAAGACAAGACCTAACATAAACTTCAAAATTAAACAATTCTATAGATTGATGTATTCCACGGGTTTGTTCAGCCCCCAAATGAGAGACGTTCCTACACACACTGTATCCTATTTTTTTTTGCCATAATCCATGGATATTTTTGTTTCTTTGTTAAAAAACCATTTCACGGGTCCAACAATCTGGAATATCCCACGTGGAATTTTCACAAATAGACGACTCTTTTTCTTGAAGTTCTGTAGATTTAGAAATCGATGCCTTGGGACTGGGAGGTTTGGGTGAGGAGGTTCCTGTCTGTGTCATCTTTCTCAGATAATGTACATTTTTTTTATTGTCCCATTTTCCCTTTCACTAACACTAACACTATCGGGTTTGGTGCACTTCATGTGAAAGTATTTGAAAACACTAATTTTTTAGGGTTATATAAATGAACAATTAACCAAAAGTCAAGGGTCACTGACCCCTTTGCAAGGGTTCCTGGGAGTTCAACACTAGCAGGGGTATTTCCCGGCTAGAAACTATAACTCCCATGAACACTTACAGCAGATCAGTGATGTCAGAGTGCCCTTATATGGCTAGATCTGCCATGTAAGAGCACTGCCCTCACTGAGATGACTACAAATTCCAGAAGACCTTGCTGGTTCATTTGTAGACCGGGCTGGGACAGCGCTGAGGTGAGGAGCCTGAGGTAACTTTAGCTAGTGATTATCACAGCAGGGGGTTCCCTTCAAAGCAGGGACCACTGCTGTGATAATCTTAGATATAGACAACTTTACTGTCCCGGCTGCTGTTGCTTGCGTTGGGATACGGTTACCTCACCACAAGCAATTACGATGCCGGAGACAGTAAAGTAGGCTAAATCTGTATGAAAAATAGTTCATTACTTGGTTGAAAGTTGGAGCTAGCAGGACTAGATTAATAAAAATAAAAATAAATATATCTAAAAAGAAAAAAGGTACATATATAATTTCAATTCGCCAATTTTCTTAGTTCACCTACAATTCTTTTTAGATCTCTGGGAATAGGGGGATGCCATCCTCCCACATCCCCCCCCCCCTCTACCTGCCATTTCAAGCCCTGTCTGCCCCACAGAATGAACTTGTTTTGGATATAAATGCAGTCCTATAATTTATAACTTGTTTAGTTGTAAATTAAAATTCGAGGGGTTTAAACATTTTATGTACTTTAATGCTATCCACTTTCAAACTTTTTTTACAAAATGCAAATAAAGGAAAAAAATCTAGTTTTCACTGGGTGGCCTTGTGAGCCCCCTTCAACTTTTACCCTCCTCTCCCTCTCACACACCTCCTCGCTCTCACCCTTCTAGTTCTCTCCCCCTACTCACACTCCCCCTTTTCATACACCCCCTTCTCTTTCTCGTTCTCTCACTCCCTCTCTCTTACACCCACTCCTCTCTCCCTCAATCCCCCCTCCTCACACTCCATCCCCCCTCCTCACACTCCACCCCCCCTCCTCACACTCAATCCCCACACACAATCCCCACACACAATCAGTCCCCCTCCTCACAATCTCCCCCTCATACACCCAAATCACTCCTCCCCTCAATCAATTCCCCCCTCCACACACACACTAAATTCTACTAGACTCATCCCCCCTCCCCCTAATAATGAATGTTACCTGGGGGGTAGGAGGGGGTTGGAAAGACCTCCTGTTCGGTGTGGGACAGTGGGAGGGGAGTTTGTTGCAGAGAGTGCTCCTCGGAGACGGCTGGCCTGCCTGACTTCCGGGGGAGGGAAGACCGGCACGGGCAGGAGGAATTGGCTGTGGAGGTGTGAGGGCCCTGCCCCTGCAGCAACCAGACATGGAAGTTGGGACTGACCCCTGACCGCCACTAAGCCCAACCAACCAACTTCCAGCACTTGTCAGCTAGGCCCCACATGCTATCGCCCCCCCCCCCCGACATTGTGCTATTTAGTGGGACGCTAGTTATGCCACTGCATTATGGGCCATATTTACTAAGTAGTGCTGCTCCATAACATAACTTCCATGCCTGAAGATACGTTATAGCCTCATTCAAGTAAATGGGCCATAAAGGAGATAGATGGACCGATCCTTTGAATGAGCCATAAGGTGCCTTAATGCTTAGCACTGTTTAGTAAACATGCACTAAGATTTCCGGACAGAACATACAAATGAGCACACCATTGCATATATTCAGTAAATTCTAAAACTGGCACTTGCAACCTATATTATTTTTATTTTTGATGTGTTCATTAATTTAGTAACATTTAGTGTACATTTTTATAGGACAAATGTTGTTACTTTATACTTTTTTTTGTCTCCCAGCTATAATTTATGCAAATGAGCTTAAATACATGCAACAAATATAACACATGTATTCACTAAAGTTCAATTATAGCTACACAAAATTAAGAAGTTGGTACTAAATAAATTTTTTAGTGTTGTGGATCCAGCATGAGCTGCCAAAAAATATCATATGAGCATAACATAAATTTTTGCACAGCAAATTTTGTATGAACCTGTCTCACTTTGAGAAAACGCAGAGGTTAGGGAGTGATCACAAAACCACACCAATTGAAAAAAGTAATAAGTGAATAATTATGGTAATCGAAAATGTTTGTGCAAACTGTGAACTGAAAAGTGAATCAGAAAAGGGGGGGGGGGGGAAGGAGAGCACAAAATGAATGTGCCTCCTAAAAGAATTCACTATACTGCACTCCTACATTGTATAAAATTTAACTTTTAATACATTTCCTTAAAACATATGTTACCAAAACGTTGTGTAATGTGAATTAAAAATAAATTAAATTAACAATACTAAGCATCCGTGTCAATGAATGTATGTTGGAATAATCCCAAGCAATTTATTGTGGTTGAGATTGGAAGACAGAGGATGCCCCCCCCTTTTTCTGATTCACCTGTCTCCCTTTCACTGAAATACAGTAAGAGTAAAATATCTTCTGCCGAGAGTGAGATCAATATTATAATTGAGAGAAATGCAATATTCAGACGTCTGAGTGTATGAAGGAGAACATACAATTCTATAGACTATGATGAATAAACAAAAGGCTCGGAGTTCTGTAATATAAAAGTAGTTCTAAATACTGTGTTTGATAAAATGATAATAATTACAACAATAGCTTGGTTTGCGTTGAATACTTGCAGTTGAAAACAGCTGTTGTAACAATCCAACGTGTACTACTTTGTGTCCTGTAAAAGTTCATATGACATTGTCCCAATAAGATATCATTTGTTTATATTTCCCCATTGATATTTTCAGTATGAAGGTCTAGTACAAGAGGTGTGAGATTTTTTTATAGAGCACGAAGAGATTAGTTAACAAAGCATTACGTGTTGCACAGTAATACAGTTGTGATGCCCAATTCAACTCTATTTAACAAAAAATGCATAGAAACTGCATTGCAAACCAGAATATTAGTATTTTCTACAAAAGGGACCAAGTCATTTACCAAACAGATAACGGTGTATTTTTTACTACTAATATAATTGCCATCTGTATACAGATTTTGGAAGATGAAAATGTGACCACCACACACATTGCCTTGATGTCTCACTCAATTCTTCCCTATACTATTTCTGCAAACAGAAAACAGCCATACAATCTATATTTTTTCATAGTCTACAACTCTAACCTTCTAACCTTGTGAGGTACATGTTTCAAGGCATAAGGGGTGCAACTCTGGGTTACATCACACTGCACCTGATGTATCAAAAAAAATATTCAGTTCATTGGATTTTTAAAATTGTAAGCATATGTTGCAAACATTTTACCCCAGAATTACACCACGTTTGCCCTCATACATATGCGATTCCTGCCAAATATGATACCACACTACTTTCAGGTTTCCCCTCCTAACTTTGGAGCAATATTCTATGATATGTTGATGCAAAAAGGTATAAAATATATTTTTTTCTCTGCCCCACTTTTGCTCCACAATTGGCTTAGTACATTAGTAAGGATGGACACATTTGCAGGTTCGAAATCCGAACTACATGATCTTTTAAATACCCTAAGTTGACTATATTTTATGTTTAAGACGTGTGATATGCATCATGTCTATAACTTTGTATACGCATCAGGTGTTGGCTGAGATATATAGATGTCATTTTTATGACTTGGTGTAGTCTTGAAGAGAGAAATTTCAAATTTATGGACAATTTTAATTTAACTGAATCAACTATTAGATACATTTCAACAAGCCACAGAGACTGAAACTTTTTGCGACTCATATCTAGAGAATGCTACATACAGAGAATTAGCATAAAAGATTCTGACAGCAACACATTTCAGCATTACAATTAGATTGCTAGCTCTTCGGAGCAGGGACTCCTTTTCCTAAATGTTACTTTTATGTCTGATGCACTTTTCTCCTTTATGTGTTATTCATATTATTTGTTATTTATATGATTGTCACGTGTATTACTTCTGTAAAGCGCTATGTACATTAATGGCGCTATATAAATAAAGACATACATACATACATACATACATACATACACTCATGCCACCAACTACATTTTTATTCGTACAAATTCTCTTTTACTAACTTCAAGAAAAAGGATAACAAAAAAAAGGAAGGTTAGTAATTACTACCTTCCCCGAGTCAGTGGTTTTCTAAATATATTAAGAAATTACTAGCATATCTTACAAACAGACCTGACACTAGTAGGTCTTCTTTGCAAGGAACATCTCAAGATGACTTACACAAAGGATCCAAGCTTAGGCTTCTAAAAGGAAATTAATTGAACACATGTCAAACTATAAAAGGGGAGGAAAAAACTATTAAAATCACAAGACATTACCATCAACTTCTAAATAACTGGGATTGCCCATGAAGCCACTATGGATAGGGGTCTCAAAGATGTATTACCTGGGGTGTTTCCTTCCAGATAGATAGATATTTATCCACATCTGTGTCTCTGTTCAATATGATTATAATACTGTTTATTTTGGTTAGGATTAGTTTCACCATTGTAATTATTTATTACGTGTTGTACCTGCATGTTATTGTAGGCTCTTTTTTTTAAATGATGCATGGCAATAATTGTACTCAAAATTCTGATAAGGGTATATAGTAAACATATTTATTTTTATTAGGTGTCTAGTCATTCAGATTATTATTATTTTTATAGTCTCCTATGACAGCTTTATATTTATTGACAAATATGTTCTTGATGTCTGATGTTTGTTACTTATTTGCTCATTATAGTAGAATGTCACGTGGGAGACTCCAGGAGCGGGTAGGACCTCGGTGGCAGAACACGGGGAGCAGGCAAGACTCGCCGGGGTCGCAGGCAGATGGCAGATACTGTAGTTGGGGGTCACAGGCAGAGATCGGAGGCAGACGGCGTGGTCGGGGGTCACAGGGGGCAAGGATTGTCGGGGTTATATATATATATATAAAACGGGAATAGCCGTGTTAGTCCAGTTGCAAAAGTGCAGAATAAATGAGTTCTTCAGTATTAGGTGATACCTTTTTTTATTTGGACTAACAATTTATGTCATAGGACATATATTATGTCTTGTGTCCTATGTCTATTATTAGAAGGTCAAGCTCTTAATGAGTTCTGAGATCTCATAAACCCAAAGTATATCACTGATTGTTTAATCTCAGAATTTTCTCCTAGGGCCGGATACATGAAACTTTGGTAAAATGTAGTTACTAGCAAGTTTGTAAAAAAAAAAATTGCCCGTGACCATAGCGCAAAAATAAGTAGAGATGCATCAAGAGTTCTACCATCATAAATAAATGTGCGATGTGGCAAGAAAACGTGAGTTATTTTTACCTAAAATTGACGATGTTGCTAAAATGGTGGCCAAGTCGCAGAGCTCTCTTAAAATTGCGGAAAAAACATTGCGAGACTATCCTATGTGGCAGACTATTCTGATTCGTTGACACACATTGCCAGTGCTGTTGGGCGGTAAAGAGGACTAATTGGCTGCAAGGAGTTGAAGAGGTGTTTGCTTGTTATTGTGATTTTGAGATATGGTTGAGTTGTCCTGTGCTTTTTGTTGTCTGTCTTAATGGGTGCTTCTGTGATGGACTGTGTGATGTGTGCTGTGCTTTGAATTTAGTTTGTCTTTTGTCTGTCTTCATATTTGTGGTTTGATTGTGTTAAGTAGTGTTTTGTGCGAGTGTGAAAGATGGAGTGAGTTGAGTAAGTGGAGTGCAGGAGGAGTGCAGAGCAGAAGAGTGGAGGGTGTGAGGATCGGAAGATCGGAGGAGTGGAGAGAGTGTGGAGAGAAGTAAGGAGCGCATACAGGTGCGCAACGGAAGCTGGGCTCAGCTTGCTTTCGCTGTGCGACAACGGCATAGAGGCCAGCGTATGCCAGCATAAGAGCTCGGCGTGGGTCAGAAAGGGAGGCCCGGAGCTGCGGAGAGCTGGGCCCAGTGGCTATGAGAGGACCGGCAGCCGGACAAAGAAGTTGGCTGGCCAGAGGTTGGGCCCAACTGCTTTGTCCGGCGGTCGGGCCCCCCACTGCTACTGGGACAAAGATACTCATCCCGGCTCTCCTCCCAAGTCGGCGCCCCTGCATGCGACAATTAAACATCCTTCACCAGCACATTGCACTGCTTGAAAACAATGTGTGCCTCCACACTAAAATGCAAACAAAGGAAATGCAGCAGATTATCCAATTAAAAAAGGAAGCAAATGTCATCCCATAAAAATGTTTAAAGATTACGGTAAATTAGAAAAGAACCTTTCAATGCAGCAACAAAATATTTGTCTGCGAAAACATAACCAAAATGTTCTCCACCGTATTATGCAGGCCAATGCTAACAAGCAGGTCTGCTTCCTCATAGAGCAGGCAATGGGAATTTATTCGCCCCCAAACACCACCACCCCCCACAGAAGTGTCAGCAGCAACATTTGAAGCTACGGCAGTGGAAAGTGGTACTATGACCACCACTACCACCCGCCAGTCCTCTCCACCTCATAGATGTGGGCTAAAACGTGGCCTCACAACCAGCAGTGAGGCCTCCAAACCTTTGCCTGACCCTATCCCTCATAAGATGGGAAAAAAGGGATGATGTTAATCTGAAAAATGTATTTGTGTCTATATGTGTGTGTGTCTATATATATATATATTGCACATATTAGAATTATATTATTATTCACTAGTTTCACTATATATATATATATATATAATATATATCAAACACACAAAAAAGTATGTTGCTCAACACTGTATATAAGTAGTTAAATCAGACCCCAAAATTAGTACTGCCTGATAGGGTACACAGAAGATATACAGTAGAGGCAACTCTTATTCTAACAAAAACCAGTGGCAATTCCCCAAAAGACCCAGGAAACACCCAGGTACATTCTGAATACATGCCTTAAACTTTCCTAAAACTAGCCCCAGCATTTCTGCATTGATTAATGGCCTATCAGATTAACAGCGGGGGTCCCTGGCAGTCCCATTCAAACTGAACTGGACTGCCAGGGATCCCTGCTGTGTTAATCCTATGGGTCGTTAGTCAATGCAGAAATGCCTTAAACGTGCCTCAAACTAGCCCAGAACATACCCAGAATGTAACCCGGCTAGTTTACAGCAAATGTTAGAATAAACGTTGCCTCTACTGTATACACCCAAAGAGGCAGAAAAAAATATATATATATATATATATATAGGGGTAAACTGATGGTGCTGGGGGAGAGATTCAAATATAGAAAACACACAAAGAAAGAGACAGAGACAGTCCCCTAAAGTAGCACTCTAAAGTATACTACAAAAATAGCCTAAATAGAGTTTGACAAAAAGACCCAAATGCTCCTTCAAGGCAAAAAATGAACAAGATTTTATTAAAGCAGCAAGACACACTAACTTAAAAACATAAACAAACAGATGGCAGCTGAAAATATGGAGGCAGTGATATTACAAAGTAGATGCTGGTAGTTGAACCAAGAAGCTATGATGCGTTTAACTTATAAAAAATAATATAATGAGGCAATCAAAAGACAAAAATGGGACAAAAAGCAACCAAAAAAGATATTATATCTAATTTAACCCTAATGCTATAGTAAGCAAAAATAAACTAAAGGCATATGGAAAAGTATGAAATCAATAATGCTATGTGCAAAAAACATGAACATAGACAAAAATATACCTTAAAGCCAAGGGAAAAGCACAGGGGAGAAAAAAATGAAAATTTGAAACCAACTCATACCCTGATCAGCAAATACAAAAATGAATACAAAATTCCTGCAGCATAGATGTATAAAGTAACCATGGTCATAGCACATAAGTAGATGGAGACAAAGTTAAGTAATGTTGCACAAAACACTTGCTGGAAAATGTTGCAAACATGCAAATTGACAGGAACCACGAGAAACAGTACCACCAGACAGCAGAGGGGATTATACTCAGCTATTGCCAAATAGCACACGGATTCAGTCCTCTGTGGTGATATTGCAAAACTTAGGGGCCTATGCAGAGAGCAGCGAATTTTAAAATTGGCGAATTTATTAAAAAGTAGCTTTTTTGGAGAGTTTTATTCTCCATATGTGGCGAGTTTAAATTGGCGAGATGCGCGCTTCAGAAACGTGTAAAAACAAATTTGCGCCTTTTTTTTCCCTTTGCAATGGCCGCGAGCGGCAGCTTCTTGCCAGTTTTTTCTGGCGAGGCAAAAAGGAGACAATCGCGCCATTTTATTGGCGCGAACAGCCGCTAGATGCCGTTCGCGCCTCTCTGCATACGGATATTTTTAAAACTGGCGAGATTGAGGTTCTCGCCAGCCGCGAGGCGAGTTTTACAAATAGAAAAGAAAAATTGGCGCGTTTTACGGAACTCGCCATTTTCTGCTGCTTTCTGTGCGATTTTCTCCAAAAAATGGCGAATTTCGAAATAGCGCTGCTCTCTGCATAGGCCCCTTAGTCTTTGAAAAATTCAAATAAAGTCCATAGTTACTGAGCTGCAGGGATCACGCCAAAGAAATCACATAAAGCTGCCAAACGAATACACTCTACGCGTTTCGCCCGTCGGTGGGCTTCATCCCAGAGTGATAAATTAAAAGTAGAGGCAAGCTAGTCTATATAGGAAATCAGGTAAGTATACAGAGTGCCTCCCACACCTCTAATCCAATAGCATACGCAGGATTCAATAGTTGACGTCATCAGCACTGTTGCAGACACTTGACAAATCATGGGCAATCCCCCCCGGCACTTAGCCTTACAGCTGTTATGCTCTTTCAACTGCACATACGCGGTGGTTATGTAAATACACATTTTACCTACAAAGCCAAAATAGACATCATCAAGGACAATATACAATACAGTATGTCAGAATCATAAATAGATTATTCACCGATCCCGCTTGCAATAGTGAGTATAAAGCCTTATTAGCAGCCTCCTCGGCACTCGTACAGGTATCGAAGTGGTTAATGTCAGTACAACAGGCGCAAGGGATGCCGGTCATTGTAGTTTCTCCAATGCTCACGCACAGGAGATATGCTGATTCCCCTCCCACTTGTCAGGAGGTGACTGATGTCATCGAAGGCTGTATGCGATTTGTCAGATTCTTTAGTAACAGGCGCAGGGGATGCCGGTCAATGTGGTTTCGCCAATGCTCATGCGCAGGAGATATACTGACTCCCGTCCCACTTGACAAGCCGTGACTAACGTCATCCATGGCTGTATACAGCGTGTCTGATTCTGTAGCAAAGCGCTGATGGTCAGAGAAAAACATATACAGGAGAGACAAGAGTGTTAGATATACATATTACAGTGCTAGAAACACAGTATCATACAGAGCACCTATAGATTTAAAAGAACCACTCATTAAAATAATAAATAGTAAAACAGAGAATAACAGAGAGACAGAAGCAGAAACAAGTGGTTAAGTAACGATGTAGTGATAACAATGGTGCTACAATGATGTTACATGTCCCGCAGCTACTCTGTGAAGAGGGTACTCAATTGAATAAAGGGAAAGGAAGAGCATATCATAAAGTGGGGAAGGGGAAAAGGAAGGGGGAGGGGGGGATGGGAAAGGAAAGGAAGGGGAGAGGGGACAGGGGGGGGGGAGGGAAAGAGGTAAAAAAGAACCCAATGAAACACTACAAAAACATAGCAAACCCAAGGGAATCGTTCATTCCCCTGGATTGCATGGTGTTGAGGAGAACGATCCAGCGACATTCCCTTTTAAGTAACGCTTTTCTAAATCCCCGCCTCGAATGCCCAAAGATATTTTGTCAAAAGCAAAGGCTAACATGCAAGTGCTGTCTGAGGCGTGACACTGAAAAAAGTGTCTAGCCACAGATGTAATTTTCTTACAGGCATCCAAATCCCGCTATGCTGATAGAATATTCCTTGTATGTTCAAGGATCCTGAACCGAAGTTCGCGGGTGGTCATGCCAACATATTTAAATTGGCAGGGGCAGGTTAAACAATAGATAACACCCTTAGACTTACAATTAAGGGTATATCCAATGATGTAGGTTTTGGTCTGATCACTATTTGAAAATGTGTCAGTCTGCAACATGTATTTGCAGGCTGAACAATTGTTACATTTAGAAAATCCT
This sequence comes from Ascaphus truei, assembly GCF_040206685.1. Taxonomy (NCBI): domain Eukaryota; kingdom Metazoa; phylum Chordata; class Amphibia; order Anura; family Ascaphidae; genus Ascaphus; species Ascaphus truei. Next base: position 68,248,159 of record NC_134489.1, on the reverse strand, counting down.
GTTTTTCTGATGGTAAGGAATGTCTCGCTAGTGTGGGGAATATAATGACTGTGTACAAAACGGTCTTTTAAATTGGGAGACCGGCGACCCGTTAAGTTGACCCTATCACCTACTGCATCCCTAAGTTCCCCATCAGTGCATAGGATAGGCCAATGTTTCTGTAAGATGGATTTAAGGTCTCCCCATCTGTCATTATAGGTGCCGATGAAACGTGTTTTAGAATCATTATTCTTCTTTTTAGGTTGTAGTAGTGTCTCACGTTTGTTACTCATACTATGTTGATACCCTTGATGAATGTATTTACTGCTGTAGCCTCTGGAGGCAAACCTGTCTCACATTTCAACAGCCCTAGATTTGAAACACTCCTCTGTTGAACAATTACGTTTCAACCTTAGAAACTCACTTCGAGGAATGCCCCGAATCTGATGCTGCTGGTGGAAGCTGGAGGCATGCAAAATAGAATTTGTAGAGGTAGACTTCCTGAAGATGTCCGTAGCTATATTACCACCCCCATCAACAGAGATCTTGAGATCCAAGAAGTCAACCGATGTGGTGCTTGATTTACAGGTAAGTCTAATATTCAATTTGTTGCGGTTGAGCACATCGACGAAACTCCTAAACTCAACAGCAGAACCCTGCCAGAGAATAAGAATGCCGTCGATGTATCTCAACCACAGCAAAACATGCGAGGTCAGATGAAGATTATCCTCACAAAACACTACCTCCCTCTCCCACCATCCCAAAAATAAATTCGCATATGACGGAGCACAGGTTGCCCCCATCGCTGTCCCTCTGATCTGTAAATAAAATCTGCTCTTAAAAACGAAGAAATTATGATGTAGAATAAAAGACAAGAGTTGCAAAAGAAAATCAATGAGGTTAGGACTAAACTGTGACATTTTAAGAAAAAAAAATTTGTATTCATTTTTGTATTTGCTGATCAGGGTATGAGTTGGTTTCAAATTTTCATTTTTTTCTCCCCTGTGCTTTTTCCTTGGCTTTAAGGTATATTTTTGTCTATGTTCATGTTTTTTGCACATAGCATTATTGATTTCATACTTTTCCATATGCCTTTAGTTTATTTTTGCTTACTATAGCATTAGGGTTAAATTAGATATAATATCTTTTTTGGTTGCTTTTTGTCCCATTTTTGTCTTTAGATTGCCTCATTATATTATTTTTTATAAGTTAAACGCATCATAGCTTCTTGGTTCAACTACCAGCATCTACTTTTGTAATATCACTGCCTCCATATTTTCAGCTGCCATCTGTTTGTTTATGTTTTTAAGTTAGTGTGTCTTGCTGCTTTAATAAAATCTTGTTCTTTTTTTGCCTTGAAGGAGCATTTGGGTCTTTTTGTCAAACTCTATTTAGGCTATTTTTGTAGTATACTTTAGAGTGCTACTTTAGGGGACTGTCTCTGTCTCTTTCTTTGTGTGTTTTATATATATATATATATGGTGAAACACACAGAAATATCGCTCAACACTTCAAATCAATTGTGTCCAAAACAACTATCAATAAGTCATGTATTAATCATACTCAACAGTGGTGCTAAAGGTTGAAATAATATAGAAACAACAGAGAAAGCAACCTTGTAAAAAGCACACGGACATATCTTAAAGTATAAACAAAGAATTTTATTAAAGTGAGTTAAAACAGGGAATAAAGTTTAAAAGAAGAGGGGGGCTCGGCTCTACCAAACAAAGTGAACCTAGAGGCAAGGGTCTAAACATAGAACCAATACTGACATGCACAGGACACAGGGGGCTCTGTAAAAGCACACCTGTAAATTGAAAACCCACACTGAAAAAGTATATCCACATTGAAGGAATCACCATACAAACGTGTTAGATAGTTGCATGGAGTGGATACAATGAAAATACAGGTAGCAATGTGGAGTCTGCTGAGGGGGGCCCCTACCTTCTTTCACATGACATGAGGCTTTGACCTACTCTTCTGCCCGTGACACTCCTACACTTAGTGTTGGATGTATACCTCACATTGCTACCTGTATTTTCATTGTATCCACTCCATGCAACTATCTAACACGTTTGTATGGTGATTCCTTCAATGTGGATATACTTTTTCAGTGTGGGTTTTCAATTTACAGGTGTGCTTTTACAGAGCCCCCTGTGTCCTGTGCATGTCAGTATTGGTTCTATGTTTAGACCCTTGCCTCTAGGTTCACTTTGTTTGGTAGAGCCGAGCCCCCCCTCTTCTTTTAAACTTTATTCCCTGTTTTAACTCACTTTAATAAAATTCTTTGTTTATACTTTAATGTATGTTTATACAATATTAAATAAAAAAGTCCATGTACAAATGTCCAAACCCTAGAATGAGTCCTGATGGGTATATCAGAAAAAAATGTAGAAAGTCCAGGGGTCCACGGCTGCTCTCAGATGGAATAACCAATTCCAATATAGAATCTAAAGGAACAAAAAGAAGACAGAGGGCCTCATGCAGTAAGCGACGATTATGTGAAATCGGCAAGCTTATCGATTAGTCATGTTATTGGCGTTTTTCCCTCTCCGTATGCAGTAAGTGCCGAATACATTCAAAATCAACCAGAAAACAAATCCGCCCACTCTCACGATGATGAGCCGATCACACACAGGTGTATCGGCGTGCGTGGCGGGGTGCTGTTAGGTTGCACAATCACAAATCTTGCTGAATCAGGCGAAACAAGCATGTTTTTGATTGCGCGCCATATTTAAAGGCAACGTGTACTGCTAATCATTCTCTGTGTTGTTGGGAGTGAGAGAGAGAGAGAGACGCACAGAGCTGGACGATTGAACATTTGCATATTGACTGAGAGACTTGTTGTGTATTGGGAGAGCTTTGTCCTTTGTTGTTTTGTTTACATCTTTGTCTTGTTTTATATGTGGAAGTGTTTCGTGTGATTGCCTGTACATTTCTTGTCTGTTTTTTGTGAGTGCTGGAAGTATGCCCGCAAAGCGTGGGAAGAGTGATGCTGGTGGGAGTGGGAGTGCTACTCGTGCGAGTACGCGTCGGAGTGAACGTTCTGTTCAGGGGAGTGATGTTGCTGGTGCACCGAGTGGTGTTGCTGGGAGTGGGAGTGCTGTTGCTGGGAGTGGGAGTGCTGTTGCTGGGAGTGGGAGTGCTGTTGCTGGGAGTGGGAGTGCTGTTGCTGGGAATGGGAGTGCTGTTGCTGGGAGTGGGAGTGCTGTTGCTGGGAGTGGGAGTGCTGTTGCTGGGAGTGGGAGTGCTGTTGCTGGGAGTGGGAGTGCTGTTGCTGGGAGTGGGAGTGCTGGTGCTGGGAGTGGGAGTGCTGTTGCTGGGAGTGGGAGTGCTGGTGCTAGGAGTGTGAGTGCTGGTGCTAGGAGTGTGAGTGCTGGTGCTAGGAGTGGGAGTGCTGGTGCTAGGAGTGTGAGTGCTGGTGCTAGGAGTGTGAGTGCTGGTGCTAGGAGTGGGAGTGCTGGTGCTGGGAGTGCTGCTGGTGGCGCAGTTGCTGATGGGGTGGATGGTGGTGGCGTGCTTGCTGGTGGCCAGCTTTTGGAGGCTCTTCCATTGGAAGAAGGAGAGTCCAGTCAGCACCAGCCAAGCTCTGACCCTAAACCTGCTCGGAAAAAACGTGTGGAGAAGCCACGTAATCCTCGCTTCAATGACCAGGAAAATAGGGCTCTTGTCACTGGCATTCTGGAGCACTATGACAGTATATATGGACATTTAGTAGGTAAGTGTAACTTTACATTTATTATTCAAATACATGTGATCCTAGGTCATCTGAGTTTTGTTCATATGCAAATATGGGTACACAATATCTTTCTATGTTCATTAGTGTGGAAACACAGCTTTTTATCATGCCTTACAAGGACAAATAAACACAGGCGGTCAATTTGCCAGAACTGCATACAATATGAATGCAACCTTGCTTACATGTATAGGTTTAGTAGTGAATGCTCATGTGCTGCACATATTACACATAAAACAGCATGTTTGCTATCACTTGGAACAGCTAGCAGTGTAGGAAACTGGTGCTTATATTATTATTCATTTACCTCATATCTTTTATATGTTTTTCAAGGGCGGACAAGTGCAGCAAGCAAAAAAGAAATGTGGGACACAATAGTCATTGGTGTCAATGCCTGTGGGAATCGTGTCAGGGACAAGTATCATTGTCGGAAAAGATTTGATGATATTAGGTCCAAATTGAAAAAGAAAATACAAGACCAACGCGTGCATGCTACTGGCACTGGAGGTGGGCCCACACCACAACGTCTCATATTGACTCCATTGGAGGAGCTGCTTCGGCCAAAATTACTTACCGTCGTCGTGGAAGGCTTGGCTGGTGACCGTGACATTGGAATTTATCCGTCACAATTTCCAGCAGGTGATAAATATTACTGTACTAGGCGTGTCGTTGCTTACAGTTATTTTGCATATTTACACTGCTTTTTATACTGTCTTCACAATATAAGCATACCTGCATCTATATATGTATATGTCTGATTCTGTATATATATATCTCAAAATAGACATATATGTAGTAGTCCTACTAAAAGCAGTAACTAATATAGCACGTGCCATTGCGTGCTCATTTACATGTGAATTCCCAAAATGCATAGCTGCAGTGGAAGCAATTGATGGTGGGCGAAGATGGGGAACAACAGGGTAGTACACGTGTAACACATGTTCATGAGAAATTATTAGTAGCTACAGGTACAGAACAGAAATATGTATCATATTATTGTGTATTTTATTGATTTTACTCCGACAAACATGACATTACTGCCTATTTTAAGCATGCATCAAAGAAATTGCATGTAACGGCCTACAAACATCACTGGCACTAACACATCTATAGTTGCTTATGAAAAGGTCCATTTTTGCTTTATGTCATATACAGACAGCATAATGAGGCACACGTATCATATGTTATGTCATTGTTTTCATAACTTAAACACTGCAGATGACTACTTAGCTCATCTACCATTGTGTTAAAGCAGCTGCAATTAATATCTCATCACAGCATACACTTCAACAGAGGGGGTGGGGTTCAGCACACACACTAATTACAGCCTCATTTCACGGTCAACTTAGTTCACACCATTTGCACCTGTTTCAAGTCATTGAAAGGTGTGGCTGATTAGGCTTTTTGGGGAAGGGAATACCTTTCTTACAACCTGAATAGCACAACTGAAGTTAATCACACTCATTGGAAAGCTTAACTCTAGCTACTAAATGCCCCAACAACTCATTACTTATCAAAGCGTACGTCACACATTAGTTCACTCATATCTATAGTTGAACTACTATGAAAGACACATTATCACACACTGCATGTGTTGTCTTGTTGAGTCACAGCCACATTCAGGTGTGCCACATCTTCGATTAATGTACCACACATATCCTCTACCAAAAATAACACTTTTTGCAATATGACCACCTTCATGATAACCATTGTGAATGGTCATCTCATGATAGTTATGTACATTATGATACTGATATCACTACACAACATATGATTTTTATGTACTCATTTAATCTATTTATCCTCACGCATTACTGCAGAAACATAGTATGTTGTATGTTAGGGAACTCAAAACTTCTAAGTACACAGGCATGTACATTGTTATTACAACTATTTATGTTCACTTTCACACACACATTTTCGGTTAAGGAACTGATGTTGTTAGTTAATCATAAATACAGAACATACAATAAGTGTTTGTTCAATATTTACACATGTAAATGTAAAACTTATGTTATTGTTATATATAGTTGCCCCTGGAGGACATGTGTCACCTGAGATGGAACAAGTGTCTTCACCTGGGTCAGCCAGCTCAACACTACTAGAAGGTGAGTGTATCATTTGCTGGCCATATAATATGTGCTCTTCTATATGTTATGTTGTCATGTGCATTATTTGTTTTGCACATCTTCTTTAAATAGGATTACTTAGTGTCAGTGAAAATTAAGTGTAAGGCAACATGTATTGTGTTAGTGATGTTAATTATCATGTAGGACTTCTGAGTTTAGAGCAACTTTTCATTCATTCATATTTCATACTGAGTCCAAACATTATTCGTAAGTCAAGGTAGTTTTTAATGAGGTTATAAAACGTATGCTAACATGTTAGGTGTTACTTAGGACACAGTACAATTACATAGTAACACAGCATACATTAACATGCCATTTAATAATGTGTACATTTCTTTTTAGAACATCATGGTGATGAGGATGATGAGTATGATGAGGATGACGCCACAGAAGAGACTGAAATACAATCATGTGACCATGAAGAGGTGCCAATAGAAACTGTTGTACCGCCAAATCGTCCATCAACTTCCACATACGATGCAATTGTAGCTTCAGAGGGAAAAATAGTGGACGCAGAAAATCGTCGCCATTCAGACATGATGACAGTGCTGGAAAGGATGATTGGACTGCAGGAAGAAACAGTATCACAATTGGCACATCTCCACAGAGTCTTCATTGAAGTGCCTAAACAGTTGCAAAAAATCAACACCTCATTTGAAGCATTAGTTGTTCAGCAAACACAAGCTAATTACTGGAGAATGACTAATGTACCACAATTCAACACCTCCCAGCCAGGATCTGTTCATGCAGGTCAGTTTTCACCACAATCATCTGAGATTCATTCACCAGGCCCAAATGTTACCGGTCAAGTAGCAGACATTGCTGTGCAGGTTCCTGATGACATCCTACCGCTGCCATCTCTACAAATTCAGCAGCAGACACCTACAAAGGAGGCGACAAAAACAAAACAAGACACACATGAAACAGACCAACCATCACTTGTGCAGTGTCTACCAACTTGCTCACATGTGTCACTGGGCACAAGCCCTGTCCGTGAACAGTCACTACCCAAAAGCCCTGTAGGTGAGTCGCTGCCCAAAAGCCCTGTAGGTGAATCGCTGCCCAAAAGCCCTGTAGGTGAATCACTGCCCACAAGCCCTGTAGGTGAGTCACTGGCCACAAGCCCTGTAGGTGAATCACTGCCCACAAGCCCTGTAGGTGAGTCACTGGCCACAAGCCCTGTAGGTGAATCACTGCCCACAAGCCCTGTAGGTGAACTGTCACTGGCCACAAGCCCTGCCCGTGAAGTGCCAGAGGCCACTCAAAGTGGCTCTGTTGTGCCTAAAGTTGGTGGCAAAAGAAAAAGGAAAATTCAAGAGACAACAAGCAGGCCTGTTACTCGCTCGCAAAAGGAACAAAAAAAATAAATGTTATAATTCAGAAAATATGTCTTTGGCCTTGTTTTGTTGACTTCAGATTATCTAATTACTATTGTATGTATGCTGAAGACTGTGTTGTTTCCAAACTTTCAACTATGTTCTTGTACACGTGAAGGTTTGGAAATGTTAACACTCATAATTAATTGTGTTATAAATATTTATGTTGTAATCGTCTGTTCAGTAATGGTCCACCAGGAGCCAGTTGCTAAGTTTAGAGAAGCTGCCATTGACTTTGCATCAAAACATTGCATTTGGGTGTGTTAATTGATGTAAGAATTGCATATGCATATTAGTCACATGCAATTATTAAAACACCTAAGTAAGTGCAAACATCTTTCTTGTACGTGTACAGCAGGATTATGTGTAAATTATTACTTACCTTTGCCTTGCTTGGCCATTGTAATTTTGTCCTTTAATCAGTTGTGTGTTCGTTTCTATAACATCTCAGAATGTATAATAATATATATACACACACACACACACTGAGTGTGAGTGTGAGTGTGAGTGTGAGTATATATATATATATATGTATATATGTGTATATATATATATGTATATATGTGTATATATATATATGTATATATGTGTATATATATATATGTATATATGTGTATATATATATGTGTATATATATATGTATATATGTGTATATATATATATATATATATATATATATACATATATATATATACATATATATATATACATATATATATATACATATATATATATATATACATATATATATATATATATATATATATATATATATATATATATATATATATATATATATATATATATATATAGTACTATATAAACTGGTATACACAAACTAATACACTTCATGCTTCCTTGTGAAAGCACACTATTTTAATAATACAGGCCTAATGTTTGAGAAATATCCTAAGTATGAGACTCTAACAGTATTGTGCTTAAACAAATGTTTATTACTTAATTCAATCATGTTTCTCACCATTTAAATAGGTTTCATACAAGGTATACTTAATGCCATCAATGTTGTGTGTACTCCTGCAATATAAAAAAAAAAAAAATATTATATATAAATATATATATATTTTTATAAGAGATATATTTATATATATATATATATATATATATATATATACACACGTATTTAAACTCATGCAGACAGGGAGTTAACCAGACTTTCACATACACACAGAAATGTAAGCGGGGAAAAAACATTTCTTTTTGCAGGTGTGTTTTTACTGATATGCCTGGCTAAGAAATATTTTCACACACTGGCCTTTGTTAGTTTTCAAAAAAACACTATGTGAACGCATTCACAGTCTAGGGATGTTTTTCACAAACGAGATAAAAGAAGGAGAAATGTTTCTCCCACAGTCCCATATCACGAACCACAACTGTTAACCCAATTAGACAACCAAATCCAATTGGCGTTTGAAATAAGGAGTCAAAGTAGTTACTTTTGTTGACCTTGACAAGGAAAAACAGGAGTTTGTTAGCCATTCAGCACATTCATTTTGATGAGCAAATAACACAGACCTGCACACAGCTTTTGTGCTACTCAGACATGGCTGATGAATTCGTTAACAATATTAATCCCCTTTTAGGGTATAAGTACATGATCTGTGAAGCCATCTTGAACAGTCGCGGACAGAAAGCAAGCACACGCCAAATCGATGATTTCATTCGAGCAAAATATCCTTATTACCAAGACCGTAAGCATGCACGGAATTTTAATTCCTCAATAAGATTCACTTTATCAAGTAATGACTTTTTTGAACGTGACCAGGATAAGCTACAACACACCTATGGTTTCTGGAAGATTGCCCCGGAAAAACAATTTATCCTGAAAGACGGCACTTATATTGTCGTGAAAGGCATATTTATTCCTAATGGCAATAGCAATGTATCCGCTACTACTGATCCGTTTGAATCGATACGTGCTGCAATATCTGCAGCCTCCATTCCTGAAACCCACATTGTACAAGAACAAAAGTACTATGATTATGTACCAAGCCTTTCAGCTGAAATTGCATTGGAATGGGAACCGGAAGAAATGAACCTACCTCCCGACCAATTATTTGAAGAAAGCAGTGGCGATTCCTATGAGCGCATCCTGGAGGAGATATGTGCCATACTGGATTCAGCGGTTGGGTTAAGCGTGGATGAAAATGGCTTGCATTTCTGGAGCGACCAGTTGCAGCCAGGCGAAGAGTTAATTCTAGAAGAATGGTAAATATAACAATCGTTATGCGTTGACTCTGCGTTTAAATTTTTTTTTTTTTTGTAACCACCATTTTCACTTTCAATGCGTGGATACAGCGTAACATTGCAGACTGCATAACATGTAGCGATCACAAACAAATTGTTTCCTAATACAATATAGTAGGACCTGAAAGAGTAGTACACATTGCTGACGGAATAAATATACGTACTTTCCTATCCCTTTAAACATATTAGCAACATTTTACCATTACTCTAACACATACCTGTTTTGTTATCATGCAACATCTACAACATTGAAAACCGGGTCCACCACGTATGACGTGGGACCCTTGTCATGGGCCAAGGCGTCCTTAAAAAGGATTAGTGATGTAAGTCCCGCCCCCAAGCGACGTGCGCGCCTCAAAGCCTATTGGCTGTCATGTTTTGTTATAGTAACGGTAACTGCAGTGTGTGATGCGTGCGGCTCAGTGTTTGTAGGCGTACCCTGGGCGTTAGCCGAATGTTAATTGAGTGGGAGGAGTGTTAGCGTGCGTTTCACGCTGGCTTAACATGACGTCACACGTATTGCATTTGCGCATTGTGTTATCGGCCGTGCTTTCTGTTCAAACACGTCTGTTTAAAAAGAATACAGATGTACTCGTTTAGAACGAATGTAGTTTCGTCTTCATTGTATTTGAAATAAAGATGTTATGTTTACTGGTATTTTCAACATGTATTGAACGCACAACGTACGCTTTGTTTTGCGCATGCGCTAACAGTTAGTGGAGCCAAGCGTGAAGTGCGTGCGCACACAAAGATGTGCGCGCACATCTTTCAGTATACAGGCAACGTTCACTTCTTATACATAGTTATGCCTGCTACAAATTTAAAGAAACATTACATACTGATGAACAGTTTTACTTCTAACATATAAGTGAGTGACGTGTGTATCTACACAATCATATAGAGCTGCGTAACGCGTTGTCACGGATGCATATCTAGTAAGGTGCCATCTTTGACCATCATGTGTTTGCTGTATTTCAGAGATGTCGGGGAAGATACAATCGGATCAATGTATGATTTCAGAAGAGTCTACCTTTATATGAGATGATTGTGAGGAGGAGCCACCGACTACTATACTACATATGGAACTAATTTTATATTGCTTGCAGCGCTTATTAACAAACAATTAAAAATGTGATACCCTTATGCCTATATTGCATAAGCACTTAATTAACATAATGATGTTGCAAAAGAGTGCCTCATGAATTTTTATTGAGTGTTCTTTAATGACTACTAACATTTTATGACATGGTGTGTTTTATATATAACAACCATTCCCACTCTGCTAACACATTTGTGTATTCTAATATGTAATGGAACGTATGACTGTCGAAACTATGTAACAATAATAATAATAATATGAGCATGTTCATGTATAGGGCTGCTAGTTGTACGCAGCGATTTACAGACACATGTTTCAGCCTGAGGTCCCTGGCCCGTGGAACGTACAAATGTTTTTTTGCCGCATGAGGCACAGGGAGATAAAGTGACTTGGCCAAGGTCACAAGGAGCCCACACCGGGAATTGAACCAGACTCCCCTGCTTCAAACTATCAGTGCCAGTGTGTGTCTTTACTCAGTGAGCCACTCCTTCTCCCAATGTAAAGGACACTTACAACCAAGTAGCCATTTATTTTTAAAATCTCTTGTTACATGGGTATGTAGATAAAATGGTTTGGGACTGTAGCAAATAATGTTAGTGGCCAGATGTTATGGTCCCCTCCAATGCATGATGTTCTGAATATGACATCACCATCATGTTATGAAGTACGTTTCTGTGTATATTTCATTAACCTAACTAACTATAGTTTACTGTGTTTATTAATCGTTTAGAAATACATAGTATAGTCAATATGATGATATAAGCTACCATAATAAAGCTGGTGTTATCATTTGTCGGTGTTATACATGGATCCTACACCAATTGATAGAGACACAAACAGTTGTCTTAAAAAGTGTGTCTATGCTAGTGATGAATGTGCTCCCGTAAGTAAACAAATAAGTACAGTTATCCCCTTTTCTCCAACCACCTCTATATTACATTAATGGAAATTATAAGGAAACATACATAAAATGTGATGAAATGTGAGTAATCATTTTGTAATACAATGCACATGAAAGCTCAAGAGTAGCTAAATGCATATACATGATACAGAAAGTACATATATGTAACATTTGTGTTTAAACCAATATGTTGGGTTTTTAGTTCCAATAATTATAGGAAGATTGAGGTAGCCACATCTTATGAGAGATGTCAGCAAATATACATACCATGATCAGTCATACTGGAGATATACCTATAATGCAAAGGAACAATATATAAATTGCAAACATTGACATGCCATCTTCAGTACCGTAAACAACACAGCAAAGTGTGTATTTGGTGTTAAATGTACAACACCATGTATATTTCATGACATTCAAAATGTAAATCAGCCTGGTGTACACATCATATGGATGTACATGTTACACTGCACCAATAACATTGTATGTAAGCATACTAGAAGCATGAATGATTATGGGCATAATATGTGTTTTGTCTTAGCATAAGGAATAACACAATGCTAAAATATTATTGCTTTGTTACCCAAGTTGTATTCACATACACACAACTAAAGTACAATTGAAGAGGGATTATATAACCTGTGCAACAATAACATACCGGTGCCACATCCCTTTGTGCACACAGCAGAGAAAAGAAAGGTGTGCAACCCATATTCATCTGTGTCCTAACAGAAGGTTATATAAAGAAACATTATTGTTAATATAACATAATTAAACTATAAAAGTAGTACTAGGAACATATGAGTTTGTACTTACAAGAAAAAAATGAATTGATGAGATTCTGTCGTGTCTGGCCACCACTGGCTGTTTGTTCATTTTCAGCAGCTACATGGGTGGGATGCTCGTCTACCAAAGCCTCAGCTAGGTCTGACTGTACATTGTGCCTGAGTGCAACATTGTGCAAAATGCAACAGGCAAGGATAATATCAGACACTTTTTGAGGCTTGTATAGAAGAGCCCCACCAGTTCTGTCCAGACACCTAAACCTGGTCTTGAGTAGGCCAAATGTCCTCTCTATAACAGATCTTGTAGATATATGGGCTGCATTGTACCTGTCCTCTGCTTCAGTTTGAGGGTTTAGCACCGGAGTCAAGAGCCACGGCCTAATTCCGTATCCTGAGTCACCTATAATGAATGGAGCACACATAAGCTGACATTAGTGATCAAATTGTACAATGCCAACATTCCTAAATCAACATGTGTTTTGTGTTAGAACATGTAAATATGTACTCACCCAGCAGCCAACCAGGTTCAAAATGTCCCTCTTCGAACGCATGGAAGACTGAAGAGTTCCTCAGGATAGAGGAATCGTGACTGGAACCAGGGAACTTGGGTACCACATGCATTATCCTCATCGTGGCATCACATACCACCTGTACATTGAGTGAATGGTAGTGCTTCCGATTGCGGTACACATGCTCACTCTGACTAGGTGCAATCAAAGCAACATGTGTGCAATCGATTGCACCCAGCACAGATGGTATCCCTGCTATATTATAAAAGCCAGTCCTGACTTCCAGCCACTCTGTTGCCTCTGTAGGAAAATGAATATAATTCCTAGCGCGTCTATTGAGTGCATAGAGAAACTGGGTCAAGGCCCGCGAGAATGTAGATTGCGAGACCCCGCCCACTATGCCCACAGTTGTCTGGTATGACGCGGAAGCAAGATAATGTAATGAGCACAGCATTTTAACAAGCCCAGGGACTGCACGACCTCTGGCTGTGAAAAAATCTAAATCCCCCCTTATCTCCTCATAAAGAGCTAAGATTGCTGCTGAACTCAAACGATAGCGACTTACAATCTCCTCCTCACTCATCCCATCTAACAGGGTTCTCTCCCTGTACAGACGCGGACGAGGCACAAGTTGTCTCCTCTGTCTTCTCCTCTGATCTCCTGTCCCTCTACCTGTCCCTCGGCCTGTCCCTCTCCCTGTCCCTGTCGTATCCGCGTCACTGTCACTGTCCCTCGGTGTGTCCCTCCCTTGCCCTATATGATTGTCTTCATCATCAAGCATGTCATAGAAAAGAATGTTCCTCCGTCTCCTAAACATTCGCAACATTTTGAAATGAGTAGCTGTGAATGAGCAGGTAATGTGCGTCCTTTAAATAGGTATGTGATGATGTCAGGTGACATAGTAAAATGCAAGGTGTTACATTAACATAATAAAGTACTTATGTGGCAAGCTGTGTGCACTTGTTGTTCTAAGTATTTGTTGTGTGTATTCTGCAGGGAATGATGATATTTGGCAATGATGTGACGTGAAGCTTTGTACAAAGATTGCTTGCAAATAAATAGTTGCATGTGCAATGCATGTAACACTTGTGAACGCAAGAGTCAGTCATGTAATGAGACAAAAAGGCTGAGATTGACGTGGGAAAAGTTTTGTGTAACATGTGTAATTATCCATGTTATTGTGACATGTTGGCAACAATGAATAGTCGTGTGCATATGCATGCATTTGTGTAAGGAGGATAGTTGGTATAGAATGAGTTTACAAGGTGTCCCAATGATGAATTACTGTACATGTGCGTATAAGTTAGGTTGAAGTGCTTGTAATGCAACGGTTATAATGTAAATATGCAATGTGATTGCGCGTCCAATAAGTGACGTCATGAAAATAGGGAGGACCAAACGTAGATGTAAACATGAGAATTTAGATGTACATGAACGTTTAAAGATGCGTGACACATTACAAGCATTGTGTAATGTAAAGGAACATGAATATACGGTGTATGTGTGACATGTGTGACATGTGTAACATCATGTAAACAATTGTCGATCAATGCAGTAAAATGTGTGCTATGATGTGAGGTTCTCCTTTAAGAGTTGAGTATAGTATTTTCCCTTGCCACATCATCACATGATGAGTAATGTGACCCGCAAATGCTGCAAACATGTAAAAGTCGAATGTTATGCAAATAAGACACATCAGCTGTGACACAATGCAGGGAATGCCCCCACACTGTAATGCAAATCCCCCTTGTATTGTGAGCAATGAAACGTAAACAGTACTATACTGTTATACGTCCCCGCTCCATTGACTTCCATTGATGTACAGAAGATGTTTTTTTTCTAAGTGCCGTTCCGGCAGCCTTAGCGATCGTTCTCCCGTCCAAAATGCCAACTTTAGTTGGCGGGAGAAATCGGCCATAACATCTCAATTTCGTAGTGCCGATCAGCCCCGATAAGCTGTTTTTTTTTGTTGAATCCAGCCGATTTAAAAAAGTGGCGATCAGTGTCGAAAACAGGCTTATCGGCAGGCGACTGGCCATAACCAAATTATCGGCTCCGAAACCTGGCGATATGAAGCACTTATCGGCGCTTACTGAATCTCAAACCCAATTTTGGCTATAACATGGCCATATTTCCCTTATCAACGCTTACTGCATGAGGCCCAGAGAGCGCACGCCCCATAGTGTATTATTGTACATTTAATTAAAGGGGGGGATGGAGGAGGGATTAAAAACACTCACAAAGTAGATGTATGAAACAGGCAATTTGTGATAAAAATCACCAACGAGGCAAGCACCGTCCCGTGTCACGTCGGCAGTCCAAGAGGAAATCTTCAAACGATTCACCAGATAGCGTTCATCCTCTAATAACGATCAATAAAGTCCTCCACGCAATGTGGCATACGAGTAAGGCCTTAGTAAGACACCATGCACGCTCTGGCCATAAAGCGTGCACGTGATGTGATGACTTAATGTCGTGGTGTACGTCCCTGATGCGTTTCGTCACAATACTGCAACTTTATCAAAGGGAAAAATACCGAGGTCGAGCTAATTTTAAAAAAAATGGCCGCCTCATGCCCGATTTGAAGAAGGAGGGAGGAGACAGGAGTGAGGCGCCGGCAGCTCCAGCACCACCAGAGGTAGGTGGGCTATATATATATTCAACTGTTTTAATTTTTCTTCAGGATAAAAAAAATATATACTGTATGTTAATCTCTAAAAAAACACAAAATCTTAAATTAGGTTAAATCTCAAATTATTTGTATTTATAAACCAATAAATCTATTTTTACCAAACGTGTGATCTCTAAAATTCTGTTTCACTACCTGCGTACAACAGACAAGTTTCGACTTGATTACATTTATGGTTCAAGAGGTATAGTCACTCAAAAACAGGATTTGCAACAGAAATAGCAATTTTTAGTCCCATAACAGTGTCAGCAACACTATGCTGACATATTATATAGGAAGCATGCTTTAATGGTAACATATAACAGTTTTCATTACAGTCTAAATGGAAGTAATCTGCAGGGATTACTACAGAACTGTATTGCCAATATGATTTGGTTCAATTTGAAATGTTATTTCTTCTTGGAATAACTACTGACAATGAGGGTTGCATAGAATATAGATTGTGGGTTGTCGGTTTTCTTGAAGATTTTATTCAATTTAGAGTAATAGAAAACAAAATGTGTAATGTACAATATACTGTAGATTTTTTTTTAATTAAAATGTAACCATATTAGTTCTCAAACCAAGAAATATGACCTAACAATTACTGTTACATTTCTGAAGGCAAATAAATACTAATATCTAAAGGGGCTCACTGAATAAAAGTTTTTCAATTGGTGCACTGAGGGCAGTGCCAGCTGTACCCTTTTGCCAGAGGTCCTGGGTAGGATGAGTAACGAATGAGCAACTGAGGACTGATATGGTGATGTTTGGATACACAAGAATGATTACAAGCTGCTCTGAGACAAAAGCTATTCCCTTTCAAAAAGGCTATTCTTCTAAATCTACATTGTAAAACGGATACAAAAAACAGCCCCAGCTTTATCTCACAAAGGAAATCCCATTAAAACCCCCCTTCATAAATAGGATGATGCTATTTGTCCTATTAGTACCTCAATCTGGCAGTCTATTGGCCCAATATCTTAATTAATCCTAAACTGGTTACTTCTCAGAGTCTGAAAGGGAAAAAAGGGGGAGCAAAGGATTAGATGGACCTATATTAACATTACTAAGATGACTTCATAGCATATCTAGCTGTTTAATAAAGGTGGGGTGACGAAATGACAGTATATGGTAATCCAATACTCACACGGCCCTGTGTGAGCACATATGTGTAAGGGTATCTTGTTCCTGGTATCCACTTCTTAGCCCAAATGTTGTTCAGATGGAAGGGGGGGGGGGTGGGGGTTTAGAAAAAATAATAATACACTACTTACACGGCCATGTGTAAGCTCAATCCTGGGAGAGAATAATGTGGGGTTGTCTGATGGACCCGTCCGTGGTACTTCCCGTGGCAACGTATAATCAGCTGCTTGCGGGCAAAGTAATTGCTGGCGGTTCCCCTTCCCTCACACGTTCCAATCCTCCCCCCTCCCCGATTCAGGAAACGGGGATGCGTGGGGTAAAATGATAGCAGGGCGTCAGTTACAGTCTTCAATTAAATGAGCGTTTTATTAAACATTTAAACAGAACAAAAGACTCACAAAATAATGTTTAGAGCACCCCGTGGCACTCCGATCAGCGTGGCTGCAGGTCGCCTTCCAGCTGCGCTGTCTTCCGTATCCGGATTCAGAAGTGATGGAAACTTCTGACGCGGCTGTGACTGCAGTCTGCTTCCACTTGCTACGGATGCCTCCAACGTCCAAAATGATGTGGTGAATTAGAGCAACGCGTTTCGCCGTTCTCGACGGCTTCCTCAGGCTCAAAATGTAAAATGGTGGGGGTCTTCTTAACTTATATAGACCCCATTAATCATACATATTGGTTAAACATGGTCAGTTAATTGTTATCTGCCTTAAAGGGATATACCCCCATTGTGGTTGTGGTATCTAATTCATATGCAGGGCTGCTATAGTGTGTTGTAGAAAACATTATGAAAAAACATTAAAAATGGAGACTTGCTGACTTAATCAAATGTGATAATGATGTACAACAATGAATATAGGTAAAAACAATACAAATATAAAATACTCTTAAAAGCATCCTAGCAATCACTAAAAATATAGTTAATTCTAGGGCATTCTTCTTTCACAAGTTAAAATTCAATTACATTACAAATTTTATTACATTACAATGTAACTTAAAAAATGCATACTGCTATTATCGAAAAAATTGGTAGAAAATAAATTTCCACGTCGAGGTTTTAAAAATGTTAAAAAACTCATACTATTCAATAAATCTTTAAAATATGTGTAACTATTATGTTAAAAGTTTAGTTGCGATGATAAGTATAAATGAACCTAAAAATAATGGTGTTTATGCTCAAATTCATATTTTCCACTTTAAAATGAATATGGACCTGAATTTAGTGGTCAATGCAATTTATACACAGTAGATGGTAATCCGTGTATCTATAATCAAAAAACAGGGTTATATTGGTTAAGACACAGTTTTTCTGGTAACCTGTTCCAATCAACCCCTATATTTTAGTAAATAGATTAAGTGGGTGAAAGGGGAAGCAAAGAGAAGGGTGGGGGGGGGGGGAAAGGGGGGGGGGGGGAAGAGGTCCATATTCATTTTAAAGTGGAAAATATGAATTTGAGCATAAACACCATTATTTTTAGGTTCATTTATACTTATCATCGCAACTAAACTTTTAACATAATAGTTACACATATTTTAAAGATTTATTGAATAGTATGAGTTTTTTAACATTTTTAAAACCTCGACGTGGAAATTTATTTTTTACCAATTTTTTCGATAATAGCAGTATGCATTTTTTAAGTTACATTGTAATGTAATAAAATTTGTAATGTAATTGAATTTTAACTTGTGAAAGAAGAATGCCCTAGAATTAACTATATTTTTAGTGATTGCTAGGATGCTTTTAAGAGTATTTTATATTTGTATTGTTTTTACCTATATTCATTGTTGTACATCATTATCACATTTGATTAAGTCAGCAAGTCTCCATTTTTAATGTTTTTTCATAATGTTTTCTACAACACACTATAGCAGCCCTGCATATGAATTAGATACCACAACCACAATGGGGGTATATCCCTTTAAGGCAGATAACAATTAACTGACCATGTTTAACCAATATGTATGATTAATGGGGTCTATATAAGTTAAGAAGACCCCCACCATTTTACATTTTGAGCCTGAGGAAGCCGTCGAGAACGGCGAAACGCGTTGCTCTAATTCACCACATCATTTTGGACGTTGGAGGCATCCGTAGCAAGTGGAAGCAGACTGCAGTCACAGCCGCGTCAGAAGTTTCCATCACTTCTGAATCCGGATACGGAAGACAGCGCAGCTGGAAGGCGACCTGCAGCCACGCTGATCGGAGTGCCACGGGGTGCTCTAAACATTATTTTGTGAGTCTTTTGTTCTGTTTAAATGTTTAATAAAACGCTCATTTAATTGAAGACTGTAACTGACGCCCTGCTATCATTTTACCCCCACGCATCCCCGTTTCCTGAATCGGGGAGGGGGGAGGATTGGAACGTGTGAGGGAAGGGGAACCGCCAGCAATTACTTTGCCCGCAAGCAGCTGATTATACGTTGCCACGGGAAGTACCACGGACGGGTCCATCAGACAACCCCACATTATTCTCTCCCAGGATTGAGCTTACACATGGCCGTGTAAGTAGTGTATTATTATTTTTTCTAAACCCCCACCCCCCCCCTTCCATCTGAACAACATTTGGGCTAAGAAGTGGATACCAGGAACAAGATACCCTTACACATATGTGCTCACACAGGGCCGTGTGAGTATTGGATTACCATATACTGTCATTTCGTCACCCCACCTTTATTAAACAGCTAGATATGCTATGAAGTCATCTTAGTAATGTTAATATAGGTCCATCTAATCCTTTGCTCCCCCTTTTTTCCTTTTCGTTCTCCTATACCTTGAGGGTTTGGATACCCCTCTCTGGGGTCGAGCAGAGGAATCATCGCAAGCCACGGATTGCACTGTGAAAGACTACAACCATTGGTTTTGGGATAAGTATTTTACTTTATTCTCTACCCTGTACTAATACCCTAAGGTAAGCGCCCGGTTTTTTGCCTGCATTTCACTTCTCAGAGTCTCCCAGATGGAAAAAAAAATAGGAAAAATAGGAAATTGTTTACTAGATTTACCAGAGATATTCATTTTACTTTGTTAAATTGGGAATCTAATTTGGAAAATATTGTTGTCTATTGAAGTCTCCCAGACACAAAACTGGGCAAAACAGGTGTGAAAAGAATTGCGCAAAGGTTTACCAAATAAGTGTAGCTCCCTTTCCCTTGTATCAGGGCGACTACGTGTGCTGCTTATACCTGCGTGGCAAACAGGAGGCCTGATCCTTTGCCACTGGGAGCATGGGGTGTGTAGTACAGTATTTATTAAACAGCGCCTCCACCTGGGAAGGACCCTCGCATAGTAGGATAGCCCCTCCCAAGACAATATGCCCAGTAATACACACACAGAGTATGGGGAACAGTATTTACTGGGAAGTAATAAACAATAACAGTAACATATCTATATATATATCAACCCACGGAATATCTCCACAGTACTTGGGTACAGGGGTACCAGTGTCCCAGTGTTCAGACCCCAAGGGCCTTTCCCACCCCCAAGTGTGGGACAACACTGCCCACCTGAATGTTGGTGCTGACGCTCCAGCCCCCGGGTACCGCTAGGTAGGAATTGGCAACCGATCCGTCTATTCCAAAAGTAATATTTTTACTAATTAGGATAAAAGTAATCAAATAACACCAAACCAGAATGACCTAAATAGTATGAAAAAAAGCCAAAAAAAAGGGGAAAACAAAAAAAAGATAAGATACGGTATTTTAGTGGTATTCTATTATACTTGATTGTTGTACCAGTGAAAGGAAAAAAATAAATGAATGTTAAAAGTTATAATTGTTTTGGGAAGAGCAATAACCAAGACACACAGAGGGTAAAGAATCATTACAATGTGCCGGGCTGGGTGCCAGCTGGCCCCATCCGTGGAATTGCAGTCGCCATTGTTTGTTGAGAGCATGTATCTCACACTGGGGGGATATTATATTTATTTATTTATAAAATATTTTACCAGGAAGTAATACATTGATAGTTACCTCTCGTTTTCAAGTATGCCCTTGGCATAGAGGTAAGATAAATAATACATGTGTAACCCAGGTCTCCAGCAGCTCTTTGAGACCCCCCACTCTTGGTGCAGCACGGTCGCGGGTGCCACCGGAGCCAGCGACGGACCCGACGGCTGCTTCCAAGGGTGGGGGCAGGAGCAGGGAGTAGTGCTCTGCCTCTGCGAGCGGGCTGGTTGCCGGGGACGCGATCGGGCCATCGCTAGTGCCGCGATCGCGTTGCTGGGCTCCCGGCGCTCCCGGAGCAGGTCTGTGAGGGTGCCGCCATTACCTAACCACTCGCGCATGCGCAGTGATCGCGCAGGCACGGGAGGAACCCCAGAGTCAGGGAGAGTCGCGCGAGGGCCAGAACAGAGTAGGGAAAGGTTGAGGCGGCCCCCAAAGACTCGCGCATGCACAGGGCAAGTGCGCACGTGGCCCCAATGCCAGGATAGGCTCTATGGGACTACAACTCCCATGGAGCATAGCGAGGGAGGCATCAGGTGCCTCATAGGAGCCAATAGGGCTGCAGGACTGCCAGGAGAGCAAGTGGATACATTTCGCGGGCAAAAGAGCACACTAGTCAGTCAGAGACCGAAGCAGCCCAGGGAAGGAGTAAGGGTACAGGAGTCGGGGACTCCCTGTACTAGGCCAGTACCCCCAGGGCCAGAGATAGCTCAGCTCCCCAGTAAGGTGAGTGTTGCCAGGGGCAGCCCTCAGGTTAGGGACCCTGCCACTTACATTAGTGGGAGCTGGAAAAGGAAGGTTACAAAGAGTTGGATTCAGGGAGCTGTGAGGGAAGGAAGGGTGCGGGGAGCGAGTGCAGCTCCTGCCCCATATAGGTACCCACACCCCAGGTAGGCAACAACTCCCCACTAGCTTAGTGGGTAAGTGCTTAGGGAGGCCCAAGATAGGGACGCTGCCCTTAGCATAGAGTGCTGCCTTGTCAGAGTCACGGCTGTTAGTGCTGTGAGGTCTGACAGGCAGGCACCTTGCTGCGCAACACGTTGGCTGCAGCCTCCAGTGAGCTACAGCTTGCTGCTGTAGGCGCTGGGACTAGTTAGAAAGTAGTAAGGCTGAAGGGACTTGGGTAGTTAGGGGAGTGGGACAGGTCATTACCCCCTACCGGCCATAGGAGTTCCCCAAGCCACTACAGGTTGCTGTACTACAGGGACAGGCCCTAGGTTAGGGTTCCTGTCACGTTAGTACCACTTATATAGATAGGGACACAGCGGCTGCTGCTGTTCCTGTGGAGCGGGTGGACCCACGTTGGGGTCCACAGGTACTTTCGTACGAATAGGATCGCCCCTGGCGGTCCGCACGTGCAAGGAGTTCGGTTGGAGGATCAGACGGATTCATCACACGTCTGACCCTTTGAGAAGATTGTTGCTGACCCGAGCACGGCAGGTATTATACCATCATATGTGCACCAACAGGCCTAGAGGTTCTTAGTGACTGCGCAGTCACCCATTGACTATCTCTGTAGGAGTACGGGACATTGGGTGGGGTTCTTGGGACACTCGGTGGGATCACCTAGTGTTGGGGAAGCGTCCTGCGAAACGTCACTGTTAGTGTCTCCTCGTGAGAGGGACACAGGTTATTATTATTTGTTAGTAAAGTCATTAGTTATATAATCACTGTGTGTGTGGTTTCTGAGTGGGTTCCTATGTTAGGGTCATTCTACACTTCCCTAGAATCCTACATAGGTGGAGGCGCTGAAAGAAGATACGTTCCAGAGGATTCACCCCAGGCTCTCACTAGCAGAGGCTCAGACCTCCTGTGAGCCTGCAGGTATACGCACCACACCGTTAACACCGCATGTTCTACGCACCCACACTATATATGCGATTGGGTGGGGTGGAATACCCGTTACATTTGGAGGCGCTGCTGAGATGAGACCTGGGGTGCCCTGTTTCCATTTTTTTCCAAATTGTCCAATTCCTATTTTTTTTCCACAATGTTTGTAAAGTCCGGACACGAGGTCCTTGCCTGGGCTTTGAGGCAGTATATGGAACCTGGCCAGGTGGTGGCGGTAGGAGGCCTTCCCGCAACTATAACCGCGGTTGGGGTTCAGTACTATATGCGTAGAATTCCTGGGTGGCCGTGTGCATGTTTCTTAGATGAAGAACACGATCCCACGTCCACATGGAAAACCATACTTTTTGTAGCAATCCCCACTAAGGATATATGCCTGGCGGAGGCACCATCCGCACTGTTTATGCCCGGGGGCCCATCTGAGGGGTACCCTCTAGTCTACGCAGACCCAGCAAAATGGCGTCTCCCGCCAAAACAGGAGAGCGCACGTGCTACTGACTGCCAGTCTGCACAGGAAGATGTTGCAACAATCTGTCCGGGTTTGGCGCGAAAATCAGAGTCCCTCCCCTGTGATGTGAGTGACTCAGTGCAGAGCCAAAACCACTCCCTTGTAGAAAGTGCCCTTCCTTCAGATTTCACCAGGGGGAGCAAGCCCTGTGATCTTCAACCCTACGTCGATGCAGTAATAGACTCTTTGATCTCTGAGGATGAGGATGAGATAGACTGTCAGGGGATACACCCTAATGTGTATATGCCCTGGCGAGCGCCAGGAATAGATCTCCTTATGCTAATGTGCCCCTGTTTTCAAGAAGCCTATGACGCGGGAGCCGACATGTCCCAGTTACCGCTAGACTTCAAGATGACTGAGGTAGGCGGAGAACCGGGTGTACAGTGCTTTAGTCCCACCTGTGACTGTCATAGAGGTGCACTGGCGTGGGAACCTAAATGTGATTGCTGCGGTGCAATTTTCTTGATGCCTATTGTACCCCAGCCTACAGGGTCAGCTAAGGAGCCAAGTGAACCCTTGGTGGAGAAGAGCGCGACCGCAGTGGAGGTACCGGAGCACGCCAGCATCGTACCAACACCCACTGGCTGTATTACAGAAGAATCTGGTGACTACATTGCGGAGGACTCGATCATGATATCTTCCGGGGAAAAGGTGGAAGTCCCATCGGTGGCGATGTGCCTCCCGGCGAACCACCCCAGCGATGACACAGAGGAATCACAGGGTAAGGTGTCTGTACCCCCATCTTATTTTAGTGATTCCAGTGACCAACCCCTCGTGGTGAGGCGCCTGCCGGCGGACCACGCGAGTGAAGTCATCAAGCCAACTATCTCAGTGAATCCTGATATGGGCCCGTGTGCCCTACAGCGGGCCGCCCGGCCTACGACAGAGGTACCATCGGTCCTAGAAGAAGGACCAGTACCTCCCGACGACCAGTGTGAGTCGACTGCCCCAGGGGTGTTGGGGGTGAGCCTCCAGGTGACCGCGGAGCACGATGGCTCCTTAAGTTTGGTCGCCCGGGCAAAGGGCTCCCCTCTGCATCGCGTCCTGGCGGAGGTGTCCTCATTAGAAGATAGCTGTCCAGTGGTGCGAGTGGACCAGTGCCCACTGCCTATCGTGCCAGAAGAAGAGAAACCCATCGCAAGCCAACCGAGTGGTAAGGAACCCCCTTGCTCCCCACAGGCTCCGATGGAGGTGGCCATGAAGAAGGTCAGAGTTACGGCTCCTGAGCGTAGTGTGAGCCCGTGCGCTCCGACCCAAATGGTCCCAGGACTGGGATCCAACGCTCCCGAGTTTCGAGTCAGTGATTGGACTGTCCCAGAAGTGTTGTGGACAGGTCCCGATACAGCCGAGGTGGGAACTGACAGCGTCCCCGAGGACCTGTTGGCCACCGTGAATCACCGCAGTGGTAAGGTATCTACCCTTTACCTCCGGTCAGGTGAAACAGAGACTTTGAGAAAAGAGACGTTATCCATTTTTCGCTCCCCAGTGGAAGCCTCGCAAGTTCGTAGGGACAAGGACTGTGTAGAGAAGGATTTAGTGAAAATTTTCTCCTTGGAGCCCAAAAAGGAACGCTCCATTCGCCAGGTAGTGGACCGCGGGAAAGGTCCCGGCCTCCTGGTCTACCGCATCCATGCCGCGGATGGCTGGGTAAAGGCCTGGTTAAAGGACACTGTGCTATTCCTTCCGCCAGGGGGAGGAAGTAGCGAGGAGCCCGTAACTGTCACTCCAGAGTGTGCTCTCCAAGAAATTTTTCTAGGGGAGGCTCACGGACGCAAAAAGGAGGTACCCCCACATGTTCAATTAGGGGCACCCCACAAATGGTCTCAGCCAGCCTCGGGTAATAATGGGTGTGGTGTGCCATGTTTCAGGGATGTTACAGTCGACCTGTTAAGTATACCTGTTATGCCATGCAATTTTTCATTGTGTAAAATTGTGCCGAGTAATGTCGTTCCCCAAGCGAGGGCGTTGGGTTTTTCACGCGGGGGAGAGTGTAACCCAGGTCTCCAGCAGCTCCTTGAGACCCCCCTCTCTTGGTGCAGCACGGTCGCGGGTGCCACCGGAGCCAGCGACGGACCCGACGGCTGCTTCCAAGGGTGGGGGCAGGAGCAGGGAGTAGTGCTCTGCCTCTGCGAGCGGGCTGGTTGCCGGGGACGCGATCGGGCCGTCGCTAGGGCCGCGATCGCGTTGCTGGGCTCCCGGCGCTCCCGGAGCAGGTCTGTGAGGGTGCCGCCATTACCTA
Source organism: Ascaphus truei (assembly GCF_040206685.1). NCBI lineage: Eukaryota > Metazoa > Chordata > Amphibia > Anura > Ascaphidae > Ascaphus > Ascaphus truei. The sequence continues at coordinate 68,223,029 of NC_134489.1, read as the reverse complement.
ACCACTCGCGCATGCGCAGTGATCGCGCAGGTGCGGGAGGAACCCCAGAGTCAGGGAGAGTCGCGCGAGGGCCAGAACAGAGTAGGGAAAGGTTGAGGCGGCCCCCAAAGACTCGCGCATGCGCAGGGCAAGTGCGCACGCGGCCCCAATGCCAGGATAGGCTCTATGGGACTACAACTCCCATGGAGCATAGCGAGGGAGGCATCAGGTGCCTCATAGGAGCCAATAGGGCTGCAGGACTGCCAGGAGAGCAAGTGGATACATTTCACGGGCAAAAGAGCACACTAGTCAGTCAGAGACCGAAGCAGCCCAGGGAAGGAGGTAGGGTACAGGAGTCGGGGACTCCCTGTACTAGGCCAGTACCCCCAGGGCCAGAGATAGCTCAGCTCCCCAGTAAGGTGAGTGTTGCCAGGGGCAGCCCTCAGGTTAGGGACCCTGCCACTTACATTAGTGGGAGCTGGAAAAGGAAGGTTACAAAGAGTTGGATTCAGGGAGCTGTGAGGGAAGGAAGGGTGCGGGGAGCGAGTGCAGCTCCTGCCCCATATAGGTACCCACACCCCAGGTAGGCAACAACTCCCCACTAGCTTAGTGGGTAAGTGCTTAGGGAGGCCCAAGATAGGGACGCTGCCCTTAGCATAGAGTGCTGCCTTGTCAGAGTCACGGCTGTTAGTGCTGTGAGGTCTGACAGGCAGGCACCTTGCTGCCAGCACGTTGGCTGCAGCCTCCAGTGAGCTACAGCTTGCTGCTGTAGGCGCTGGGACTAGTTAGAAAGTAGTAAGGCTGAAGGGACTTGGGTAGTTAGGGGAGTGGGACAGGTCATTACCCCCTACCGGCCATAGGAGTTCCCCAAGCCACTACAGGTTGCTGTACTACAGGGACAGGCCCTAGGTTAGGGTTCCTGTCACGTTAGTACCACTTATATAGATAGGGACACAGCAGCTGCTGCTGTTCCTGTGGAGCGGGTGGACCCACGTTGGGGTCCACAGGTACTTTCGTACGAATAGGATCGCCCCTGGCGGTCCGCACATGCAAGGAGTTCGGTTGGAGGATCAGACGATTCATCACACGTCTGACCCTTTGAGAAGATTGTTGATGACCCGAGCACCGGAGTGCTCGGCAGGTATTATACCATCATATGTGCACCAACAGGCCTAGAGGTTCTTAGTGACTGCGCAGTCACCCATTGACTATCTCTGTAGGAGTACGGGACATTGGGTGGGGTTCTTGGGACACTGGGTGGGATCACCTAGTGTTGGGGAAGCGTCCTGCGAGACGTCACTGTTAGTGTCTCCTCGTGAGAGGGACACAGGTTATTATTATTTGTTAGTAAAGTCATTAGTTATATAATCACTGTGTGTATGGTTTCTGAGTGGGTTCCTATGTTAGGGTCATTCTACACTTCTCTAGAATCCTACATAGGTGGAGGCGCTGAAAGAAGATACGTTCCAGAGGATTCACCCCAGGCTCTCACTAGCGGAGGCTCAGACCTCCTGTGAGCCTGCAGGTATACGCACCACACCGGTAACACCGCATGTTCTACGCACCCACACTATATATGCGATTGGGTGGGGTGGAATACCCGTTACACATGGTTACAAATACAGTTACATAAATGAGCAGGGTATACATTATATACGAGACATTGCATGCACAGTTAAAGATAATATATATTATGGGTGTATGAAACAGTTACTGATCAGATTAAAATGTGTGACAGCCTTAGATTTGAAAGAACTTAAACTGGTGGTGGATGTGAGAGTCTCTGGTAGGTTGTTCCAGTTTTGGGGTGCACGGTAAGAGGAGGAACGTCCGGATACTTTGTTGAGCCTTGGAACCATGAACAGTCTTTTGGAGTCTGATCTCAGATGAGAGGTGCTGCATGTAGTAGGGGTGAGGAGCTTGTTCAGGTAGCTGGGTAGCTTGCCCATAAAGAATTTGAAGGCAAGACAGGAAAGGTGAACTTTGCGCCTAGACTCGAGTGATGACCAATCTAGTTCTTTGAGCATTTCGCAGTGATGTGTGTTATAGTTGCATTGGAGAACAAAACGACAAATTGAATTGTAGAGGGTGTCAAGTTTGCTAAGGTGGGTTTGAGGTGCCGAGCCATATACTATGTCTCCATAGTCAATAATTGGCATTAGCATCTGCTGTGTGATATGCTTTCTGACCAGGAGACTTAGGGAGGATTTGTTCCTGTAAAGTACCACTAGTTTGGCATAGGTCTTGGTTGTCAGGGTATCAATGTGCATCCCGAATGTTAAGTGGGAGTCAAACCATATGCCCAGGTATTTAAAACTAGTAACAGGAGTTAGGGTGGTGTTAGTGTTGGTTCTAATCTGGAGCTCAGTAGCTGGAAGCTTTAAAAATGTAGTCTTGGTCCCAAATACCATTGTTACAGTCTTGTCAGTGTTTAAAAACTGTTTGTTTTGGGAAATCCATTTTTCGAGTCTCAAAAAGTCAGACTGAAGTATGTGTTGAAGGTCGGAGAGGCTATGGCTGTGTGCATATAGGATTGTGTCATCTGCATACATGTGTATTGAGGCTTCCTGACAAGCTGTGGAAAGATCATTTACAATCATGTGCACGACACAAAATGGGAAAGACAATGTATCTATACTTATTTTTAGCACTTTTAGCAGTGTAAATAACGCCACTCTCAAGGCTCCATTGTCAGATTCCACTTTTTTTTTCTTTTTGCCACTTCACATTAACCCAAAATTAATGTTTTTATATGTAGATTTAAATAATCAAATAAAAAAAAAATAACAACGTTTTCTAACCCCTTTCAAGTTGCAATTAGAAACAGAATTCTACTAGTAGTCTCAAAAAGGGTGGAAAGAAAATACTTAATTGGTAAACACAGCCCCATTGTCAGGCCATTGAGCGAAGGGCGAGGTGTGTCATGCAGTTTTGGCCTTTGAAATGTGAAGGAGTGAGAGGAGGGCAGGGCTAAAACTGACAGAAGCATTAACTTACAGTACAGGTAAAGTCAAAAGGGGAGACCCAAAAAGAAGCAATACATGACACATAAAGTACAGATGATTGCTATATGCACTACTTTTGTTTGGTGTTATACAAGTGTAGCCAAGTCCCCTTGGACTACTGATACTCTGGCCCCTCTAACACTGTAAGTCCCAGTAAAGAGTGGGCAGTGCTGGGAGTAGATCATGCAGGGCCTGTTATATTGTTGTGTGTGTAATATCAATAAAGTTCAGGAATAGCGTGTTATTGTAAGGGGGGTCTATGACGGTAGGTAGGCCGACTTACAAGCCACTCCCCGAGGTAGGAGGAGGGTTTCCCTCTAGAGTTAGAGTAAGTGTATTCTGGGGGAGTTCTGGGCTGCTCTCCAAGCTATGAGGATGCAGCAGTGAGTCTCTCCTAAAAAGCCTTGGGTACTTGGCTTCAGGGAAGTTATCTGTACTGTATCCTGTGTATCCTGCAGGAATTCAATAAACCCCAGTTATATCATCTCTGGTGAGCCATTTGGAGTATGCCAACCCAAGAAGAAGTGCCCCTGGGGTCCATTCTGGCCACACCAGGATCCTCTGAGGCTGTAGGTGCTGCCATTGACGAGGAACCATCCATTTAGCCTGTCCTGATACACTCCCTATACCACCGCGGAGATCTCCGGCCTGCTGTTATACCTCACAGGTACGCACCAGCACCAGAATATACCGGTAGCGACACTATCTCACATAGGATGGGGGAAAAGGTGCTACACAAAGATTTTCGTAATTGAAATAATGCATGTGCAAACCATTCTTTATCAGTACTGCATAGGGGGTGCACTTTTTAGCAGGGCAAAGGGGCAACCATCAAATGAATCTGCTTCTCTCGTCTCTATCATACCACGTAGATACAAATGTCACTGTAAGGTTCAAGAGCGCTGAAACAGCCCTACGGTTTCCAAGGCAACATGACCTTTACGATGTTGCATTTTATAATGGAATGGGGTTGTGGTAAAATAAATGCGACAAGCAGTATTACACCTGTCATGTAATAGCTTCAAATATTACAGATATTTGATATAAAATATTCATGTACTGTACGGAATGTAAGTGTGTGTATACACGTTACCCGCATACTGAACAGTTACGTCAACACAAGAGGTTCGGGGGTAAAAAAAGCTACTGAGCTGCCTGAACTGTAGTGGTTATGGATGTTAATTGAATTTGCTCCGTTTATCTATTAGTATTTTACCACATGTCATTTGATTTCTATAGCAAATTGAAAAGCACTTATTTAGTTTCATCTGGCAGCTAACTGAGATTGGACCACTTTACAGGTGTGGTATTATGTCAAATATATATTCCTTTTAATATTTTGTTTGTAAACCCCTAAAGAAACCAACCAAATAAAGATTGACCTGCAACCTCCCACTCCACACACACTCACACACGCACTGTGTGACAAGGAGACACAAAAATCAGTGGTAGGAAACGAAAACATATTTATGTTTAGAAAATATATATATTTTTAAAAAAACATTGACTCTTCCACAGTCTTGACTTTTGTTAAGAAAAATGTTATGAAAATGTTGGTGCTCATTGTGATATAATGTGGCATTATGGCTACAATACCCTCTTATTTATTGACATTAAGAGACATGCCTTTTTCAAATTAATCTTTTTAAATAAAAGCAAAACCAGGTATTGTAGGGAAATGTAAAAAATACTGTATGGTTTGTGCTTGAAAGGGGACTCATATGGATATCACTTTCTTATTACGTCAAATCGGATGTACATGCATATGATATTTTTTATACAGTATTTTCTTTAACGCGCATTTGCACAATGTATATTTAACTAGATGTAGCCCCCTTGCTAAAATCAGGCCCCTTTTAGCATGTAGGCTATGGCAGCTGCTGGCAGTGTTGGGTTAAACCCATTGCACCCACTGCATGTGAGCAGTCTTAAAGACAAGTTATATTGTTGCAATATTCAGGCACATGCTTGCTTGGCAGGGCCTGGAGAGGTTTAGTAGGTTATGTGACCGGTGGGGTGACAGACTTGCTACAGCATGTTTTGCCCAGACAGAGAGAGGGGGATAGGTTTAAACCCCCAGGGTATATAAGGTGTGGATCCACCCTTGAGAGTTCTGTTCTGTGCTGGGCTGGTGGAGTGAGTCCTAGGTGCCTGGTGCAGGCACAGAGGTTCCGATGCTGCAGGGAGCAGGGCTATAGCTATAGCCCAGGTTTAAGTAGGGATCTGGGACTGAGCCTACTCCACTCCTATCCAGGGTTAAGTTGGGCCCTGGGAGGAACTGTAGGCAAAGGGGGAACTGCTGCCTGAGAGAGAAGCTGGAAACCAGTCCTGTCTGTGCTGTTGCCTAATGCTCAATAAAGCAAGCATCCTGTTAAAAAGTTCCAGGCGCCCTTTTCTACTTATTCCACTCCTCACTACAAGCCTGGCCTGGATTCAAAAGCGAAGCCCTGGGACTAAAGTTAAAAACTGACTGAGCTGCACTACGCTGAAGCAGGTAGAAACCCTGTCGGCAGTGCAAGGAGAGACTGATTGAATGTATACCCTATCTCCTGCAGCAGGGTGGGAGGGGCGGATAGAGGTGTTACATACTGTACTGTAGAGTATATACAGTACATAGCTTACTGGAAAGCATACGCACTCCACTGAACTGTAGACATATTCAATCTACCATATAAGATGACAACATGGTCATGGGACACCTAGCAGGCAAAGCAGGTATTGCAATAAAACAATGTCTACAAATGAGTGACACAGTATTTGCCTTTATTAGTTTTCTCCCTCTTACAGTGTATGGCATTTTACACATTTGCAAATATTCGCAAATCCATTGGCATACAAAAAAGTTGCCATTCGTTTTTTTTTTTGTATTTAAGTAGAATTTGTTTCACAAAAACTTCCACAATTTCAAAATATTCAAATACAAAATTGCAGATATTTTGCCTTTTTCCAAAACTTCTTAAACTTCTCAAACATTTACACACTGCCCACCTCTACTACTGGTTATTTTCTGCATTGAGTGGCACGTTAAGAAGGGCAATAACATATATCTATATATGCTTATAACCAGTGGTCGACAAATCACCAAAAAATCTACTCGCCGAACAAAAAAATCTACTCGCCACCTAGTACCACATGTGTGCTGCTTGGGCCAATAGGTGCTCGCCACGATGTTAAATCCACTCGCCCTGGGCGTGCAAATGTATTGGTTTGTCGAACACTGCTTATAACTATACATCACTGTTGGGATTGAATTGACAAAGGGAGATGTATGTATGTATGTAGGCTATATCTTTATTTATATAGCCCTATTTATGTACATAGTGCTGCACAGCATTAATACACCTGACATAATAATATAACACAATGGGAATAAGCGTTTCAAACATAAAAGTAACATTAGGAAAATGAGTCCCTGCCTTACAATCTAAGTGTAAGTAATGAGAACGTACAGAGACAGTAGGAGGTGTTCTGGAAGTGAGCCTGTAAGGGGTCATGGTAGATATATAAGGTGTACAGTAGTATGTATGAGATGTGTCAACTTCTTGTAAAAGCAAGTTGAGTTTATTGATGCATGGTTTAATAATAAAAGACCCACTCTGCACGCACATTGCACTTTATTTTAAATAACATCATTATGTATGTAGCACCTGGCTGGGCATTAGAGAATGAGTAATGCTGGTGGAACAGCTGGTAATGCCGTTCAAGCAGCATTTGGGGTGTCTTGAATTTAACTCTCAGCTGAGATATTTATATTTCTTTATTTGGTGTGCATGCTAATTTATTATTAGCATGGGCACTGTATCTTAAGTTTCACACTGGCATGCTTCCAACTTCAGTTTTACATATATAGAAGCATTTTATTAAAAGGTAAAACAACCATTTTTATTTTACCCTTTGTATTAATATTTTAAATAATTGCCAAATGAGATGATATGAACGTTTTACTGTTTATAAGTGAATGGTATGACACAAAATTAACTTTAAAATCAAAATCTCCTTTTTTTTGGATTTTTTGTTGTATAATTAGAATTATAAAAAGTGCGAACTTAAACTTGAGTAGTTCGCACATCTCTACTTTTTAGTATGTCTCTCTATGGCTGCTCTTATAGTACTGGCTACAGTGACAGTGACGGCATACAGCCGCAAAGCAATTCAAAGTAGTCCGTAGCTACTGCCCATAGTCGGCACAATGGAGATGTGTGAAATCACAGCTATCAAAATCGCTGCAGTCAAAAGATTGAGATTTACAGAGACAGCAGCACCATGTGACCAGCAGCAAGCCAATCACATAGCATATTATTATACCCAATCACCGAGCAGCGTAAAGAACCAATCAGAGTGATGTAAACATTACATGCCGAGACCTAGTGACTGAAAACGTGGTTTTGTGTTCTGGCTGTACTTTGACAGCGATTTGATCCTCATAATTTGATTTCTCTGCTTTCTATAAATAATTATGGATAAAGCCAGCATTGATCATCTGATTGGTTTAATCTATCAGAGAGATGCCATATGGAATCAGCAGTGTAGAAGTTACCATGATCATAATGTTAACAATAGGCTATGGAGAGAAATTAGTGAGATTATGAATGTAGCATATAAGTACAAAAGTTTATCTATGTATTATCTATGTATTACAGTAAATACTAAATGCATATAAAAAGTAGTCATCTAAATATGAAGTATTGTCCAATGTTATATACATTTTCACGTAGTTAATTGTTGTGAAAATTGTGCCACAGTTTTTATTTAAAATGTTGTTGCAAAAGAACAGTGCATACAGTACTCCCCCCAACCCCCCCCCTTACTTTCTCGCAAGGCATTTATATTACATGTCTAAGACAGTGTGAGACTCCTTCATTAAAATCAATATAATGTTTAATTCATGTATTGTCCATAAATATTTCTTTACTAATCCCCTCGGGGGGAGGAGGAGTGGGAAAGTGGGCTCGGGGGGAGGAGGGGGAGAGAGGGTACGGGGGGAGGAGGAGGGGGAGAGCGTGCGGCCTGCGGCCCACGTGCTGTGCAGTGCTGTAGATGATAATAGAATTTTTCTTGTGTTATCTGACGCCTGGCGGTCACTCACAAATCCCACCTGATCATAGGGGATTCATCTAGGAAGTATTGGATTCAACCTGTTAGCCAACATTTTACTATACACTTTCAGATCTGTATTAAGCAGTGAGATTGGCCTGCAGCTACCACAACATAGGGGGTCCTTTCCCTCTTTAGGGATCACCACTATATTGGCCTCCGTCATCTGTGGGGGGATTTGTATTCCGCTGAGAAAATCATTAAATAGGTCCAACAGACAATGCCCTAAAATTCCTATGATATTTTTATAATACAAATTTGAAAGACCATTTGGGCCCGGTGCCTTTGATGGTTTTAAAGAACTGACCGCCCTTACCAGCTGTACCGGAGTTATTTTTGCGTTTAAAATGTTACAATCTTCCTCCGTCAATTTTGGTAGGTTACAATCTCTCAAATAATCCATAATGTTATCATAATGTTCCGAATAAAATGTAGCACGTTCCTCTGCAATCTTTGAGGGGTTGTAAGTAACTCCTCCACCTTTTATCCTTATAGTGGGAACTGAAGCCCTCGACCTGATCCCTCTAAATTTGTTTGCCAATAAACCAACTTCCTTATCTCCCTTATCATAGTACGTCTGCTTAGTCCACTTAAGGGCCTTCTCTACCTCCTCCAGTTGTAATCTCTTGAGTTCCTCCCTTGCCCGACTCAAGATTTTATACATTTTCCTCACCAGGTTTTTTTTATGTGTTCTTTCCAACTTTATAATTTTTCCATTAAATATTTTTGTTTTTCCATTTTTAATCTCTTTCTGTATAATGCTATTGAAATGAGCTGTCCTCTAATCGTGGCCTTGTGTGCCTCCCATAAAATTGCTCTTGCTCTACAGATACATTATTAGTCTGAAAATAATTTTTAAGTGAGGCTCCAATTTGTGTACTAATCTCTGGATAATTTAGTAATGAATCATTCATCCTCCAATGAAATGATTGAGTCTTGGCAAAGTTGGGTCAAACGAAACTGCCACCGGAGCGTGGTCCGACCACGTGATAGGCTCTATATCTAAGTGAACCAATACTTCCAGAATGTTTGGGGTTACAAATATATTATCGATTCTGGAGTACGAATCATGTCGGGCGAATAAAAAGAGTAATCTCTCTGCCCTTTATGTGAGCAACGCCAGGCATCTGACAGGCCAAATTCTTTGCTTAGCAATCTAAATTTCTTTGCTAGACTATATGTCATTGCAGAGTGTAACTGCCCTGGATGTGTGGACTTATCCACATCCGGGTCCAGTACCATATTAAAATCGCCTCCCAAGATAAGTAACTGTTCTCGGTTATATCCCATAGACTCCAATGTTTCCCTTAAAAAATCAATTTGTCCCTTGTTAGGCACGTATATTTTCACTAATGTAATATGTAGGCCTGAGAGGAGACCATGGACCACAAGTGGCCTCCCACCTTGGTCTCTCTAACCTCCAATGTCTGGAACGGGATATCCTGTTTTATCAAAATTGCAACTCACCTGTTCTTGCTAGTAAAAGACGAATAAAATGCTACAGGGAATGTCCCGCTAAAGGTGTTTGGGGGTTCCTGTGTGTCAAAGTATGTCTCTTGCAGAAAAACAATATCTGCTTTCAGTTTCCTAAATTCTTTTAGAGCCAATCTACGCTTACCATTGCTATTCAGACCCTCAACATTCAGGGTCACTAATTTCAATGATACTTGACTAGCCATTCCCGGTGTCATATCGCTCTCTCTCATGTGAAAGATGTGTTCGAAAAGCTTTTATGGTTATAGTGGTCAAATGGGAAAAAGAAAAAAAGGAAGGGGACTTTCTCAAATCGGGACCTTGGAAAAAAACAACAAAAATAAAATTATACAATAAGATGAGTGTATCCAGCCACTCATCCCAGTTTTGCGGCCAGGCCCTATGTGGCCTGGCGGGCATATGTCCCTACTGGGGGCGTCCTGATGTTGGGCATACAGACCTCCCTCCCACACCTCCCCCACCCACTCTCAACCTCCTGATCACACCTTCACTATAACTTGCTCAGAGTATCGGGTGGACAACAGGGAGACCCATCGGAACGCTCTCAAATATGCAGCCGGATCTGGCTCTTTCCTCTCCGGGGCATCGCCCCCTCAGCCTATCGTTCATTCTCTGTATTATCGCCTTGAGATCCTTGCTACCAACCCGATTTATCCTTAGGGTCCAGACCAAGCGCTGATAGAAAGGATGCGGATTCCTCAGGATAACAAAGCAAAACCCGTCTCCCTTCATGATTAACAATAAGACGGAAAAGAAAGCCCAATCAATAGCGAATCCCCTTTTCCTGGAGTATCACTGTCACTGGTTGCAAACCTCTTCGTCTTTCTATTGTCAGCCTGGACAGATCCGGGAAAATCGGAAGAGTCATTTTCAAAATCAATTGAGCCTCTATTTCTGCAACCCTTTATGATCTTATCCTTAGTTGCATATTGATGAAGCCTCAATACCACATCTATACTTCTTTTCGGGTCATTAAATCTCAGACCCAGCGCTCTGTGACCTCTGTCAATCAACAAATCGCTATCTTGTAGTTGGGGATCAATTAACAAGAAAAGTCTCTTTAGATATGGCTGCAGGGCTTCCGCGGACACCGTCTCAGGGATATGGCGGATTCGTAGATTCTGCCTTCGTTCTCTATTCTCAAGATCATCCATACCATCTCTCATGGCTCTTATCTCTTCGCTGAGTCACAGGACCTCATCGTCAGTATTTACCTGGTTTTGTAAGGCAGCATCCATCTTATTTTCAAGCTCTGTCGTTCTTTTGGCCAGTGAGGACACTTCTGCTTTAAATTCCATCACAGCTCTATCCAGGGCTAGCTGGAAACCAACTTGTATTTCTTTAAGCATATTCTGCAGCTCCTGTTTGGTTATTACTGTATCTCCCCCTGCTATGCCTCACTCCCTCTCTGCAGCAGCACTCACCTCTATGTCTCTTTCTGGGGTGCCTTTCTCTGCAACGTTTCTCCCAGTAATGTCTCCCTCAGCCATATCTCCTTCTGCTCCAGCAGCCCGTGCCGATCAGGGGCTATGAGGAACTATAGTAGGCGGGCTGCACAGAGCTCTCTCCGTAGGCGTGCATCCGCGTTGACATCGTGTACGCGCCCACATAGGTGTTTAAATATCCATCCCTTTTAAAATAAATGGCCAGTGCAGATTCATTTAAGCAAAATCATCAAATGTAATGAATTTTGCAGTAAAGCAACAAGTGAATGTGGATTACTTTTAGCGCTCAATTAACTACTGTAGCTGCCAACTTTTAAAATGATTTGAAATTTTTGGTGGAAAAGAAAAGGGTGAAACACAGCATGTGAATGCGATCAAGTAATTACTTGTAGGCTAAAAAAAAACACTGTGCTTTGGTAATGTTGCAGGACTTTAACCTAGATTAGTATTTGTATTTATGCAAAAAAAATAAAAATGGAATGACAAATATATGTTGTGGTTGCAAGATTTTGTCAAGATCAGTCATTGCTCGTAAACCCAGGAACACTACAAATACATGTAAATATATTCCTTTCAACGTTATACAATTTTTGGAAACATTTGTACATTATTACAACATCAAAATAATGAAACCGCGCTGTAAAAAGAAATTGCAGTTATATAAACCATTATTAAACGTGTGCAAAAAAATATTACAATTCATTAGGTAGTACGTTTCATATGCAAATTAACTACTCTTATATGACGGCGGTTATTAGTACTGTAAGTATGGCTTGCAATTAATTTTATATTCCTTTAAACTAGTTAGAAAGATTTTGTATGTTGACATTTCCATTATCATAGATAATTGTATTTATGTATAATAATAATTTTCATATGTAAAATCCATCCTTACGCATTCTATTAATGCAGATTTAAATTACTTGGGTACAGTTTTTTTATGAGGATGGTAAATATTGTTTAAAACAATAACCTACATTATAAAAAATTGGCAATAATAAAAGGCATTAATTTTAAAGGGGAACTACTGATAAATGCACTGTACACTTTAGAGGTTTTTCAACAAATGATGGAAAATATTTACTAAGGAGTGCTATTCCAGAAGACCCTTTCTGGTGCTGAAAGACACCTTACAGTCTATTCATTTAAATGGGCTGTTAGGTGTCTTCAGGGGCCTGAATGTGCCTTATGGTATTGTAATAGAAATAATCAGATATCATTTGAGCAAGAAAAAGTGGCAACTTGAAAAGTTTCTTAACCTAAATGGTGTGGTCACATCAAAAAATCTTTAAAGCAAGAAATATAAAAAAGGCAGCACTCATAGAACAAACTCAGTGTTAGGTAGTTTCCTCTCTAAAATAAATAAATAAAGGTTTAACAAGGAATCCAGTAGCTCCTACTTCTATTACTGAGCACCTCACGTCTGGAACAATCTACCAGAGACTCTTAAGGTTTAGGTAATATCAAGACTTCAGCTGTCTCACATTTTAATCTTGACTGTAACTGTTACACCCATAATCATATATTATCTTTAACTGTCCATCAGTGGTGGATTAAGATCCTCAGGGCCCATAGGCACCACGACTTTGGGGGCCCTTTATCATAGTTTGTCTTAAAGAAAATTAAAAAAAAAATTAAAGACCGAAAATGTTCTAGTAAATAAAGTTTTCAAAATAAATAAAAAAAAGTTAAGCTAAGGACCCTTCATTCCCAAACCCTTTCCATGTCTGTGCTTCACCTTTTCTCACTTACGGTACACTGTTCCCATTCCACTAACAACCCCCCCCCACCCTGTATCCCATCAGTCACCTATATTGCTCCCATCACTCTATCATCCTGGTCATCCACCCACCCCTCATCCCATCACTATCACCTACAGTATACTTGCACCCATCTCCCTTACATCCCCCTCATCCACCCACATCCTTAGATATTCCCTCCATTTAAAAACACACTTCATTTATAAAATGTTAAAAATACATAAAGTATGTTTTATATATTTTTAACATCTTATAAATTAAATGTGTTTTTAAATGGAGGGAATACCCAAGGGTGAGAGCCGGGGTGAGGGGCGGATGGATGAGGAGGACAGAAGCAGTGAAGGTGAGAAAAGGCGTAGTGCAGAAATGGAAAGGATTTGGGAATTAAAATCTCCCTGAAATGCCCTGCTGCCTCTTTGGTAGGTAAAGAGTTAAAAAAAAAAAGTTGGAGGAGAAAGGGGTTAAAAAGGTAAGGGGAAGAAAAGTTAAGGAAAACAGTGAGGAACTTGGGGGAAGAGGGTTAACGTGGCAGGCAGGGGTCAACAGAGGTGGGCAGGGAAGGAAGTTAACAGAAGCAGGCAGGGAGGGGGTTAACAGTGGCAGGCAGGAAGGGGTTATATCCCACAGGGAGGGTGACTGAAGGGGCTAACAGTTAAAGAGGAGGGGTTGTTACCGGACATGCTGCATTCCTGCTCTCACGCTCACCTTTCTCTGCATCTCACAGACATGGATCTTCAAGAAGCTCCTCCCAGTGCCGTCTTAACGCATGGGCACGCTGGGCAGTTGCCTGGGGCCCCAACGAGCATAGGAGCCCCATGCTAATCTATGCAGAGACCAGAATTTAACACTAATTTTCCGATCACCCGCCTCAACATTCAAATCTCCCGCTAACTCGGTAGAAGGAGAAAAATTATGACTTGTAGCGGAGAGTTGGCAGGGCCCAGTGCACTGTTTTGCCTGGGAGCCTATAATGCTGTTAAGACGGCCCTGGCTCCACCCCCTTCCTGCCGTGACAAGCACCACTCGCAAGGAGGAGGGAGCGAGAGCAGCCTTCAGCTCCTATCTCTCACAGACCTCGCTTATTCTGATCTTCTGGTATCTCTCCCCAAACTCTATTGGGACACCCAAGGTTAGGGGGCCTAGCAGCACATGCCTTCTGTGCCCAATGGGTAATCCGCCCCTGCTGTCTATGAAATTTCTGTAAATTGAATGTAAAACCTCTGTTCATTTAATGTAACCATGTATTGTCACCATAACTCTGCTCAGGACATACTTGAAAATGAGAGGTAACTCTCAATGTATTATTTCATGGTGAAACATTTTTAGAAATAAATAAATTTGTTTCTTCTAAAAAGTGATATGTTTATCCACCATTTTTCCTTCTACCATCTATTTGTACTTCTGCTGACTTATCATCATGACAAACTATTAGCAACTCCTCTGTATTGTTTTTGATTGGGAGCAAAGAGATGACGTGGCTGGTCTCGGTGTACAGGAAACTTCCGTTTGGATCATGGTGCTGGCCACTTCGTTGGAGACGTCAACCTAATCCCACCGTAGAAAATGAGCATTTATCCATGATGTACCTGATACTTCAAAAGGGCACTGTCAATGGGAAGTATTATTTCTGAAAACAATGGCACAATAGAAAAAGTATGAAATAAACATTCACAGTACATCTTAACCAGGGGTGGGCACCTCCAGTCCTCAAGGGCCACAAACAGGTCAGGACCCTGCAGGTGGAGATGCTGCCGGAGAAGGTAAGAGAGTTACAGAGGCCCCGCACTCTCCCCTGACAATCAGTCTAAATGTTGTGGGGGAGAGCGCAGGGTCTCTGTAAGTGCTGGGCTTGGTGCACAGGCACCGATAGCACCACCATCAAGCCAGCCGGGCAATGCTAGGCTAACAGAAGTTAAGGTATGTTAAGGGATAACAGGGATCTTCAAAGCTCCATAACACAGAGTTTAGTATAGTTTGTTTGGTTAAAACAAGGCATTGTGTTAACCATCACAGACATTGGTGATAATCATATGTATATCTGGGTTGATCCAAGAGGAGGATCAGAAAGGTTCCCTCACAGTAGAGCACTCGATGTGCGGAGTACAATGAGTAGACTAACAATGGTCTAACAGGTAAATACTGTTGATAGGTCAAATGGGCCTATCATATCCGGATTAGCCAGGAAAAATAATAAAGTTTTATTCAAATATATAGATTAAAAACACATAAATCACATTCAAACATTAAAATAACCCCGTAGTGAAGTGGCAAGATAAGCAAAATACAATGGGTATCTTGATACTAATATCTGATAGAATGCTATCAATAAACGTCTCGAATTCGGAATCTAATATTCAGATCTGCAGGTAAGTATCACTCCCAGCCTAAGTAGATACCATAAAGCAGGCAAGTATCCTTCATAACATAATTCCTAACAGGTACAGTATTCCATATAGTAAAGATAGCGTAGTGAACCAATAGTTCAACTTAATGCTGTTCCCACCATGGAGAAATGGTTATCGATAGGTTTCGCTGTGTCATATTCACCAAATAAACATGTGTGATCTTAACTCTATATGTTTTTGCTGTTGCGCAGTTGGTAAGGTATAACTACCACAATATAGCATATCCTAATATACCCTGCTGTTCTATCGTGGGTGTAGTGTCACCACTACGATAGCCACAGCATGTAAAACACACTGATGTGTAAACCGCAATGAGTCAAAGGCACAATGACACAATGGTATATAGAACCACAGCTGGTAAACCACTATAAGCTCCGTAGCTGATACAAGCCTGGCTGGAGAGTTTGCTGCGATCCCTGTGATCAGACGCTGCCACTTCTGATGACATCACCTATGACGTCATCACGTCCCTAGGTCATAGGTGATGTCATCAGTAAGTTGAACTATTGGTTCACTACGCTAGCTTTACTATATGGAATACTGTACCTGTTAGGAATTATGTTATGAAGGATACTT
The DNA here is from genome assembly GCF_040206685.1 of Ascaphus truei. Taxonomy (NCBI): domain Eukaryota; kingdom Metazoa; phylum Chordata; class Amphibia; order Anura; family Ascaphidae; genus Ascaphus; species Ascaphus truei. Next base: position 68,207,271 of record NC_134489.1, on the reverse strand, counting down.
GCCTGCTTTATGGTATCTACTTAGGCTGGGAGTGATACTTACCTGCAGATCTGAATATTAGATTCCGAATTCGAGACGTTTATTGATAGCATTCTATCAGATATTAGTATCAAGATACCCATTGTATTTTGCTTATCTTGCCACTTCACTACGGGGTTATTTTAATGTTTGAATGTGATTTATGTGTTTTTAATCAATATATTTGAATAAAACTTTATTATTTTTCCTGGCTAATCCGGATATGATAGGCCCATTTGACCTATCAACAGTATTTACCTGTTAGACCAGGGGAGCGCAAACTTTTTGTGCTGCGCCCCCTGTCTCTCTGCCCCCGGCTCTCGCGCCCCCCTGCCTACTTTCATTCGCGTCAGATGACGCTGCATGGGCGTGTGACGTCAGGTCACATGGTGCCGCAGCGTCTATTGACGCTGCGTTGCCATGGCGACGGAACACAGACGGCTGAATCCCGGTAAGTAAACAGTTGCAGGGGCCTCACGCGATCCCCCGGCATTTAATTTAAATGCCTGGGGGAAGAGCGCGGGGCCTCTGCAACTGCCCGCGCCCCCCCAGCACAATCTCCCGCCCCCCCTTGGGGTCGCGCCCCCCACTTTGCGCACCGCTGTGTTAGACCATTGTTAGTCTACTCATTGTACTCCGCACATCGAGTGCTCTACTGTGAGGGAACCTTTCTGATCCTCCTCTTGGATCAACCCAGATATACTAGTTATATATCCCTCTGAGCACATTTGGTTATACTATAAGATTACATACTACATACAGTATGTGGATGAGTGGTTCTTTTTCCTTTATTGATAATCATATGCAAAAGAAGCGTTCCCCTTCATCACAAATCCATAGACCTCCATTACAGTTAACATGGCCATTTAACGATGATCTAGTTGGGTCACACTTCAAGTTGGAGTTAATCACATCCAAACCCTTAATGAAGCTGCACAGTATGTCAAACATCAGCTTCACATAACAGATGACTACAGTTCCACTGCTTTCAGAATCTAATATTACTAAAATGTAAAACTGCTGTATAGGATACCGTACAATGCATATTTGAATAAACGATTGCTAGAAATAAAAAAAAATGATCAATGTGCGTAAATGTTTTTAAAACATATTTTTTAAAGTGAAATATAGTGAGTCTTATCATCAACAATGCCACAATACAGCTCAACCCCGTTATAACGCGATCCGTTACAAAGCGAAACCGCTTATAACGCGATGCAAGCATGGCTCCCAATTTTCATATTTATGAATACTTTACAACACGATTATTGGTATCTTAAATACTTTATTGAACAATGCATACAATTGTACATTATTTCTAACGCGATCCGCTTATAGCACGATGTGATTCTTTGGACCCCAAGCACAGCGTTATAGGGGGTTGAGCTGTACTTGGAATGTATATGCTTGAGCTGTTAGACAACTAATTTAGCATGCGATAGCTCACATGGTTCATGAGAATTCTTATGTGTGTAACACAGTTTGCTCCCCCCAATTGCAGATAGAGTGCATGTGAGGGGAATCTATATGTATTACCAGGTGTGGTGCTTTACCTGTCAGGTTCACAGGAGGCCTGAACCTCCGCCAGTGAGAGCCTGAGGTGTATCCTCTGGAACCATCCACATAAACAGCGCCTCCACCTGTGAAGGATTCTAGTGTATAGAATGACCCCTTACACAGGACCCACATATAGTAACCACATACATCAGGTTATGGTTAAACAATTTACTACATGCAGAATAGAACATAACACATACATCAATGACAACAACCTTAGTGTCACCCCTGTAACACTGGGCCTCATAGGCCGTAACCCCACACCTCAATCCCCAAAAGTCACCAATAGTCCCCCAACTCCACCCACATGTGGAACAGTGCTGCCCACTAAGATGAAGTGTATAGGTGGTTCACTTGGTGATTTGGATAATACCTGCCCAGTGCTCCTGCACCCGGGTACAGCAGATGCTTGACTTGGAATCCCTTGCTCCAGGCCGTAACCCCACACCTCAATCCCCAAAAGTCACCAATAGTCCCCCAACTCCACCCACATGTGGAACAGTGCTGCCCACTAAGATGAAGTGTATAGGTGGTTCACTTGGTGATTTGGATAATACCTGCCCAGTGCTCCTGCACCCGGGTACAGCAGATGCTTGACTTGGAATCCCTTGCTCCAGGATCCAAGATGCCTCCGCCTCAGCGGTGGGTGGCTCCTGCATGGAGTGATCCACCTTTATAATGTCTCTTATCTCTGCTAATCAGCAGAGGATGATTCACCTTCACAGCAATTCACCTTCACAGCAATGGACAGGATATTTACGTTTCCTGGCTGGACCCTCACTTGTCTAGGTTCTACAGGACCCTGTCCCTATCTCAGGGGAGTCCCTGCAGTAACCACAAGCTGGGGGTGAGTAGGCCTAGCTGGGGCCTAAGGGGAAGACTTCTGGCCTAGTGCAGGAGGCTACTTTCCTCCATGCACAAACACACCCTCCCCTCTCTGTGTCTCAGCTCCTACTGACTGACTCACTGCTCGCAACAATGTATATCTCTCTGCTCAGGAGAATCTCACTCTTACATTGGCTCCCTGGTGTCACCTGGGCTCCAGCCCCTGGGGCTGCTGGGAACTGTAGTCCCTGGAGAGCCTATTATTGGGGCTGCGTGCGCTATGTCTGCTGCGCGTGCGCACTCTGTAATGGTTGCCACTGCTCTCTTCTGCGCATGCGCGACCTCGGGGAGTCTCTGCCCCTTCGCGCTCACTATAATGGCCACCGCAACTCTTCTGGGCACGCGTGAACCTCCGCGCATGCGCGAACGCATCCAAGATGGCGACACCCTGTTGTGTATGCCACCAGGAGCCCCCGGCTACGCGATCGCCCCCGCAGCTCCCCGACATACCACGGGGGTCCCTGTTCTCCTGCAGAGGTAAGGGGAGCCAGGGGGAAGCCTGCTACATGTGTAACTATATCACCTTACTTATTGAGTTTCTTTTGTTCTTCATTATAGTATCTATGAACAACTGCATCTATTTCTATACAGCGGCAGCTGAGAATAATACAGGGGGAGGGAGGAAAGAACAAAGAACTATGTCACCATAATTCTGACTGTATGTATTAAAAGGATAATAGCAAATACTATACATTTTCCACTATCATGAGCTTATTGACCAAATCACCCATCCTTAACTTCCTTTCCCAAAGTCATGCTGTCATGCCGTCAGCTTCAAAATAAATTCCATTACCCCTGTTGAGAAAATCTCTTATGTTGTGGCATGCTATGTATTAAAATAATTATATATCATGTAATAATTCAAATAACGACAGACACAAAATGTAAGGGGAAAAGGGGGCTATCTTCACTGTTGAAATACTGGAACAGAAAAAAGATCCCTATTAGCGGCACACAATGTCTACAGGACAAATTTGAGTAGTATTAATAATAATAATAATAATTAACTTTCATTAACAACCAACTAAAAAAGATAATCCATGCCAAATAGAAAAACAAAGCTCCTTAGATGACACAATAAAATATGAATTAAAATTGCAGCCTGCACCACCACAGTTTGAATAAGCCACTAGGTAGTGTATGTATGTATATATACTGCTTTATGTATATATATATATATATATATATATATAAATATATATATATATAAATATATATATTACAGTGGTTGACAAATCACCAAAAAATCTACTCGCCACACAAAAAAATCTACTCGCCACCTAGTACCAAACGTGTGCTGCTTGGGCCAATATTTACTCGCCCGGGGGTTAAATCCACTCGCCCGGGGCGAGCAAATGTATAGGTTTGTCGAACACTGTATATATATATATATTATATATATATATATATATAAAAATATATATATATATATATAAATATATATATATATATATATATATGTGTGTGTGTGTAATATATCTATATATCTATATCTATATCTATATCTATATATATATATATATATATATATATATATATATATTAGAAAAAGAAAAGAGAAAAAGCGCCCGATCCTTGTGTAAAATCAGATGAACATTTTAATAAATCACGGACAAGACAAATGCACACTTACAATTTGTCTGATAAAAACAGGCATTTTATGGGACCTGCCCATGCACCAAATGAAGACTCCACGGTCACCTCCGCTCAGCGATATCCAGGATGGTTCTGTATCTAGTGTCTGTGAACGCCGTTCGCTCCAGGATAGATATAGTCCACTTGTATGGAGCTTGTTAGCAGCGTGCGTCCGCCATTGCTCACACGCATGTGATACCGGAACCCGGAAGGACTTTACTTGTGTCTTCACGATCTCTCTCTGGTGCCAAGGCAGGTCAGCCACCGTAGTTCCAATGGTAACTGTCCCTACGCGTTTCTTCCGCCTTTGCGGATTTCATCAGGGGATATATATATAACAACATTACCATTCTCACGTCTGGTAAAGGAAGAACCTTGAGAAAGGTTCCACTCCGGAAGCGAAACGTCGGATTGGGCGGCCTGTTCATTTTGTACTGATGCCTAATACAGACTTTTTTTTGCCTTTACTGATCTGAGTGCAGTCTTCCTTTACCGGACGTGAGAATGGTAATGTTGTTCTATTATTATTATTAGAGACTAGCACCTGTTGATGTTATTGAGTACATTGAGTGCAAGCTGAAATTTGTTTTTAAATCAGGCACCCTAAGTGCATGTATATATACACACACACACTTATATACTTAAATCCGGTACCCTAAGGTATAGTGTTACAGTAGATATCTATCTATATATCTGCTGTAACACTATACCTTAGGGTGCCTGATTTAAGTAGGTAGCCACAGTCTAGGACATTTGGTCACAGCTGTTTCGGCACAATCAGATGACCGCTGGCACTTCACTGCGACTCACCCCACCACTGGAACCGGCTGCTGCGGCAACTTCCCCAATAAGGTAAGGGCCTAACCCCCTACCCTAAGCCCTTACCCTAAAACCCCATATCCTAAACCCTAATCCTAAAACCCTCTACCCTAAAACCTCTACCCTAAACCCCTTAAATAAACCCCCTATCCTAACTGCTAAAACCCTTAGATTAACCTCCTACCCTAAACAATAATAAAACTTACCTTAGAAGCGGCCGGCCGGGGGATTCCAGCGGCGGATCGGCTGTGGTGCAGGGTCCTTCTGTGGCAGTACGCCTGCTCTGATGTGAAAATGTCCCATTCCAGGGTAGTCCCACAATGTGTTCAAAATTACTGCAGAGAATTACAGCACAATGTATTCTCAATGTTTAAGATTTCTCAAATTGGCTGTAGTATAATGAATATGTGCATATGAATGCATATATGCTTTGAAATAACTCTCAGGAGGATAGATGTTGCTACACCGTCTGTAATAATACATACTTTAATATACACTATAGTAACTAAGGGGCCTTTCTCTCCCAAGCCTCTGTCACATGGTATACTAGAGCCAATCAGAGTAGGGATAGACTTCCCACGCTCTGATTGGCTACCGTACCATGTGAGGCCGGCCATGTTTCTTTTAATAACGTCATCTTAAAGGCAATTGAAGCAAAGCCATTCTGATTGGCTGTGCTTTCATTGCCTTTAAGTGACGTCATCATTTTTTTTTTTATCGGCGAAAACACATGGTTTTCACGGCCCAATCAGGGCCGTGAGAACATATGATGAAAATGTGACGTCATAGGCCTTTAAAAGCCTATGTCGTCTCATTTTGTAGCCAGCCGCCGAGGAGGAAGGACCTCCTACAGAAGAAGAAGGCCAGGGTGTGGCCGAAGTAGGGAAGAAGACCCCGGAAGAAGATAGAAGAAAGAAGAATACAGATGAAGATGGATTAAAATTAGAAGACCCGTGGATTGATTTGAATTTTTAGTTTAATGTTTATTTTTTTATGGTTTGTTATTTTATGGGTTCCTGTGCCTGGTGGTTTTGATCGTGAGTAACCAGTTCAACGGGAGTCGGTGGGGGCAAGTAATGGTAAGTGAACTAAAGAAATGTATTTAATTGAACTTGTTAATTTTTTTAAATTCTTTTCTTTACATGTTTATTTAATTATCTGTGGTATATCATTTCTTGCCACTGTATGTATGTATGTATCTTAAATCGGACTCAATGTACATTTATGTCCCACTGCACAAAGGATTGAAATAAGATGCTGCTAATTGTACGCAAAGTACATATTCAATAATGCTCAGCACATACGTATTCTACAAACATGTTTTAATTTTTCAATTATTATTTTAAACTATTCAAAATTATACTTTGATTGTTGTATTATTAGACTAATGTAGGTTATCAGCATATTCCTCTTTTTAAATGATTTGCAAAAAAAGATTAATTGAAATGAGTGCAGATGATAAAAGGGACAAAGCACAGAAACAAAGATACACTGATCTGAGGCATCCCTTATGCATAATATAAAATTACACTGAAATAATGTTTTCATGTATCTTATACTATATTAGTGAAAGCACTGTATGCCTGCCTGCATGCATGCATGCCAGCCTGCCTGCCTGCCTGCCTGCTGGATGTCCGGTGTCCCTAGGGGAAATCTCATTGGTCCCTTGGGCCGCCCCCGCACACCTCTCATTGGCCTGAGGCGGAGTGACGGCCCAAAGGACACACAGGGACACAAACACACACACAGGGACACAAACACACACACAGGGACACACACAGGGACACACACACACAGACACACACACACACACACACACACACACACACACACACACACACACACACACACACACACACACACACACACACACACACACACACACACACAGGGACACACACACACACACACAGTAGGGGGGGGTGTACATTAGCAGCATTGTATAACCCGGGGGGGGGGGGGGGTCTCACATACCCGCCTCCGCCTCCGCCTCTTCCTCCCCGAAATCAGCCTCCACACCCGCGCGCACGTCCTCCTCTCCTTGTGTCTCCCGCGCTTTCAAACACCCCTCCCCCCCCCGGCGCCGCTACAGTGAGCGGAGGAGCGAGTGCCCGGGACACAGCGGGGGAGCGGCCACAACAAGCTGCCTCCCGCCTCAGTTCCACGTGGGAGCGGCCGGACGGGTGAGTGAGCGGCCTTCACCCACCCCTCACCCCCCTTCAAATCACCTCCCCTCCACCCCCCCCCCCCCCCGGCGCCGCTACAGTCAGCGGAGCGAGCGAGCGCCCGGGACACAGCGGGGGAGCGGCCACAACAAGCTGCCTCCCGCCTCAGATCCACGTGGGAGCGGCCGGACGGGTGAGGGAGCTGCCGGACAGGTGAGTGAGCGGCCGGACGGGTGAGGGAGAGGACTTCACCTCCCCTCACCCCCCTTCACCTCCCCTCACCCCCCTTCACCTCACCTCCCCTCACCCACCCCTCACCTCCCCTCACTCCACTTCCCTTCCCTTCCACCTCCATCCACCCCCCCTTCACCTCCACCCCCCTCCACCCCCCCTTCACCTCCACCCCCCTTCACCTCCCCTTCACCCCCCCCCACCTCCCCTTCACCCCCCACCTCCCCTTCACCCCCCACCTCCCCTTCACCCCCCCCACCCCCCCTTCACCTCCCCTCCACCCCCCCTTCACCTCCCCTCCACCCCCCTTCACCTCCCCTCCACCCCCCCCTTCACCTCCCCTCCACCCCCCCTTCACCTCCCCTCCACCCCCCCCCTTCACCTCCCCTCCACCCCCCCCCCTTCACCTCCCCTCCACTCCCCCCCCCTCACCTCCCCTCCACCCCCCCCCTTCACCTCCCCTCCACCCCCCCCCTTCACCTCCCCTCCACCCCCCCCTTCACCTCCCCTCCACCCCCCCCTTCACCTCCCCTCCACCCCCCCTTCACCTCCCCTCCACCCCCCCCTTCACCTCCCCTCCACCCCCACCCTTCACCTCCCCTTCACCCCCCCTTCACCTTCCCTTCACTCCCCCCTTACAACCTCCCACCACCTCCTCTCCACCTCCCCCAACCCCCTTCCCAACTCCCCACCACCTCCCCCCCTTCCCCCACCCCCCCCCTTCCCACCACCTCCCCCCCACCCCCTCCCCTTCCCACCACCTCCCCCCACCTCCCCTTTCCCCCCACCCCCTCCTTCCCACCACCTCCCCCCCACCCCCCCCTTCCCACCACCTCCCCCCCCACCCCCCCCCTTCCCACCACCTCCCCCCCCACCCCCCCCCTTCCCTGAGGCGGAGTCACGGGCCAAAGGACACACAGGGACACAGACACACACACACACACACGTAGACACACACACACACACGTAGACACACACACACACAGACGTAGACACACACACACGTATACACACACACACACGTATACACACACACACGTATACACAAACACACACACGTACACACAAACACACACACGTAGACACACACACACAGACACACACGTAGACACACACGTACACACACACACACACACACACACGTACACACACACACACGTACACACACGCACGTAGACACACACAAACGTACACGTAGACACACACACATGTACACGTAGACACACACACACATGTACACGTAGACACGTACACACACACACACACACACATGTACACTTACACACACACACACATGTACACGTAGACACGTACACACACACACATGTACACGTATACTCACACACATGTACACGTACACACACACATGGAGACATACACACACACACATGGAGACATACACACACACACATGGAGACATACACACACACACATGTACACATACACATACACGTATACACTCACACACGTATACACACAGGTATACATACACATAATGTATACACACACACACATGTATACACACACACACATGTATACACACACACATGTATACACACACACACACACGTGTATACACACACACACACGTGTATACACACACACACACGTGTATACACACACACACACATGTGTATACACACACACACACGTGTATACACACACACATGTGTATACACACACACATGTGTATACACACATGTGTACACACACACATGTGTACACACACACACACACACACACACACATGTGTACACACACACATGTGTATACACACACACGTGTATATACACACACATGTATATACACACACATGTATATACACACACATGTATATACACACACATGTATATACACACACATGTATACACACACACACATGTATACACACACACACACATGTATACACACACACACACACACACTTATACACACACACACATACAATGTATACACACAAACATGTATACACACACACGTATACACACACACAATATATACATACACACAATGTATACACACACATGTGTATACACACACGTGTATACACACACACACACATGTGTATACACACACACGTGTATACACACACACACGTGTATACACACACGTGTATACACACACACACACACGTGTATACACACACACACATGTGTATACACACACATACGTGTATACACACACACGTGTATACACACACACGTACACATACACACACACATGTATATACACACACACACATACAATGTATACACACAAACATGTATACACACACACACCCCAGCACCACCACATCAGCACACCGGTATGCCCCCCCAGCACACTGGCATTCTCGCCTCCCCACCATTCCCAGCCCCCATCAACACCATCAGCACCCACACATCGCCACCTTTGCACCTCCCCCATCGGCACACCCACATCCGCACCCCCACATCAGCACCAAACACTCCCAAATCAGCACACCAATACAATCACCATCAGTACAGCCACAGCAGCACTACCACCGCACATGGGCCGCGTGGACCACTCCCCACCCAAATGCCACACCCACACCACAAACATCCCGGGCAACGCCGGGGCTCTCAGCTAGTGAATAATATAACTTACTAATTAATATTATATCCACTCACCATAATACATTTTTCTACACCACCAGAATGTTCTGAGACATCAAAATGCGCTGAGCCTAGTAAAATAATTACTGCACGTAAAAATATATGTATGGACAAATGTATTTAATACAAAAAACAAACAAAATATAAATGATACTTAACATTCATCATTTCTATTATTTAATGACTGCATTTTTATGCTCCATTTATCTTGTACTAAGATATATAGATTGTTCTACAAATTTCCCAATTAACCACAACAGTCTATTCCTTGCAGACATTTCATTCTGTAAAAGCCATTACGAAAGAGTCAGGAACACGATGATCATAATTAAACAATATATGAGCAGTTTCACTGTAATCTTACAATTTTCTCTCAGGCTATGTTGTGAAACAGTTATGTTTTTGCATCGTTAGCTGAGAATGAGTAAACAAGCCTTGCATGTAAATTCAAGTTACTAGAGCAAGTTTTGTGGAGTAACAGTTTTATAATCACTGCTTGTCAGACCTGAGGGTAGGGCTGCAGTGCTATGTTGTGCTATATGATCTTTGCATCGTTGACTTCCAAGTTACTATAGTAAAACAAGAGGTATTTTTCCATCACGGGTGCTCAACTCCAGTTCTCAAGCATCCCCCCACTCCCCTCCACGTCAGGTTTTCATGATATCCCAATTTCAATGCAGGTGGCTCACTCAGTCCCTGCTTCAGCACAGGTGGCTCAATCAGAGGCTCAGTCTTCAACTGAGTCTTCAACTGAAACAGTGATTGCCTGAATACCTGACTGTAGGGAGTGGGGGGGTTGAGGACTGGAGTTGAGCACCCTTGCTGTAGTTGAAAGATCAGGGGGATCATTTATGAAAGTCTTGTGGTTGCAGAAATGGGTGGGGTCCAAGGGTTAAGATTTTCCCTTAAGCCATGTTCAGTCAGAGAACCAGCCCAGGGTTACATTAGATCACTTTATTTCAGTAAGGCATCATAAACAGAGGGTATTTCCCTTTTATAGTCTGTTGGTATAGCATGTTACTAATCTGCCCTACCTAACACATAAGCCCTGGTACCAGCGCAGGTAGCTTTAGGGTTAAATCTATGCCACTGCTGCTGCAGTAAACAACTCCCTGGAGTGACAGTGGGGGTGGGCCTAAAGCATGTGTGCTGCCCTATCAGGTGCTCAGACCTAGGACCTTCCCCTGGATACATAAGGGACTGCAGATCCAAATTCTAGGGGCTCTGTGCTGAGAGTAGGAAGGGTGGAGCCAGGGCTCTGGCCACCTTCCTTTCTCTCCCGCAGGGGAGTGGGATACTGCCCCTTACTCCACATGGGAGTAATGGAGCAGAGGATAGACCTTTGGGGCCTCAAGCTCCTTGGGTTGTTTCCAAGGATCAGAGAATGAACAGGGTGTACATGTTGGTATGCTGTACGAAAAATAAAGAACCATCCTTTGTTTTATACTCCTGCCTGAGACTGCAGTTTATCAGGGGGAGTGCAAGAGGTTTCTCCTGCAGGGACTGCACCCAGTTTGGCTGGGGCCTTCTAGAGATGAAGGCGCTGCACCAACCATAAGAACTGAGAAGAACTCTAGAGCCTGTCCTGTCTTTCCCACTACCATTGGCGTACACTTAGTATCCTATAAGCCTAGCAGGTGAGCAGCACAACACCAGGTAACAGTGAAATCTCCCAGAGGGTGGGGGAACACCTGTTACACATGTTTTTACACCTAACCTATAATCTAACACCCAGATGATCCTAAATTTAACAAAATGTGTGCAACCGCAAGCAGCTGTTGGCTACCCCTGCCAGCTGCTAGAACTGCACATAGTTCTGGGATAGTGTCTTTCTTTCCTCTCCAACATGAACCTTTCGACTAAGCAAGTCTTTATACACAGGTATTGGTGATTAAGGCTACTAAGAGCTAATTAAAACCTGGCATAGTCCTTGTCATATATTTACCAAGCAGTCTCCTGTCATACATCTTCTGGTGCTGGAATACACCTTGCAGTCCCTTAACTTAAATGGACTGTAAAGTGTCTTCAAGCCACAAAAAGTGTCTTATAGCAGAAGTCTGTGTAGTAAATGGCCTTTTATCTTTGAAACATAGCCCTTCCATTGGGACAGTTGACATATCTGCCCTCGATTATCCCTGCTATGCAGTAAAAACTGCAGCAACAGAACAGTAACATATTTTTCAAATGAAAATTCCAATTGCTTTTAATGGTTGTACACCCCCCAATCTGGAATATGTAGAATTCCTTAAACTTTTGTGATAGAAAAGTTCTCAATTACTTCCTTCTATTAATCCAACTTTGAATACATCACCGTTTTCAACGTTATAAAGGTTCTTAAGTGAAAAATAATGTGCATTTAGCATAGCAACTTAATATATATTATGTTTTGGAAAATGTATATTTCACATTTTAATGGGTTTGGGGAATATTTTCTTTTATGTATGCAAAGGAATATTTTTTTTTGCCAAAATGTAGTGCTGGCCGCCTCGTATTTAATGAGTTTCAAATAAAATTAAAAAAAGATGTCATACTAATTATAGCAGATTGGCTTGGAGAATTTTTAAACCATGGAAACGATGCAGTTTAGGGAGCATGATTATGTACGGGGAGAATTTGCATGTGTCCTCCTTACAACACCCCTTAAATCTTTGTCACCGTAGCAATTTGTTATACAGTTTGATTGATAAATATCGTGTTTTACAGTCTGTCAAACAGTTCACTGATTTTTTTTCTCTGTCTTTTCCCACATTCAAAAGCATCTCAAGATGTTTCTTAACAAAAACATACAGTAGTTCAAAATAAGTATCTTGGATATATTTCCACACTGTGAATCCATAAATAACATGCTAAATTTATCAGATGGTGTGAAAAGCAAGATGCTCTGTGATTGCTATAAAAAGTATTTTTTTTCCACCACATCAAAGTATTAAAACATATTCAATTGCTTTTCTCGTGGCTTTGGTAAAATAACAAACGAGGGAGAAGGAGTAGGTTTTGTTATACGAGTTATTGGACCAACAAATAGTTTAAATGGTTTTGGGAAAGTTCCAAGTAGTAAACATATCTGGTCAACATTTTTTGCTGTACTATTATATCATTGTTTAGATGTTAATTAATCTGAAAACAAAGTTATAGAACGGGTACACAGACTGTGTCAATAATCCAAAACAGGTAGTCAGCCTCTGTTTTATGGTGGAATTGTTCTCACTTGTCCTTACCCTCTCAGACAGCACAATTGACGTACACAAACGTAACAGACTGGCCCGGGGTCACACTCGATCTAGCCTGAAGATATTCAAGCTCATGAAGATCTGACCCCATGTCTTATGGCTGCCCCTCTTCAAGGTTCCTCTGCCTCTTACTCCCACCTCTTCGACAGCCTTTGTCATTGGCTGCTATTATGTCCAACAGTAGTCCCATGTGAATAGCACACTGGACAGGAACCTGCCAAGGGGCAGTGTGAATGTGGTGCTTGCATCACACAGGGGGTTACATCTCCACCTGCTAAAGTTGTTGATATCCCCATCAACTGGGCTAAGAACATCTTCACACAACAGTCTAGACTAACAAATGCGTCCTTTCTAATTACACAGGATAATAGGTATAGTGGAACCAACACACACATACAGTTCTTAAAAAATTGCAGTATTATTACACCACATGGTACCACAGCTCCCAGGGTCACTTATGTCTAGTGTCATAGGTATAACCCACTTAGCCACACGAACATGGGGATTTGTGTCTCCACCTCCGGAGAATCATAGGTTAGTCTCATGGGGGGGGGGGGGGTCGGAACTAATCTGCATTCTGTGGCATGGCGAGTACACCTGTGTTGCTACTGTTATTTCCCCTTGCCTTTCAGTGGACCCAAAGGGTACGGGTGGATCATGTTCTGCTGCCCTACACTTTCACCCAACTACACTTACACCCAACTACAGGTTTAGACTGTTGTGAACCCCCCTCATCTTCAGCTTAATTATTCTGCTCAATTGGATTCAATGGGATGAATTCCTCTGCTTCAGGATCCAACTCGGGGATGATATCTCTGTCCCGTGACCTTGCTGGTCCCATTGGTGAAACCTCTTGGGGAGGATTCCTTTCTTCATGATCCATAATCTGACACGGGCCCTAACATTCTTTCTCTTCTGCATCCCTCATCCTCATCAGACTCATCACTGTCCTGGGTGCATGGACCTGGTGAGCTACAATCAGGACCCTGTCCTCTGTTTAACTGATTACTTCTCCTAAGCCAGATATCTACTCCTTGAATATCTTCTTTTTCCAGGCAACTCCCCAGCTGAAAAAAACATACAAGGAGACAGAGATTCTCCAGCAAAAGATCCCAGTTAGCTGCACAACAGGACTGAAAATATGTTAAGGGTTCAAATACCCCACCAACATATAGGTAATTAGGCTCTAAAGGGTACCGTTAAGTAACCGCTCCCAACACTGTGGGTGGACAATTACCACTAAAACTGCCCATCGGCAGAAAATAATAAATACTTTATTGTTGAACAAAATACGACGCAGTAACACATACTCAAGACTAATAAAAACACTTAAAACTTATATACCGTGTGGATATAGGTTCAGGGATCTCTAGGGTAAATCCAGAATAATAAATGTATATCCCCTACCCTATTAGAGGTAGTTCACATGAATCACTATTGGGAAACATAGATAAATAAGCATATAGCAATAGTGTTCTTAGTCCCAATCTAAAGTGCTGGTAATGGTAGAGCTGATGGGCAGAGTGCTGTTGGTGCCTAGATGCAAGTCAGCAATCAACGAATGCCAAATAGAACCAGCATAGGGCGCAGTGTATCGTATGTAAAATGCCTGTCAACATTGATACACATGCGTTAAATGTCGCAACCCAGCCCACAATAAGTATCCAGTGGGAACACCCTAAGCACTGTTAAATTAACTCCGATCGAGCGCTTGTACTCTTAGCATATGCATAATCTACCTGCATCGTTCAGACCCAGCTCTACCCGCCCTGTCAGCTAAGTTCAGGAACAACCTCACCCGTGATTCCTCCTACACGACGTCAACGCGATGATGTCATGCCGACGTACGTTTCGCGCATAAGGGGCTGGCGCTCCCCAGCTGACCTATTGGCACTACGTGATTCCTACAGATGAAGTCACCGGTTCTGTCGCGTCTCCAGGAACGCTGCGTGGCCAGTTCGTTGGCTGACCAAGGGGGAATGTGTACCTCCCCACATTGTGTTTTCCCCTGCTATGGCTTTTAAAAAGCCGGATGAAGCACACTCAAGCTTTTCGTGCCCGCGTTGCGGGGGGGAGGGAGTTCCTGTGCAAGAGCCACAAGGAGGACACGTCGAAACTGGAGACTTCATCTGTATGCAGGTTCTCCCCTGACCCACTTCCTTTTTCAGGCTTTACTCAAACCAGCAACCATTTTAGTTTTTCTACTTCGACAGAAGGCTCCGGTTTTCTGTGATTGGCTCTTTTATGTTTACCAGGTATACCCAGATTTCAAATAAGTACTCTATCATGCATTTTTAGCTCTTAGCCATGTACTCGTTTTATTATACTGGCCTTTATTCCCGATTGTTTGTATTGGCAGCAGTAGTGGCCAGCCTATACGCCTCTTGTAGCTGTTCCTTGAGTTTCTGTACATATTGCATGTTGGGAATGTGCCATCTGCCGCCACTCCAACACCGATCAATTAATAAACTGGCTTCCCGTCCTAACATCAAATAGTATGGTGAGTACCCTGTTTGCGTCATTCTGAGTGCAATTATATGCATGGACCAGGTGATGCACATACTGACTCCACTGATCTTTCCATTGGGTATTCAAGGTGCCCATCACGTTCCTTTAATATGGTCCTATTAAACCTCTATGGTTGAGGATCTCTCTGTGGGTGGTAGGGCATTTGTGATTTCTCTATTCCACAGAGGCGTAGCAGCTCCATAATGAGGCGGCTTTCAAAATCACGTCTTTTAGCGGAATGTTTTCTAGCTGGAAATCCATAAGGGATAAAGAATTGCCCCTCAACACCTTGGCGACAGTAGCGACTTGCTGGTCTTTGGGAATGCTAGGGCATACCTGGTTAAGTGGTCCATGACCACTAAACTATTACTAGTGTTCTTTCTGTCTGGCTCTAATGACACACAGTCCATCCAGACCAAGGACAATAGCCCACTTTTGGTGATTTTGTCAATGGTGCGGCCCTTGTCTACAGAGTTTTTTTAGGCACGCACCTGCCACAGTTCTCTCAGTAATCTTCAACATCACAGGCCATTCTGGGCCAATAATCCCAACGTCTTGTTGGTGCTCATATTGTCATGAAGAGAATGGAGTACCACATGCCTATACTTGTAGGGGAGTACCAATTGCTTAGTCACTATGTGTTGGGACTTTTTGGCGACTCAGAACATTACCTCACTCGATTACTATATTAGGCCATTGCCTTAAGAGGAGCCAGCTTTCTGGGTGCGTCCCGGTTCCCCCCCAATACATACCTTTTACTTACCTCTGGTGCGCTCTGTGTTTTTTCTCTTTGTACAATGGGCTTGGTAAACAATTAAATCTAACGTAGGTTTGGATTCTATGCTAAACAGTAATTGTCCTATGCAAGAATGAAGGGGGGCAATATAATTGTCCTTCTAAGTAAAGTATTTGTGTTACCTTTTAAGCACAAACCAGAAAGGCAGAGTAGTACTTTCCCCTTCACTGGCGATCGTTCCCAGTATTGTGGTTATATACAGTAAATATACACTGTGCTTAGAAAATACGGGAGTTTATTTTCTTCCCATCTTGCAGAAAAATCCTTCAATTTTCATGAAAATGTCAGCAACTATATACCAGTCACAGTAGATTATGACATAAAATAATTATTTGATAATATAATAAATATACTTTGGAATTGGTGACATCATGATGACCTCATTAAGTGCATAGTTACAAAATGGTGTTTAACAAAGAAGCACATTATAAAGTGCTTGAGACAGGGCAAGAATTATGGTCCAAACTTCTAAATGAAATGTTTCCTGATAAAGGATGGTCACTAGGAAGACTGAAAATGAATTCGTAAAACAAAGTATCATTCAGGCGTGGAACCAGCTGGATCACCTCGTTATCGCTTATGCAACCTACCAGTGGCGTTCTCATCTACGGTGTGTGTTTGAGCAGGAGGACATTTTGAACACACACTTTGTTTTAGATTAGATTACAACAGTTTAACACATTTACGAGCTACAAAGGTAAAACTCCTATTTCTCAGTTAATGAACATGAACCCATCACAATCAATATCAGTTGATTGTCTACATTGTGCTTCCTAAGTAGTGTTAATTTGAATAACAGATGCACAATTGTGCACATTTTCTCGGGGATTCAACGAGAAATATATAAAATATGGTGGAAAATGTATGTATGTATCCAGAGCTCACGCAAAATTCAAAGATAATTTAAAAAACATCAAACAACGTAAAGAAGTATGGAGAGATTGTGTGCTTGGTATTACCGAAAGAAACAGGAAAAATATTTTAAAGCAAACAATAGTGACATCACAAAGGTGAAGAAATTAAAGTGGCAGTGGGAGGGACATATTGCAAGAAGAAATTACTGTTGTTGGACGAAGATATAACTCAACACGATTCCAAGGGATAACAAAAGGGCAAGACCACAACCAAAAGTAAGATAGGAGAATTCAATTAGAAAATGTGTTGGAGCAACATGGAGGATAGAGGATTGCAACCGCAGTACCTGGAAGATCAGTCGGGAGGCATTCATGCATTAGTGGAATGACAAGGGCTGATGATGATGATGATGATGATGATTGATTATATTTACATACGTGTGTGTGTATATAAAGTAGTTGTGAAATGTAAAAAAAAACACATGTATGGTGATGTTCATTACCATCATGTTGGCACAGCAGTGCCACCTAGTGGTCTACTGGAATATATATATAATATATATATATTCCCCTACCCCAATCGCAGATAGAGTGCATGTGAGGGGGAACCTATATGTTACCAGGTGTGGTGCAATATACCTGTTAGGCTCACAGGATTTCTGAGCCTCCGCCATTGAGAGCCTGGGGTGAATCCTCTGGAACGATCTTAGTTACAGCGCCTCCACCTGTGTAGGATTCTAGGAGTGTAGAATGTTCCGTACACAGGACCCACATACACAGTAAGCACATACACCGAAGTATATTTATAAGAACAGTTTACTGTATAGGAAACATTACACAACACAACAACATCAACAATATGACATTGACAGTGTCCCTCTATGACACTCATAGGCACAACTACCCGTCTTCTCAGTGCCTTAACCCCACACCTTATTCCTCCCCCAACACTGTGTACCCAGAGTCAGATGAGTCCACTAAGAGACCCTGAACCTATAGGCGGGATCAGCACCTGATGTACCGGTTTGGTTGGTGCACTTAATACGATACCTGCCCGGGCATACGTCCACACACGTAAAGATCTTCACAAAGGGTCGGACGCAGGAACAGGAATCCGCCTCTGCGGTGGGTGGCTCCCGCATGGAGTGATCCACCTTTATAATTTCTCTTATCTCTGCTAACGCAGAGGATGTTATACCTTAACGCAATTCACCTTCACAGCAATTCACCTTCACAGCAATTCACCTTCACAGCAATTCACCTTCACAGAAATGGCCAGGATAGTTACGTTTCCTGGCTGGACCCTCACTTGTCTAGGTTCTACAGTACCCTGTCCCTATCTAAGGGGAGTCCCTGCAGTAACCACAAGCTGAGGTGAGTAGGGCCTTAGCTGGTGCCTATGGGGAGACTTCTGGCCTAGTGCAGGAGGCTACTTTCCTCCCTGCACAAACACACCCTCCCCTCTCTGTGTCCCAGCTCCTACTTGACACTCTCACACTCGTGTTCCACTGTCAACTTCCTGACTCCAGCACGGAACATTGTATCTCCTTTGCTGCAGGAGAATCTGTAAACCCTATTTCAATGCAGCAGGTGATAGGGGTGAAAGGGCAGTCCCCAGAGGCTGCTGGGAGTTGTAGTCCCTTAGGGGCCACTTTAACATTAGGGCCGCCTGCCCTATGGGTACTGCGCACGCGCGACAATATAATGGCCGCCGCTAGCTCTCCCTGCGCGAACTCTGGGAAGCCCTGCACTTCTGTAATGGCCACCGGCCACCTACTGCACCTGTGCAATCCTGCGCCAATCGCAAGATGACCGCCTTGACGCTTCTGCGCAGGCGCGAGCCTTTGCACATGCGCAAACACAATAAACATGGCGGCACCCTGTAGCGGATGTCGCCGGGAGCCCCCGGCAACGCACTTGCCCCTGCCATTCCTTGCACATAGCGTGGAGGTCCCTGCAACAGAACGCAAGCAAGGGGGACCAAGGGGGACCCTGCTACATATATATATATAATTTTCCAGGCAAAAGGTGACACGTGTGCTCATTTGCATGTCATCTCCCAGAATCCCTTGCTGCAGTGGGAGCACTGTATGCGAGGTGATAATGGTTGAAAGGCAGGGTTGCAGACCTGTCTGAGACATGTGAATGTGCTCACAAGTGATATTCTTTATTGGCTATATGCTAACTGTGGAGGTTTTCTGTCGCCTTTTTCACCCACCATAACTTTAAAAAAAAAATATATATATATATATTGTGTTTGTTTGTTTTTTCGTAGTACTAAAAAGGTGTGCCATGGCAACAGAGTTTTGAACAGGGGCACAACAAATAGTCTATTGGATTTTGAACCTGTGTGATGGTCAAAAAGGCATTTAGTAAATTTTAAGTTATTTATTTATTTTTGCCAAATTTGTTTCCTTTCAAAATGTTGAGAAGTTTTAAAGGGTTAATAGTATTGTAATATAGCCAGACAGTGAGCGAAACATTGTGTATGCCCTATTCAGTCTCAGCATTAAGCAACTAGCAACTTCAATAAATTCTGCAAGCAAATCTAGCAATTTTAAAGATTTTTGCCAATTAGCATATTAAATGAAATGACATTGCCCCTTAAATTAATGCTTGGTGAATTGCTTTCACCGTGCCATTATTTCACAACTCAATAAAGGGCACATTTTGTATGGTTCGTGACCTTAGGCAGAATTTATTTCCTAGTCCTTGAACTTCTGGGTTTTCTAGAAACCATATAATATAACATCCAGCTTTTGGTGAGTAACTGCTCATCTTTAAAAACGTATTTGTCTGTTTTTCTTTACTAGTACAACGTGATTCATCAAGATGCATTTAACCATTTACTTCTGTTTCCATTTCCATTCAAACATTCCCGCAAAAGATGGGAGTAGTGACCAGAAACCTCCATTAGTGCCTGGACGCAGAGGTGTTCTAATAAAGCAATCATTCATAGTCAGATTGTGCCGTATAGAATTCTTTCAGTCATGTGGATTTGGTGAATTTTTGAAGTATTTATACTGTACTTGTCAATGATATAGTCATCGATCTCAGATAGAGTTGCCTTCTTATCTGTCCCTGATTTAATTGCAGAAATATCATGTATGTGGAACTGCATTGGGTTCAAGTGCTAGGAGTTGACATCATGTATGTTCCATGCAACAGTCAGCAGTCAAGGCAATGTAAAATAATGTACAGTACATTCTGGTTTGCAATAAAATGTGAAGCATCTACATTTGATAAAGTCTTGAGTGAACAAGGTCATTTGATAATGGATTACTGTAAAGTCTATAGTTTTTATCTGGCCTTAAAGACACCTGTTTTCAGATAGAGTATGTATTATTCAGTGTCCCCCATAGGCAAAGACATTCACTTTGCCATCTGCCGGACACACACTGAACTTCAACCACACAAATAATAATTCCGTCTGACCACTAAATACAGCAGGGACAACTCGCCGCCATCTCGACAACACGCCACCAGCAGGGGGAATATGCCACACGAGAAGCCAGAGAGATGGCCACGAATTTTCCCTGGAAAGTGGCTCAGAACCGGCAGTTTAATCTCAAAGTTGATATCCTTGTCTTTCTTTCCTTCCCAATGAGTAAGCTTTGGTATATCTCTATTAGTACCCACTGTCATGTGGGGAACAGAAAAAGAGAATTTATTTTGTTTACCGTCATTTTCTTATCCTGTTCTCCACTAATGGCAGTGGATACATCATACCATACTGTGATTAACATCTCAGTTATATATTTTGTAGCTATTGGAGAAACCGAAGACTGTACTGTAGGTAGTGGGAGGGCCTTGTATACCGGAACACTGCAGAAAAGTCTTCTGTCCTACAACACTGAAGGAGGAGCTAATTCCCATTAGTACCCACTGCCATTAGTGGAGTACAGAAAAAGAAACTGATGGTAAGCTGAATAAATTATTTTTTCTTGTCTCACATCATTGAAAAATACACACACACACAGACACACACACAGACACACAGACACACACACACACACACACACACACACACACACACACACACACACACACACACACACACACACACACACACACACACTAAGAGTATACTTTAATCACTGTAAGTCGCACTGTCAGAAGGAAAAGAGCAGCGCGCCCATACGAACAAGGGCATGAATTTTTATGATTTTGTATATTTCTTACTCCCAAAATGAATCTAATGCAGGGAGAGTTTGCTGCAAAAATGCCAACCATTTGCATTTTTAAAGAGAGTCGAGGGGGAGATGGGGAGAGAAATAGACAGAGAGAGAGAGGGCGGGGGGAGTGAGAGAGTGAAGGGTGAGGAGCAGTGCAAGAGGAAAAGAGGGGGGGGGGCTCACATGGCCTTATCTCATAACATTTTAACCCCTTTGTAACAGGGTGAATTAAGACACCAGCCCTATGCCTGGCAGACCTATGTGTAGGTCTGCAGTGCAGCAGTGACTGGGATAAATTTCAGCTGGGAAAAGGTTTAGTTAATTACTAAGATTAACTGCTTCATTAAGGGGCTTTAAAAACCCAGGCTGCTCATGCATACCTAACTGTCTGAACCAGTGAGATACGCTGGAACGCTGGAGGGAAAATTGCTTGCTACAAGGTCTGTCTTTTCCTGTGATATATCTTTGCTTATTGCTACGCTGGACTTTGAACAGCCCTTGTTGGGAAAAGGGCAAAGTCCTGCTCAGGACTTATCTTTCTATTTGTTTATGTTTGCTGAAAAGAAGCTGTATTCTTTTTTTATGACATATGTTTCAGGCTAAATAAACAAGCCAATTCAGAAACCCACGTGTGGTTGCATTGACCCTGCAACACCCTTATACAACTATTTAACAAATATGACTTGTGACCGGAATGGCATCTGTTTCTGTCTCTGATGGTTCATACTTGCAAATATTTACTCAAAAGATTTTTGTTTATTAACTTTATTAACTGTATTAATTAAGCCTAGGCCTCAGAACCAACAGGTGGAATGTAAAGAGAATAAGATTTATCCTGGTTCTGATGGCCTTGCTATAAAATCTCAGGTGCATTGTGGGTTAATTTTACTTGCATTTTACTGAAATGTCTACGATGGCTGAAAATATGTCTGAAATAACTACTGTTTTTGAAAATGGATGCCAATATCTGGAACATGTCAAGTTCCACAAAAGTTATGTGTTTTTTTAGTTTTGAAAGGCATCCGTAGCCCCCCAGTTCCTGAGCTTTGTTTCCTGAAATCTGTTTCCTGAATTCAAGATATATATGTTTACCCTGGGCGCAAGTTTAGTCAGACCCTCGTCCGTGGCATGAGGTAAGCTTCGTGGCTTTGCGTGTGGGACCAACGTGAGCACAGGATGATACAACAACAGGAATGGGGGTTCACGACTGTCTACAAATGGTATCGTGCTTGTAGTAAGATCCTGAAGTTTATCCGAAGATAAATAACCAATAAATTGTATTTGATTAACAACTGGTGTGTTCATGTGTACTTGTGAGTGAGATCAACAACCCAATACTAAGTATTGTCGCTGTCAGTGAAATAAATATTTCCTGTCAGCACATGACTGTTTGCTAATTGCTGGTGCATCTTTTGGAATATTTGCATTAATCCAATTTTCTAATCATGTATACAAAAGGTACATAAAGAAAGAAATCTTATATGTGGTGTTCTCCACTACAAATTGGGTACCAATATGATGGTGAATTGAATAAATATAAAACTGAACTTTTAAGACATCAAAGTATAATATAATAAAGGGAAAATATATATATATTAATACACACACACACACAAACTAAATAAAGTGCAGAGAAAATAGCAAAAGTTAGAAAACTATGGGGCAACCTCAGAGTTTGTGGTCTGAGTAGCGAGAGGTCTGAGAATTTACTGAGTTTAATGAGCCAGGTATTATTTAGTTGTTCTGCTCATTGATAAGTAAAGACCAAGGTAGATTTAGATTGTAATATATAAAATGTATCCTGGTATAAAGGCAGCTAAATCATTGAATATGTACAGTCCAGAGCAAAGTTTATATACATTCTCAAAATCCATATGAAATCATGTATATGGAGAGGAGCTAGAAATGAAGAAATGGAAATATTTACATTTCCTGTAGAAGTTCCCTTATGTCATCTGTTAGGTCATCTGTGTATACTGTACAGTATTACTACAATAAGTAGAGGCGAAGAGAGTTTGGGCATTTTGGGGATTAGGAAACACAGTGATGAAGAGAGGATTAGTATAGGTGAAAGCACCCTACTATAACAGGCTGAAAGTGAATGGAAAGGCTAGATTGCCACGGTTTCAAATACTGTTGTGGAGGCAAAATCTCTAGTACATTGGAGGCTACAAATGGCGTTCTGCAGAAACACCAGTAGGAGCCGCTCCTTTCCTACTCCGACCTCGTGGTGTCCGACGACTAAATGTGACATGTTTCGCTGTAGGAACAGCTCCTTCCTGTTTTCTCAGATTATCGATACCTGACGACCTAAGTGGCACAAGCACCTCAGAAGAACCTTCAGCATTCTACCTTTGACTCCCATCCAGGAAGAGAAAATAACAGAGATCAAACATACTGTACTGTACAATTGGATCAGCCTTGACTAAATTGAACTCACACGAAGAGCGACTAGATGAAGTTGAAAGTAGAATCTCAACATGTGAAACAGAAATTCGAGTCCAACAAGTCAAAATAAATGTGTTGATTTTTCATAAATTCTAGCAGGTAACCCTGAAGCCCTAGAGAACTGGAGCCAAAGTAACAATCTATGCATAGTCAGCTTACCTGAGTCATTAATAGTTAAACAAAATGTGGGACTGGATAACTAAATGACTTCCCCAACAACTGTCCCTACATCAGAATTGCACTCTTGCGGTCAAAAAAGCTCACAGAGTGTACCCTAAAAGTACAACCAGGAAAAATGTAACACATAAAAGTACAACCATAAACATTTGGAATTTGTAGCTAAAGTCAAGATATTGGCAGCATAAACGAAGATGAGAAAACACGTATAATTACTGTTAAATCTTATTTTTTCAAGATTACTCAGCGCAATTTTCTTCTAAGTAAAGGTAGTCCTCACCAGTGTGCAAACCACTTTTTCAAAGATTGTTGGATTGATAAATGATACTGTATGCTCAATTGGTTAAAAATGTTCACGATGTTCAGCACTCCTCGTTATATGAAAAAGACGTGAGAAAAAAAGGCAATATAGTGAAGTACGTTCACATACTAGTATCAGTACAGAAAAGTGGTAATATATGCACTTACTTAAAAGTGCTTATACCAGGCACGTAACGGTATCTTTGGTAGACAAATCACCTCCGTTTTGGCAAAACTTCAAGAGGGACTTCTTTTGTAAAAGCTTTTGCTTTATATAAAAGTTCAGGTACTGGTTTAACCCAACAGTGTAAAATCAAATGGAGACAGACCAGTTCGTGTGCTCTCCCCCGGTTTCTGCGACATCCACCGCCGATCCAGTCGGCGTTCTACGTCACTTCCGGTCTTCGGTGTTGCACCGTAACTGGTCATCCCGGCAACCCTACGCGTTTCAAAGGTGGTCCTTCTTCGTCAGGGGTAAGTAAAAAATGTTTTAATGTGTATGTCCCAAACTACTGTAACCATCATTTCTTTGTCTCTGTGGAATCCCTGTGTGATGGGGGAGAATTTAATGTGATGGATAATGACATACTGGGCAGAAGTGGCACTAGAATTAGACAACAGCAGGGTAAAGTACAGACGATCGGATTTCACCACCACAACCACCAACTCCACCCCCAACTCCACCAATACAAAACTCTCAATCACCTGGTCAACTATCACTAAATGAGCTTTCCCTTCTGCTACTAATTGTGCTCATCTCACTTATTTTCTATGTAGACCTAAGATGAAGGGTCATGTGACGTGTAAGTGGAAAGGACCCCAGATGAGTCCCTGTTTTCCCATGCTTCTAAGTGGCACATACCAAACAACAGGTGACTGCACACTAATCCTCACCTTCCATGTTAAAAAAAAAAAACTCCTAAGGAATTGAAGAAACATGGAAAACCCAATACTCAGACCGGGGGATATAGGGTTATAAAGCACTCAGTGGCTCAGTGACTAAAGATACCTGGTTGAACCTGGTTCAATTCCCGGTGTCAGTTCCTTGTGAACTTGGGCAAGTCCCTTTATCTCCCTGTGCCTCAGGCACCAAAAAATAGATTGTAAGCTCCATGGGGCAGGGACCTGTGCCTGCAAAATGTCTCTGTAAAGTGCTACGTAAAACTAGCAGCGCTATACAAGAACATGCTATTATTATTATTAATGATACGACACATGGAGGGGGAGGGAACAGTATGCAATCATTGATGAAGGTGTGACAGGTTGTGTGGGATTCCCTAGGTTTTTGCTGTGTAACTTGACTTCCCTAAAGACACCTCTGGCAATACTTGCTTAAAATATCAAAATACATCAGTTAATGTCAATTTAAGAACTAAAAAAAGCAGCTTTATTCTTTCATGCACACAGCAAAGATTATTTTAAAACTGTCAAATGTACTGACGTTTGTTAAAATAAAAATAGCTATTTGAAAACAATGGATTTCACTAAAGAAATTACTGTTATTTATGACAGCAGGGACAAATGAAATATAAGAGGTCATACATAATCTGAATTTCCTTTTAAGCATAAAAGCTTGCTTGCTCACGCAGAGATTAAAAGGTAATTATCTATTCGGCAGACATTTTACGATTACTGTTATTTATATTTACGAAAGTATCAGAAAATAAGTGATAGCTGCTAAGCATATGAAGTAAAAATAATTACAACTGACATTCTGCATTCATGTGCTGCACAGTGATGATAATAAGGCTGAAAACACAAGAGATAATCTCTCGGTGTTATATACACACTAATTTACATGAGCCTTATCCCCGAAGGAGCCTATAATTGTCTGTTAGAAAATAGAATAGATAAATTGCCCTCTAACTGTAGCACGAAGTTGCATGAAATCATGTGCTCATACGTATCTCTAAATTAAAATAAAACAGGTTACCTATCGGGCAAAACAGTGGCAATACAAGCGCAAAATATAGCAGTAGAGATGTGTAAAGCTTTCAACTGAGTTTGCGAACTATGTTAAATTGGCTCAGAGAGACCTGTCCCCACACACTCCTTAATACAATTCACGGGGACATACCCGTGAACAAAATGGAAGACATCTGAGATACCTGGGAAATATGCTGATTTCAAATCATTTAAATATACTTTGCATATCCCAATAGAGCTCATTTACAGGTCTCTTTTTCTCCCAATTTCTCACTTCTCTCAGAAGCCGTATTTCAGGCTAAAGATGAGTTACCTTCATTAAAAAAAAAACTTAAAATACTTGTTGAATCACTTGCGAATCATGACTAAGCTGCAATTTCATTGACAAAACAGTGAATGGATGGTGGAAATGTGTGATTTCTGAGAAACTTTTAGCCCGTGCGTCAATATTATTTCATTTTTTTGAAAAGCATAGTGTCGCCTATAACCCGACTTTAAATTTGTGATTTTTGAGGAGTGAACAATTTAAAGGCACGCAACGCAATTTTACAGTTCAGCCTATTCATGTAATATTTACAATAAAATTATGAAGATATACTTTTCTCATGAGGCAGCTACAGTATCTTCCATTGGTGTCATTTATTACAATGGAAGGATGCATTGTTGTTTTAATTCCTGTGGTTTCTGGTTCTTTTGGAATTAGAACAAAGGTAGAGATGTATTTTACAGATTCCTCAAACCTGCTTCATTCTCACATATCCTAAAATAACTAAACTGCAGGCAAGGATTGTGGGTAATGACATGCAAATATGAAAAAGAAAACCTGTCTGTTTTGGAATCATGCAACATGTTCTTTCCATGCTGCAACTCTCTAAAATGTAGGGTGAAGAATAGGGAAATTAGTATTGTGCAGTTCTAGAAAGACTAAAAATCAGAGCATTTACATCAGTACCTTTCAATGTCATAAATTACGTGAGTTGCATTGAAGTTGATGCATTGTTATCTGTACATGAATGTCATGAACGCCACACCTGTGTGCATGTGACTGTGTATGTGGAAGTTAATGTTAATTAATAACATACAAGTATTTTCACTTTAGGTGTATTTATATTGCATTTATTGTGTATTTGCACTTTTCATGGATATACTGTTTCTTATTTGTTCACAGCATTTTCACTGAATGGTATTTTGATTAGTTTTATTTAAAATTCACCTTTTTCACATTGGGTGTATTTTTCTGTTATTTGTTGTTTTTTCTTTATATCAATTGTGATTTGGTATTTTAGTTGGTATTTTAACCTGATGATCCATTGAGATCTTATTAAATAATCGAATTGATCGAATCCCTTGTGCGCTGTGTGCATCCTTTTTTTCATCCTTTCATCCTTTCGTTTTCTGGATGTGTCTTATCTCCCACTCACCAATCTTTAGTGACTTTTAGGGCTGGGACAAAGAGAATGATGTTTAAGCAAATTAATCTGAGAGTATAAAATACTCCATAATTCTCCCCTGTAACCCCTAGAATAATGCTACCCTCATCACTGCGTTCTTATGATTTGCTGACATACTGTATGCAACACAGAAACCCCCTCACATTTGATATTGTCTTACAGGAATTAAATTTGCCCGCCATATATTTCTATCTTTTATTTAGCCCCTCTAATTATCCTCAGACCTACTGCTGAGGTGGGGGCCCGAGTCCTCCTTCTATATACCTTACCCCATACGTGGCAGTGCGTCAAACAAAGGGAGACAGAATACAGTAATGTTTATAACACAATGGTTTTTATAAGGTAATTGTATGCATGTACCCAGATAAACCATAATATCCTGTACTGGAGGATCATTCAATACATATAAAATGCAGAATAACACAAATACTCCCACCAAACGCTGCACAAGTGTGTGTTCATGTCTACTTCACTAAAATTATCCTACCCTAGGCATAAGGGCCTGTGTGACAGTGCCGGCACACTATTGGAGCTCTGAATTTGTGTATTTACATATAGTAGGCCTGTACTTTACAAAGGCTTCAGTACCCTTTACTTGGCTTTCGTGGATGACTGCCTCTATGGTGCACGTACCTCCTGCTGTTGTCCGATGGATGGTCCAATAGGCTCCACTCCCTTTACCCAGCATTCGCAGATTACTGCTGCGCTCCTGATGGGCCCCAAGGTCCCTCAGGCTGCAGCTTTGCCCCTGCGTGTCCTGCCAGGGACTTAAAGAGTTTCTGCATTATTCCCACCTCTCCAGAGTCCAATCTCATTGGCTAATGCCTTCTCCATCACAAATTACATCTTCCTGCCCCAGACGTGGCTTCCTGATGCAATGCAGAAAGCTGGGAGTTGTGTCAGCCTCATGCACTAACAAGGGGTATATATATATATAATTGGGAATTGCACAAGATTGTAATTATTTTACATTATGGAGGATCTTTAATAAGTAATATACAGGTAGTGACCTTCTACTCACCTCTGTCTGCTGGCCAGAGAGGGCACAGTAATTTTTATGATGCCCCCTTTGAAGACACCATGGCCAGATCGGGTCAAATCTCTGATACATCTGTACAATGTCACCAGTCACTTTACTTATAAATATGTTACTTTTCATTTTGTAATGAGAATGGAGTTTTGTTGTTTCTAATGGCCTAGGTGCATGATGGGTTAACTAAAATGTCTAAGATATGCTTACATGTAGTCTATTTTGCTGTGATGGAAAATAACTGTTAAAATGCTCTGAAATAGTGTGTTATGAGAAGTGGGAGTATAGCTGTACTCCCCCGGTTTTCGCTAGCTGGTATGTTGACTGGATGCCTGGATGTGTTCCTTGACACATTTATCCAGCACAGAAATGTGCCAGACCTGCAATTGTGGTTGATGCTGGATGTGTACTCAGCTCTTCGCACAGTACAAATGTGATCACAGAACGAGAACTATTGACAAGGCATCATCAAGAGATGTAGGGGGTCCCCATGTGCATTGAGCGATAACCTGACTGCCATTAGAATGCTGAATATCCAAAGCTAAGTAACCAATAAATTGTATTTACTAATAAGGACTGGGGTTGGTGTTCATGTGTGCACTCGTGGCTGAAATCGGCAACCCGAATCAATCTCTTGCATAAGTCATTTTATTATCAGAACACATTGTTTTATTGGCCCATTAATGTAAACTCCATGTCGACCCAAGGTTAGCCTCACAGGAGACATAGAAAAATAGTGATTTTTAAAATGAAATGTAAACCTTTGGTTGCTGTATTGTTAACATAACTGCATAGGTTTAAGGCGTTATGACAATTAAATTGCTTTTCATCATGTATTTAATAAGGACAACAATAAGAAAAAAATTGATACTTCAATAATTTAATTTTCAATTTTCTTTTGTACAACTTTTCTATTGAGATAAAAAAAAATTTACATACACTGGCGACACACTTTATTCGAGCTCGGCTAGTCCCACGAATTCGGGTATACCCGGGTGTATTGAGGTCTGTGACTGTTTTCTGCCCGAGTGCATTGCGTTATTTTCCAGGCAGGGATTGAAGCATTTTATTCCCGCTGGCTGCAATACTGCACAGTATATATATATATATACTGCATTACAATTCATGAATTTATGCCATCTGGTAGACACACGAAGCATTGCAGCATATTAAATTCTAATCATTATCATTTAACAGATCAGCCCCCCGTCAGCCAGGCATGAACCCAGGCTGGGAAAGCAAATGCAACGGGGCTGGTCAGAGGTGAGGAGCGGCGCATTCCAGGTATCTGCCAGGTACATACTGGGTATTTGCTCGAATAAAGTGTGTCGGTGCAGTATTGTGGCTTTATTTTAGAAAAGCGTTTAGCCTCCTCAAAGGTTTTTACCTTCATCAAGTAAGGCCAGTTACATTATATCACATGCAACAGAAGTGTGTGAGACATTTTATTGTATATTAACCAGACTAACAAAGCTGCAACATAACCTTACTTTACTATTATAGTGTAAAGCAATTTGTGCAAACAGTACTTATAACTTCTGTGACCTGCGGATGTCATTACAGTATCATACAGAGAAAAAGCATCAAGACAAATGTGCACATTTTTAGTCCCTTGGTTCAAATTTTAAACTTTAAAAGCTGCTGAGTTCTACAAATCTCTACATACTGTATATAAAGAGAAGACATCTGAGAAGAGAGCTGAAGCTCGTAAAACTACAGCTACAGTATGAAGAACTCTCAGGCTGGTACAATAAAAGTTAAGACTTCATAGAAGCAACTAGAAAAGATGAAATCCATGTCATCTCATTCTGATTAAGATATTAATAATTATTGATCGCCAGTTTGCACTTAGTTTTACAGTATATAAGACTGTGAATTTTGTACATTTATAGTTCCCTAAAAACATTGCTTCCACCTATGTGAAAGGAAATGATGACTCGTCTTGCGTCTCCTTCGGGTAATGTATTTTGTAGATTGTTTAATCTAATATTAGTAGTATAAACACTTGACTGCACTAAAAAGTTATTGGTTGTCAAAAATGCAATTCCAGTCAGTTTTGTACATAAGAGTTTCTCAACACTGTAATCATCAAATACCCCATACATAACTGTAGGCGGACGCTCACAGAGGTATGCAAGGGAGACTGATTATAGTGAAATTAAATAAGCCTTTTATTGCGCCTTTTCCTTAACATCAGGAAACCATCCAAACAAGGGTTAAACAAAGCTTCTATTCACTTGAGAGTATTTCTAGTGAAATACTATGCTGTTCACAACTCCCTTAGATAAGCATGTCTCCCAGCCCCAAACATATAGCATGAAATGAACAGATATAAAAAGTCTTGTAAATAAAAGTCTTATCTGTTCCTTGTGGTTTGGAGGGAAAATCTTCTCTGTACCTGGTTGCTACCTTTTCTTCAGGGTTTGTCAGCATTCAGGTTTAGAAGTTTCCCCTGTGTCTTGAAAGCAGCTCTGCTGTTTCTTCTGGCAGGGCTCAAGACAAGTGTCTCCAAGTTCAGCTCAGGTGTGAGCTAAGGAGTCTCTCTTCCTGTCTCAAAAGACAGGCTTTTCTAAGCCATCTAATCAGGCAGGTGGTGTTTGTTAATTGACTACCAGCAGTTAACCACCACACCGCTGGATTAGAGGCACTTTACCTGAACAGGGATAACTCCCCTGTTACAATAACCTTTTAAAATTTACTGGTATTTGCCTGTTAACTTTCTAGGTAGTGGTTGGGCTGGTCCAATCGTACCAGAATTGGAGCTTTGTCTACTTATTTTCACAGTTTCCGAGAACAGACCTCCAGGAGCAATCACATGATGTGGAAGTTCTGGCTCCCGGTGTGCCAGTCTGGTTCTCACCACCTGAAAAAGTTAAGGAAGTGACTGATGTCTCATCACCATCAGTGCTAAGTCTAGAAACCATTTAAATTAATCTGAAGGTGTTAAATGTAGGACATGACAATATTAGACTTGCTAGCAATACACAAAATCGCAGAAAGCATAGTAGATTAATTTCACACACGGATAACCAAGCTACATTTCTAGTTACTATATTTTCCAATAACTCCAAGTTAATTTAAAATATCATTATGTTATACATGCTCACAGTCACCTCGCAGGTTTAAAGCCAGCATTTTTTTTTTTGTTGCTCTGAGAAATATACAGGACAGTGAGGAACTGGGCTTTATTTTTATCAGGAGTATGGAATCCTCTGAAGTAACACGGAACCTTAAAAAAAAAAGACTGATATAAATGAAATAGATAGTTTTTAATACTCGCATCAAAACAAAACGGATCTTTAATCTTCAGAGTTAGGGTCAAAAAGTGAGGTAACCAGGAAAAAAGTGCAGGAGGCAAGAAATGCAAGGGGAATGCAAGGCAAAACAAGAGGTACCTGTAACGTCTGCTGAGCTACTGTAGATGTAAGGTAACTGGTAGCCAGGGAAAGACCAGAGCAGGGGCAAGAGAATAGCCAGACTGCTGCTCAGGAACAAAAAGTTGACGAGCAACAGCTAGGCTGGGTGGGGTTTATATACCATACAGCTAAAATCTCATGGGAGATTTTAGTTCCTACCAGTCCTGGGTCTGAACTTGACTCTTCTGTGCGCCCCTACAGGTCTACAGGCATATTGCAGGAGGGAATCTTGACAATTTACTTAGTCGGGCATCTCTTCCCACCCAGTACAGCATTCAGTTCACTGCTAATCATCTTCCCACGCAGGAGTAGAATAATAACACTGGTCTGATACAGAGCATTACATACTGCAGTATATACAGCCTGTCTGAACAAGATAAATTCTTACTGTAGCTAAAGTTAGATCTATATATAGCAGATAGCATACTTACAGTGTTTTCACACTGAGTGTGTCAGTTAGCTCAGAGCTCAAAAAGTCTTACATGGTGCGCAGCTGCCTGTGCTGTGCAGATCCTTGTGCACACCATCCAAAGACTTATACGGTTTTTGTCTGCATCATAATACAGTTAACCAGTTAAGAATTGATTACTTTGTAAACTGTTCTTTCTGCAAGTATATTAGTAAATGTAAATCTACCACACGCATTAATGATAAAGAGCTCAGTAGCACTTCATTTTAAACTATGCTGTCACAAACGGCACACCTATGAGCACATGACATTTATATATGTTTGTGTGTGTGTTTTTACATAGGTTGAATACACACAACTATATAGCTGATCCACTGGTCTCTCTGTCTCAAATATCACCTTAGAACGCTTCCACCACTGAGGATACATAAACTTATTATTTCTAGGGGTCTTTGGTCCCCATTTACTAAGAAAAATATGTAATCAACACACAAATCTATTGTAGCAAAATGTGTCTGAAAATGTAATCACTCTCTTCATAACAATTAGGGCTCAAAGACAATACTTATTACTTTATGGTTTAATATACAAAAATAATACAGTGCTTAGTTACAGAAAATATGTTTAATAAAAATAATGGGATAACAATATTAGATTACTCCAAGAGGTTGGGGAGATTGGAATATGAGAATGTACATGTCTTGTTGACATCAGACACTCCTCTGTTGAATTCCAAATTCATATTCCAAATGCATGGTTTTTATCCTAAAAACCTCTGCCTTGAGAACAGACTAACAGGCAAAGGAAAGTTGGAGCACTACTAAGATCAGTAGAAAAATAAGGTCCATCTTGACAAAGAGCGTGACGCTCGAAACGCGTTAGCGGAGGGCCTTTGGGCTTCGTTTTTGTGGTTGATGCCTTGATCCTTTAAACATCTTTTATTTTATGGGACACACTCTCCTGTAGTTATTTTTCTACTGATCTTAGTAGTGCTCCAACTTTCCTTTGCCTGTTTGTCTGTATATCGTGGAGAAACGGAAGCACACACCTGTGGAGGAACATCATACGGAAGACCATACAAATGTGAGTTATATTACTCTTATACACCATGTCATCTGTCCACATCGATGCATACATGTCTGGACACCAGCAAGTGGGAGTTCTCACAACCAAAGGAGTGGAATTCCATCCAGCTATTCGATTTATAGTGGATAGTGGTGTAGTCATTATCTGACAGACTGGCCTATATATCTATGTGTGATACTTCAAGTAATATTTACATGTTTTAATCGTTTTGCTTACACCAGCTACTGATCTCTGTTTGAGCACCATACAGCTTTTTTTTCTCATTGAGAACAGACTAAGCCCACCTTCTGGGCATGTCTTTAATCCCTCCGCACCAATCGCTAGACACCTTTATGGCCTGAGGAGAAAAAATAGCTTTCCTTTTGAATCAAAAGATACTTGAATATAGAAAGAACTCCATGACTTTCATTTTATCATATCTGGAAGGATGCCACTGTTGCATTGGTATAATTAAAATAGACGTGTGTGAAAAAAAAAAAAAGGTGAGGATATGTTTAATAAATATCAGTCACATTTGCATCTGCAAAAAAATAAAATAAAAAAAAAGCTCATAACCAAGGACTGTTTAAGATTTGCAGCTCTCGAAAATATTATTTCATCGCATAGCCCGCACTTTGTTATTATGTGCTCACTGTTGCAGCTGATATCACTATTTTTGGTTCAGCTGGCAGAGTCATAAACTGTATCTTACCTAGGCGAAGTCAATTTTTGTATTTTATTCAATTCAGTGGTATACCCCATTTTATTTTATTTTGTTATGATAGTAATAAACAGATTTTATTGATCTCAATTTTTTTTTAAAAAATACACGTGTGGATATCCATCATGATGGGGTTAATGAAAAGTTTGAGAAACAGAAGGATATACTGTATAACCTTTGCAGCCTCACAATCATAGCACAACACGTTAACTCTAAGATTAACGAAAAGAACCCAGTTAACTGCACTCAAAGTAATATTAATAGCTAAATTAGCCTGGGATACCAATTGTCCCACTATATGAGGTAGAATCACCCCTACCTAGTGACACACTAGAGTGAATCAGAGCTCACAAAAACCAATAATTCAAAAAATAAAAAATAAAAATATTTATTAATTATGACAACCGCGACGACTTAAAATTACAAAACGAACAAATACTAAAATCCCCTATCGGGTGTTGAATCGAGACCTGTCTGGTGTAAGTCAATTGATGAGATAAGACTCAAATAATAGGATTATTATCCTCAACATACACCAGTTAATAAATGCAGGGGATTTTTTCCACTGCGTACCAACCACTGCATTTATTAACTGGTGTATGTTGAGGATAATAATCCTATTATTTGAGTCTTATCTCATCAATTGACTTACACCAGACAGGTCTCGATTCAACACCCCATAGGGGATTTTAGTATTTGTTCGTTTTGTAATTTTAAGTCGTCGCGGTTGTCATAATTAATAAATATTTTTTATTTTTTGAATTATTGGTTTTTGTGAGCTCTGATTCACTCTAGTGTGTCACTAGGTAGGGGTGATTCTACCTCATATAGTGGGACAATTGGTATCCCAGGCTAATTTAGCTATTAATATTACTTTGAGTGCAGTTAACTGGGTTATTTTCGTTAATCTTAGAGTTAACATGTTGTGCTATACATATCTTTAACCCTTTGCACCCTATTCTACAACTCTATACAGTAGGTATTGGGTTGAGCGTTGAGCCATTTCTTTAGTTTTTTTCAGCCTCACAATCATGGATTATTTAGCATCATTTAGTTCATCAGATTGCAAATGTTACAAATATATATTTGTAATTCTTGTGACTAATATCAGATCTGCAATATTTTATATTTAGTAAACTTACACCGACATTTGAACTGTCTTCCTATTTTTGGTCACACCCTCTAATGTTCTCCAGACCCTTTAGTAGGTGGAATATCGAAAGCCACATTATTGTGGTGTTCCAGTCAAGTACTACATGCTTGAAAAGACACGCTGGGAGCTAAATTGCATTTCCTAGTGAGAAGACATCATGGCAGGACCTCAAGTTAGATTTCTATCACATAGCACAGCAACAGTACATACTGTACAGTGTACATACATATGTGATGAGTGCAATAGATTGCTTGCATGTAGCACTAGCACCACCTTATAAAAAGTGTTTCATTGACCTCAAAGAATATAATTCCATAAATGTACAAATGGTGGGTGATGTGCACATGCACATTTTGTGTGGTGGCTGGGTTTTCTGACTCCTTCAATGCCATGGATCACATTCTCTGAAATTATAGTTTTAATTTGCTCCTCAAAATGGCTATATTACACCATGATGTATCCACAGGTTTATCCTTTTTTGCAATATGTTTCCCTGACATTTTTTCTTTTCATTTTGTATTTAAGGTCTGCGTATCTTTCCTTAGAATGCTGTACCGTGAGCGGAAATGCCCAACAATGTCTAAAGCTTCCGCAATGTTTCACCAGGGATGATTGCCAAAAAACTAAATCATAAACTCTTAGAATTTTATCAACTAGAATATTACTTTCTTCTTTGGAGAACTTTAACATTTCTTGATCTCTGTTTTATCACTGGATTTATCACTCAGTCAAATGAGACTTAAGTTCTCGTTAAGTTGTGCCTTTGTGCTGTAACCTGTCTCCCTGGTCACTCCTCCCAGAATCCTCTGCCACCTTCTCTTCTCCTGACACATACACATCCACAGACTAAGCAAGAAAAAAAATCACTATACACTTATGTAAAATATGATAATACAAACAAAAAGACTACACACTCAGATTTCGCATCGTGCCTCATACTGAAGATTTTCCAACTCCTCTGCCTCACAGTCCCACCAAACAGCATTGACAATGTATATCTTCCAAATCGTTTTTCATATAGTCCTCAGCATGGTCTAGGACATTTGGTCGCAGTAGTTTTGCAGGAACCAAATCTCGGCCGGCGTTTAGCCGACACTTACCTTGCTCCCGGGACATCGCTCCACCGGCTACTTTACCACCAAGGTAAGTCCCATAAGTTACCGGTTACCCTAAAAAACCCTAATCTTAACCCCTAATACTAACGCTACTCCCTTCCCTTAAAACCTTAACCCTTACCTTAAAAACCCTTACCTAACCCCCAACTTTAACCCCTACCCTAAAAAGCTTAACCCTTACCCTAAAACTCCTTATCCTAAGCCTCTTAATCTGTACCCTAAACGCCTTACCTTAAATAAGTAACATTTTGATTACAAGGAAACTTTATTCTTTGTAACTAAGATAATTACACAAATAAGTAATTTAGGAAATAGAACTACCTCTTTAAGGGTAACGTTATAGTTTAAAATACAATAAGAAGTGAGAAATAAGGAAGTGTGATTAATCTCCACTGGTTCACTTTACAACAGACAGAGGACCCCTCAGATAAATGTGAGATTTCCTGAGTCTCACTACAGTACTTGTTTTTTTTATTAACAACCCTACAACAAACATAATGAAGAGATTCTCTCACTTACTATTCTTACAGATAAATATGACAAATAATTTTGAAAAAAGGGACCCCCCTATATTATACAGAATCAGCATACTTTGCACAAAAGGAATACCTTGCTGCTAAAACAAAATTCTGAATCAAAATAGATGCAATTTCCTTTTGGAATCTGCGTGTAAGCCTATACAGATAACCCTTGCTTTTGATATAAAAAATATATTACTACTTGTAGTACTGCTATGAATGAGCATGATTGCTGTAATTCATATGCTTACATTGGTATATATAACACTATAATGTTTGAAAGCAAAATGTCATGACTCCGAAAAATCTGCTATGTATTATAAAGGTAAAACAAATGCTTTCATGCAGATGTACTGACAGCATTTCTATATTTACAATCAACACAGCCTGGCATGAGACAGGTCTGTGAAATACCTTCTCACATCCACGCTATGCTCGTATTTGCTCAGTGTTAAAAAGATTTATGGACAGTGAAAAATTGTGATCAAACTAGATATTTATTAAACCATTACACCCAGACGTTTCCGCGGCTCCTACAGCCTCTCTCAAGGCAATGGCTTACAATCAAGTACAAAAAGGAACATTGAAATAGGTACTCCTTACCCATTATTTGGCCCACCAATCCCGCTTGAGTCTGCGGGGGCATTTTGTCCGAGTGCCCTCATGTTACTAAAACTGTGGTAGGACTGCTGTGGAGTATTGGATAGCACCGGAGGAGGAAACGCAAGTAAAATTTCTTTCATCACGAGTGTGCCAAGGAATAGAGATAGGTGAATTTTGGGGGCGAATTTGGATCCACAGCAGGTTTGCCGGTGCCTTTGGTCCGCAGATTTCAGCGGATAAATCACAAAAAGGGTGATTTGCGGTTTGCGGATTTTTAAATTAATATTAACAATACACTCTGCGGATTCCACAACCCATGATGGATTCCAATCTGCGGATTCAGCTATCCGTTGGCAAATTCTTAAGAATCCACCAACGGATTGTTGAATCCACTGAATGGATTCCTCAAATCCATCCACGAGTTATATCCAATGGTGATTTTTTGTTAAAACTGGCCAAATCCGCTTGCAGATTTTACACCACTAAATGGATTTTTGGGTGGAAAAGCAAGAAAATCTGAAAAACGGATGTGGTCGGATCGCCCATCTCTACCAAGGAATTTCATTGTTTCTATGTATGTTTGAGCAGAGACAGAGGCATTTTTAAAACATAATACAACGTGCTAGCGGGAGCAGCCACCACTGAAAACGAATTAGCGGCTGGTGAAAAAGAGACAGGGCTTATGTGTTAGTGCACTAGCTGGCACACACCTGCTACATCTGTAGGCTTCCTGATGTGGATGTGTCAAATTCATTCTCTTGGGGTTCAATGTTCCATTCAATGCCGACTGTACGGTACCATAAAATAGTTAGTTAGTATTAATAGCCCCGCCCCACTTTACAATTACCAGTTTTTATCATGATCCTGTGAATCACAGACCCAGTATGGTCTTCCTCCCTCCAGCAGAAAAGAGAGGTACATGAGAATTATGCCAGGTAGTGTTAGGACCTGCAGATTGGTCATGTCGTGAAGTGGCTGCAGGCTTATAACCTTTTGGCCAAAGGGTTTAACTAAATTACCCTTTTTCATGAGCAGATAAGCACTGAGTTATTGCACTATATGTTGTGTCATTTTGTATGACGCGTTGGCCTTTCTGTTTTTGTTCATAAAAGAGTTAGTGTACACATTTTTCTTATATATGATTGTATAATTATTGTAGGTTTTGATACCTCTTAGGGTACCAACATCAGGCTTTTTCATAGAAAAAATTGTAGTGTACAGAGCTGGCAAAACCTCATAAATGTATTCTTTAACTTGTCTTAAAGGTTGATATTGTGAAACGGAGGGGAGCCTTTGCTATTAGTTCAATGCACAGTAGGTAATCATTACATTTCAGACCATGAATTGAAATACATATATTACTTTATATTAGCCAACGAATAAAAGCAGCTTAGTCTTAATGGGCACTGCATGATTACAGCAGTGACATATATAATAAATATCAATCAAATGTTTAATATATCCATTGATCCAGATGTGGTGATATTGGGAAATTTGGATTATCACCACTTCCTTTTAATCACAAATACACACTCACATTAATTAAAGAACAGGGAATTTATATTTTAAAAGATCTCTCCATTTCTGTTGTGACAGAATAAATAAAGCATGACCGATTGACGATTATATAACAGAACCAGGTTCTCATTTGTCATTAATTCATTTGATAGCTCATTGATTGATTCTCAATAATGTCTCAACAGTGCATTTCACAATAAATCTATAAACTGACTAAAAACACAAGAGTTTCAACAGGGCCGCCAACAGAATTTTTGGGTCACAGGACAAACGTGAAGAATGGAGCCAATGAAAATGTTACAACATAATCCCATTCAGACTACTTTGTCCCCTCATTTGTCTCCATTGCCCTCCTAGTGTCGTTCTCTCTCACACCCTTTATGTCAGTCCATCTTTTGTCCTCCTCTCTTATTTCTCTTCTTTCCCTCCTTTCCTCCCCCCAGCATGTCTCTCTCCTCTCCCCACCCCAGCATGTCTTTCTCTTTTTTTGCCTACCTCATCATATCTTTCTCTCCTCCTCCCCCACCCCAGCATTTCTTCCTCTCCTCACTCAGCATGTCTCATTATTTTCCTTCTTCCAATGTCTTTTTCTTCTTTGCTTCCCCTAAAGTGTTTCTTGATTTTGTTTCACCTTATCTATCTCTTTCCTTGAAAGTCTTTCTCTTCCTCTCTTGGCTCTTATTTCCCCCTTTATGTAATTCTATTTAACTTTCAAGTTTCTCTCTCCTCCCCCTCCCCCCCCCCATATCATGTCTCTTTCTCCCCCCCCCCCAGCATGTCTCTCTCACCCCCCCCCCCCGGCATGTCTTTCTCTCACCCACAACATGTCTTTCTCCCCCCCAGACATGTCCTTTCCCCCCCCCCCCCATCCCCAGCATATATCTCTCCTCTCACCCTCATCATGTATCTCTCTAGTTCTAAAATGTACTTTAATAACAATGCACAAAGGGTTGGCATTTTCACTGGTTCTAAAACATTTTCTTGGTTTCTTGGTTATACATGAACAGTATTGATTTGGGTTTTGGATTTCAAAATAATTATTGGATAAACTAAAAATGACTTACTCATTCACAGGTGCTGAGCAAGAACTGCAATTGGTAAAGCAACTTGGAGGTTAGTGACCCCTCCTGCCTGATTTCAAGCTAGTCCATTCTGTACCACCTGTTTAATTGCAGTTCTTGCTAAGCACCTATGAATGAGCAGCCTATTAATACAGCTCCCCCTCCATTAGAGAGGTTATGAGAGATTTGTGCCGGTAAAGCGGTGTTAAGAACGGCCATCCCGTTACATCGATGTAGGCTTCAAATATTTTGGCCAAAGAATTGAACTAAGTGACCCTTGCTTATGAGAATATAGGGATAAGTATTTAACTATATAATTTGTCAAGTTGGCTGTAGCACTAGTTCTTTTTACATAAATTCAAAGGTTCACTCAATTTATTAAAAAAAAATAAAACCACGCAAAAAATAAATTTAAAGTATGAGCTATTCTCAAGTTTTTTTTACTTGAATATTGCATGGATTAGAAAGTTTATTTCAAAGCTTGACTCCAACTTCTGAACCAATTTCGAAGATCGCAAATTTTAGACTTCGAAGATCAAACCTGCCTGTCCCTAAAGTGCATGTGCATAAAATAATAAGGATTTCGATCAGGATCTTCAGTTGCTCAAAGTAATTAAGAGAAACACATGGTAAAACAAAAAGAACGATTCCTGCGCTCCTACCAATTAGGCTAAGATAAACTAATATTCTCATGAAAAAGGGTATTTGGTTAAACCCTTTGGCCAAAGCATTTGTAAGCCTGCATGCCACGTCAAGGCAACCCGTTTAATGCAGGTACCTACACTATACTGTATATATATGTAATAATTGTCCCATGGACTAGTGAAAAAAAGTGTTAAATCCCTGAAGGGGTTAAATAAAGCATGAGCTTATGTGAGTAGTGCAATTAAAATCTGGCTAAAGCCAGTATCATACTTACCTTTGCTATAAAGGTAATCAGGGTGCACAAATTCCCTGGTGTGAATATAATACAACTTACACATACACATCTCTCTGTCACCCTTACACATTCACCTACCATTCAATGGCGGGTGATGTCCAGACTGACACTGGGGTGTAATATACCTGCACTAATTGGAAAATTGGTAGGGGCTCAGTAACTGCTATGTAAAGCAGATGAGCATTTAAACCTACCCCTATGATGTTTCAGAGATACTAAATTTAAAATGCCCTATGGGAGTATGCAGCAAGGAAAAGGATTGCCTAATATTAGTGAGAAACTGTACATAATACCGCGCTCCTCCCTATAGAAGTTTGCTGCAGGTAAAAAGATAGCTGTGCACACCAGACGGTGACGTCAGCGGGAGGAGACGGTTAGAAACTACTCTGTTGGTAGCAGACCACGAGGACCGCAAGACATCTCCCCGCACTCAAGGACGTTCTACACCACACAGCAAGTGGCTATCCCCGGCAAAAGACCCCGAACCACTGTACATGTCCTACTCATGGACGGTGAGTAGGATTTCAGTTTTACTAAACGGCGGAGCAACGAAGCTTCCTTAAGCCCAAGCGCTTGGAAGCGCATTTCTTATTCAGCAGGAGAACTATTTCCTCGTATAGCAGGAGAAAAGTTAACTGTTTATTAACTTTACATATGTTTTATGTCAATTGAGGTTACAATTGTTTTAACCAATAAATGCTCTTTGTATCTTGTCCCATACGGTCTTTGTTGACTCAAAGATAATACACTATTGCGGTGTTTTTTTTAATCTCTTGTTCCCTTC
This sequence comes from Ascaphus truei, assembly GCF_040206685.1. NCBI lineage: Eukaryota > Metazoa > Chordata > Amphibia > Anura > Ascaphidae > Ascaphus > Ascaphus truei. The sequence continues at coordinate 68,165,148 of NC_134489.1, read as the reverse complement.
TCTGAGGTATTCCATGTAAGAAGAAATCACTGCACAAGACTCTTTTCCACTCTTCATCCTTAGCGCCATAGGAGGCCACTCCACACGAATCTTCTCATCTGGTTGGAAGATACCAGATCTACCTCTCAGGCAGCTCAGGGACTACCATCATCATTAACTGTATCACAGGTTTTGTTCTACTGTATATATCACTGTTTATAACACTGTATTATTATTTTGTTTACACTAGCGCTTATATTGCACTTATTATTTCACCCCTCAGGTAAAAAGATAGGCCTTACATATAGAAAAACAAAAAGAACGATTCCTGCGCTCCTACCAATTAGGCTAAAATAAACTAATATTCTCATGAAAAAGGGTATTTGGTTAAATCCTTTGGCCAAAGCATTTGTAAGCCTGCATGCCACGTCAAGGCAACCCGTTTAATGCAGGTACCTACACTATACTGTATATATATGTAATAATTGTCCCATGGACTAGTGAAAAAAGTGTTAAATCCCTGAAGGGGTTAAATAAAGCATGAGCTTATGTGAGTAGTGCAATTAAAATCTGCCGCAAACTTCTATAGGGAGGAGCGCGGTATTATGTACAGAAACACATGGTAAGCAAACTAATGTGTAAATGTCTATATTGTGTTTCATGTTGGATAAAAATGAAAGTGCAGTGCAAATATGCATTACACATAAGTATATGGAGGAAATCCCAGGTTAGCCATCATAAAAGTCTACACATCAAAGGTAATTTTAAATTGTTGCTCTACTGTAGGCAAAATTGTTTGGGCTCGTGCAAGGAATCCCAGATGGAATTTGAACAATTAAAGCAAGAAGTCATAAAAAAGAATAGGCAAAGCATAATGCGGCTTTTTAACAAGTCACAAAATGTTGCAATGCCCTGCAACATTTAAACTACATTGTATTTGCCTTTGAAATCTTTCTTTCTAAATTGTAATTTTGTGACATATTTATTACTTAACATTAACATAACACCCACCGCTTCGTGATCATAGTAAATTTGAGCAAACAAGCAGAATGAGTAGTTTGTGTTCATTTAAATGTCTGATCTGGAGATCTTAAAATCTGCATAAACTGTGCTCCTTGATATTATTTGTCTGAATTTAAAGCAGCAGTCCAATCTGCCATTCCCCCCCCCCCCCTTTAATATGTGCATCAATACAATCCCCACAATAATAAGTAATTAGCTAAATTGCAGATCGATTCATTCTCCTGTGATCAATCGGTGAAGATTCGGCTCGGGGGTTCACTAAATGGTTGTCAGTGCAGCAGAAGAGGACCAAAGATGCAACGTTCTGTTAAAATAACATGTGACCAGGCAGTCACAAGATACAGTTGAGCTTGTGAACTGCTAGAGAGAGGTCAGGGCTCAAAAACAGGTGTGCCAGGGCCTGTTTCAGAAGAGGAAGGGGATGTGACTTTGTAAATGGTTGCTATAGAAACCAAAAATGCTTTTTCCATTAAAAATGTCATTCAGAGTTTTTTTTTTTATGTTACAGGTACTCTCATAGTACAGAACTGATTTATTTATAAAATAAATAAATAAAAACACATGTAGGATATTGCTTGGACTGCAGCTTTTAGAAACACTCAACAACAATGTCAAGCAGTGTGGAAATTAATATTATCCCATTAGTACACTGTGTTTCATAAACACTATCTTCATTTACAATATTTTCAACTAGTATCTTTAATTCTACTTGATACATACAGTATGTAGCAGATGTTATTGCACCTGTAAACCACGAAGCTTTATGCTAATGTGATATTTAATACCGCATTAATGCATGTGCCATTTAAAACAATGGAATGACTGTATTAACTCATTAATGCAGTTTTAAAGGGGCAGTTCCAGCGGGCAAATGGAAGTTATCAATGTAATCAGTTCCTTTAGTAGATTAAATCACGCTTAAAGTAAAATTTTCACTGATTGGTTTCTTGTGGAAAAGTTAGTTTGTTTCTATTTTCTTTGTCTATTCCGGTAAACGAATTTGGACTGGTTCGCCCATCTCTAGTTAGATCTTCTGCGTGAAAAGTTCATATTTTTCTCAATAATGAGAGACGGATTGCACTGCCCAGAAACAGTTTGCCATGGCCAGTAGCTCGAGTGCCATTGGATGTTAGGTTGAAGGGTTTGATTATGAAGGGGTTAATAATAGGTTATGGGCAGGAAGAGGAGTGTTTTTTGTGGTACCTGAGGTGAGGCTTATATTTACCACCTTCTTCCTCATGGTGTACTTGAAACAAGATCCTGCCCACTCTCCCTATTTTGAGGCTGCAAATGGTTGTAAAAGCGGTTTATGTTTATTTAGTTGGGTCATCTTTTTATGTGGTGTGTGTGTTTGTGTGTTAAATAAGGAATAAATATAGAAACAGAAGAAAATTATATGAAAAAGAAAAAGTATTGTAAAAGTTGGTAGCTCAGGGGAGGCAGTATTAGGTCTGGGCCAGGTGTGTCCTCATAGAAGAGGTCCATGTTTTAGACCCTTCAGTGCTCACTGGTCCAGGCATGGACGATATGGTTGTTAATTATTTTGGGGATGCGTTTTGACCAGGGCCGTTGTATGTTATTCATGGTTAATTAAAAGCTGTGGCCATTTGAACCCCTAGTTCTATGTTTGTGGTATATTTAGTTGGCTTTTTGGGGATAGAAGCGACAAAATCAATGGTACAATGGTCATATCTGCATTGAAGTGATTTCTAAACTATTTATTTGCTGATAACAGTGTTTTAAATGAATGGTGAACAGGTTACTAATTTGTGAGAAAAATACAATTATAATATATTATATCTCTTATAACATACGACGATAAAGTAAATAATTAATACTATGCAATAATGACATTTTTCTGTCTCTGTGTATTCCAAGTTGACTCTGTTAAGAACATTTTACTCCATTTGGTCAGTCACTTTCTTATAAACAACAGTTAATTTGATTCAGTAAATTAAATATTATTTATTTTCAAATTATGGAAACTGACCCACTATGATAATTTTAACACATACTGCCTGATAGTTTTGCCCAAAACGGCAACCTTTCCAAAATGAAACATCCAAAATTGCAGAAAACATCAACATATCTAAATATTTTATTATTGAGGTTTCAACAACTCATTATACGTATTAAAAAAAGGACCAGCTCTAGCTTATATTTTTTCATAAAAGGATAGCATTGAACCCGATGTGAGAATATTTATTTTTAATTAAATTAAACGATTTGAATTGAAACCAGTCTTGCCTTATGTTATCAAAAAAATTGGGCACATGGATCCATGTCATCACTTTTAACCTTGAGAGCTCATTCTATGCTTCTGCTAACTTACATTACTTCTACTGTTAATTGTACTAAAAGCAGGAACTCAGCTTTAATATTTTAGTGAAAAAATATAGTTTAATAAAATGCACTCTGATTTGGGACAATATTTTCCAGCAAATATTCTCATATTTCCTCAATTTTATAGATTTATTGTTCATCTGTATATACTATAGGTGTTTGTTTAAAATATGAGGAATCAGTTGAAAGTATGTATGTATGTATGTATGTATGTATGCATGCATATATCTATCTATCCAGAACCACGCAGGAGACAGGATGGAGCACCTCACCGCTGTGGCCCCAGGTCTGGATGACCTCTGTCAAGCCCAGTCCAGATGAAGATAGGATGACCCAGGGACACAAGTGTGCTACGGTGACGCTGTGAGGAAATCCACACCTGGCGTCTGATGCTAAATTACAAACCGGCAAGCAGCATAGTGCAGAAATCCTGATTGTAATCTGCGTTCAGGGGCGAGGCTAAGCACAGCGCATCAGAATGACGTGGCTGCTGGAACTTCCAATGAAAAGAGCCCTATGCATTTCATCGCATAGTAAGCAACTTCCTCTGGGGCGTATGGGAGGTTGTCCAGACATGGGGTTGCGGCGGTGAGGTGTTCCATCCTGTCTCCTGCGTGGTTCTGGGATCACAGCTGAGCAGACAATTAGGTTTTTCCCCACTGCGATTTTACTACCAATGTTTGTTAGTGTGCATGTAACAGGGACATCCCTGTTTAAGAAAAACTGCCTCTAAATCCAGCAGGGAGCTGGTTGATTGCAGCCAGACAATTAACCAGATTCCAGCTGGCTAATTAGAAGTCTAAAAAAAGCCTCCTGGGGGAAAATGCCAGGAGATTTTCTTAGCACACAAGGGTGCTGACAGAGGAGAAAGAGAACTGAACAGAGAGACACTCCATAGCACACCAGGGTACTGACCCAGGAGAACAGAGAGGCCTTCCCATACAGCAACAGAAACAGATAATAGACTTTCTTGTTGGACTGTTGTATGAATACTTGTTTGTGGTAGTAACGAGCTTAGCTAGCCACCCAGTTAGAAGGGGCTGGAGTAAAATGTTTAGTCAAACTCCTGAATAGGAGTAGGTGTTTGTTTATTGTGTATCGTTTTGTATGTTTTGTCTTGTTAAAGGAACAGGCTCAATAAATTCAGGATTTAATTCTCCCTAATCGGTCTCCATTAAATGTACCTCTGCACACATCTCTTACAGTGCATTTTTAAGGTTACTCCAACCTAGTTAATGTATTAAAACGGTAATACACGATAGGACATGCCCTTCTGCTTTTTGTCTTTTAGATCAGTTTGGAATTTGAATAATAAAACAGAAGCAGCTCAGATCCAAAAGTCTCACCTGGGCCATCTACCCTATATCCTTTTTTAAACTACTGGAACTTTTGTTGTGCTGTCAAACACTCCTCATTGTTTGGACTAACACTTTTGGTACATCTTTTAGCGCTGATTTGGTCTTTTTTGTTGATATATTATATTCCAGAAAGAAGCCCCAGAGAGAAGACCTGAATGATGCAGTGAAAGAAACACTTCAAGAACACAAGATATGTGCGGGAGGAGATGAGAGTAATATTTATCTGTACCGAATGTGTAATATACAGTATAACATAATTTTATAACTAGAGTATATTGTAACATGTGTAGCTGAGTCCCCTACCCTGCCACCGGTGCGGGGGGATCAGCCCTGCTGTCCGGTGGGACCCCGCGCGATCAGGGGGAACACCATGGCGGCCATTCCGGAGCTTGGCACATGCGCAGTGGCAATCGCATGGTGGCGATTTTGGTTTGCTCCGCAAGGACTGCAGTGGGACTTCAGAGGAGTATTGTAGGGAAGGCCTCAGATAAGGACCCTTCCCCTTTAGTACTGTAGTAGTACTGCTGCGCCGGTTGACGGACGTCCACGCGGCGATCTGCAGCCTGGGACCAGGCCGCAGTATTCTGGGACATTGTGTGAGACCTTCGGCTGGGGCTCACAGCACGAGGAGAATCTGGACCCTGTGGCGAGAGGGGGATTACTGTCGGAGGCCCCACTACGTTGGACCGTCTTCAGTCCAAGTCTGCAAGCTGCACCTGGGTACTGGAGTACTCAGGCAGTTACCCAACTTGCACCAACATTTACAGGGGGTAGCGCTACCTCACATTTGGGATTGCAGGTATGGACACCAGGGGTTATTGGTGCCACTGCACCCTTAGTACTTTGGGGGAACCACTCAGAGTTTGGGGTCACTACACTATACTGTTGTTACCTAGTATTGTGTGTTATTGCTTACTACTGTTGTATTGGTTCCTGTGAGGGGGTTATCCCGCCAACGCTGGGATCCCTCATAGGTGGGGGCGCTGCACGCAAGGAGACAGAGCTCACCCGAGGCTCCCAGAAGCTGAGGCTCAGGCCTCCTGTGACCATACAGGTACAGCAGTACACGTAGTCGCCCGCGTATTTCCCTTAGGCATAGGAAAAAGGTGCTACACATGTAATGTAATTTATAATCTTATTACATATATATTGTAACAGCAGTTTGATTTGTTTACATCAATACAATATTTTTCATATTCACGTGTGTTTGCATTTCTGTCACTCTTCCCCCAAAAGAACGTGAAATACAATAGCTGTATTTCTTATACATAGGTCCCCATATTTGGATATAGACATGATCAGAAGAATCTTGGAAACCTTTTGGTACAGTATAATGTATGGTTACGGTTATAAACAATGCAGTGAACAACCCTCTATTTGGCTATGTACCTAAATTGGGATTTATTGCTGACATAGCAATATGAATTATAAGTTTTGATTTCTTGGATCTACATTTATCTATCCTTGTAATTTAGGGTAAAAATATATTTAACAGCACAGAATAACATAACCGAATTAAATGATAAAGAGCGTAATGAAAGCAGAAAAAAGATAAAGGGCCAAATTAGAGTGAAATGGGACCTTAGTCTGTGGCTGATTGGCCGCGACCAAAGCATAGGCGGCGGTCCGCCGCTACTACAACTCACTGCGGTGGCCACGGGACTTGGTAGCCAAAGTGCAATGAATTTTACAGCGGTGACCTGCCTGGCATTAAGTTGTAGTGGCAGTGGATCGCTGCCAGTGCTTTGGTAGCGGCTAGTGAGTAGTTGTAGATGATGAGCAGCACAGCCAGAAGAATCCAACTTCAAACTTGACCGGAGAGAAGGAATAAAGCGAGCACTCCAAAATGGCAATAAGGTCTGGTTTATTGCAGGCTAGACAAACAATAACAATTTGTGGTTGTCAAGTGGACACCACTAGACACATATCCCTTCCTATTGTATATTTATTCATCTCTCCTGGACACTCCATTGTCATCTGGATTATCATGCTTATTATACGCTACAGATGGAACTCTCTCTAATTATTGCAGCATCACACTCTATCTCACTTTGGTAGCGGCTATCTGGCAGCAGCCAAAAGTCCTAGACCGAAATTAGAGTTGTCTTCTATGTGTGCATGGCAGGTTTGCACCTACTGTAGTAAAATAAGTTATCAATTTACAGTTCGAAGTCAAGAAATAGTTGCAAAATGCACACGCCGCAGAAATTGGTCAAACTAAAACTCGACAAGTGGAGTGAAGGTGTGTCTATGACTACATTATTTTAATTAGTTAAAAAAAGAGCGTGCACTCATTCAAGGGCACTTTGCTTGCATTACCATCCAATTTAGAGTATGTACTGTATAATGGCTGTTCTTAATTTCGGAAGGCATGTTAATGATGTGCCTATGTGGAAAGCATTCTACTGTACGCTATAGTTGGTATGTAATGTTGAGAAAACCGCTTGCACTCTATGAAAGATCAACCTTGAAAATGTTTCAGATACTGATACAAGTGGTGTATTTAAACATTTCAAGACAGACATGAGGGCGTTTTTTTATCTTTATACTTTTTCAGTATAGAAAGGGTAAAACTAAGCATTCAAGGAGGTCATTATATGTATGTATATTTACATTCATATAGCACCACCAGTCTATGCAGCACTTTACGAAAAAGCCAGTCAGTACAGTGAGGAATATACAAAGTGTTAAAGGTTAAAAATATGTCTGTTGTCAAGATTTTTGACGTTTGGTCAAAAAATGGGTATTGAAATGTAATACAGCATGTTTAACATCCCATGAAGTAAGAGCAAAGAAGTGATGGGTCTGATGCCGATCTTTTTTGTCAATATTATTCTAGATAGTGCTTCAATTTTGTCTTTGGAGAACTACAACTTGGATGTTGTTGGATCAGATTCCTTATTAGCTAGACGTTATTGCAGGTTTAATGCCCTATACTACAATAATTCAATAATATTTCAGTTGTAAAAATAGATGGATGACAATATTCAGAGTGAATATTATTTAACCTAAATGTTCTGTGGTGTAGCTATTACAACAGAAAACAAAATAAAATTCACACTTACAGCTGGGAAATTGAACCATGTATCTACACTGTACGGTCTGTAAACAAAATTATGTCACAGTGTGAATGTGCATGTGAACAAGTCCCTTTGACATTTCACAATACTTGAGGTACTTGTAACATAGTTATAGTAGATAAGGTTGATAAAGGACATAATGTCCATCAAGTTAAACATATGTTTTGTTCAGAAGATGGAGATACTATATTTGTATTTACTGTATATTGATCCAGAGGAAGGCAATAAAAAAAACAAGGAAACATTATCCTATTATTACTCGTAAGGGGATTCCAGTTATGACAATCAAATTTCTCCCTGGAGCAATCTAATTCCTATATTTACTTATTTGGTATATCCCTGTATACTGTACCTTTCCTGTCTAAAAAGAAGTATTGCCTTTTCTTAAATATGTCTATTATATTTGACATCAATCTCCATGGGTGATAAAATATGGAATTTAACAGCCCGTACTATAAAGAACCCTTTACATTGCTGCTGGTGAAATCTCCTTCCCTCCAATTTCAAGGGATGACCCTGTGTTGTTTGTACTGTCCTTGAGATGAATAATTCTCTTGAAAGTTCCTTGTATTGACCCTGAATACTATATATTTGTAAATAGATATCATATCCCCTCTTAGAAGCCTCTTTTCTAATGTAACACGTCTAATTTAGTGACCTTTTTGCTTATAAGTCAGACCTTTCATCCTCTTTATTAATGCAGTGGCTCTTCTCTGCACTTTTCCCAGTTTCATGTCTTTAGTATGGAGTGGTGGCAAAAACTGTACTCCATATTCAAGGTATGGTCTTATTAAGGATTTAAACGGTGGCCATATTATACATCCATATATCCATAAACAGTTTTATGCAATATAATATTATTTTTGCCTTTGCAGCAACTGCCTAACATTGAGCACTATTGATAAACCTGTTGTCTACAAGCACTCCTAAATCCCTCTCCATCAAGTATTTACCTAATGTCCCATTTAATTAGGCTTACGTCCTAAATGCATAACATTACATATATCTGTATAAAAACTCATCCGTTATCTACCTGTCCAAGTTTTCAGTTTATTTAAGTCCTTCTGTAGATTAATTACATCCTGCTCTGATTTTAGTACCTTACCTAATTCTGTGTCATCAGCATAGCATAGCATAGCTGGAGACTTTGCTCTCTATGCTAGATAATTCATAAACAAGTTAAAAAGAGGTGGCCTCAGTACTGAACCTTGAGGTACTCCACTTACAACTTTAGCCCAACCTGAAAAGTTTCCATTTATAACAAGCTACTTCAGCTGCAAATATTTTCACCCAGACCAATTTCCATATTTTGTACACTAACCTCGTGTGGCACCATATCAAAAGCCTTTCCAAATTCTAAGTACAGTAGATCACATTAACTTCATTGCCCTGGTATTAATTCCTACTTAGCTCTTTAAAGAAACTAATAAGGTTACTTTGGCATGATTTATCCCTTATAAATTCATGATGACGATTACTAATAATTTTGTTATCCAACAGGTAGAGATGGGCAAATGTATCAAACATTGATTTGCAGACATCCATAGGCAATTTGGAAAGTAAAACAACTGTGGGTGAATGATCCTGAAACGCACCGTTTTTCCTTCATACAAATATATGAGTGAAAGTGAGAGAATAGCTATTTTACTAGACTCCAAGGTGCTATATATATCCCCTCAAACCAACCTTGAAACAAAACGTGGAGAGACACCTGTACTTTAAAAAAAGCATACCTAAGATACCTGGGATATATGCTAATAAGATATGCAAATTATATTTAAATAACTCCTAATGTCACTTTTTAGATCCAAGCCGCAAATATCTGCCCTGCAAAAAACACACCATATTCGCAGTGAATTCGAATGTCTGCAAAAGATGCATCCATCACTACCAACAGGTATTCCTCAATATTATCCCTTATAAATCCTTCAAGTAGCTCCCCCACTTTTGATGTCAGGCTTACAAATCTGTTATTACAGTACGTGTTTGTAATCTAGCTCCCTTTTTAGATATATGAACCATGTCTGCTTTATGCAATATTGTGGTACAGTGTCTGTGAAAATGCAGTCATTGAAAATTTAATATAATAGTCTGGCTATTACTTAATTTATATACATATAACTTGTGACATACCGCTCACCACACTATCAGAAAAAATCATAAACATCATAATTACAGTCGGTGCAAAAGGGATACGGATAACAGACAAAAACATACAAGGAGACAGAGATTCTCCAGCAAAAGATCCCAGTTAGCTGCACAACAGGACTGAAAATATGTTAAGGGTTCAAATACCCCACCAACATATAGGTAATTAGGCTCTAGAGGGTACCGTTAGGTAACCGCTCCCAACACTATGGGAGGACAATTACAACTAAAACTGCCCATAGGCAGAAAATAATAAATAATTTATTGTTAAACAAAATACGACGCAGTAACACATACTCAAGACTAATAAAAACACTTAAAACTTATATACCGGGTGGATATAGGTTCAGGGATCTCTAGGGTAAATCCAGAATAATAAATGTTTATCCCCTAACCTATTAGAGGTAGTTCACATGAGTCACTATTGGGAAACATAGATAAATAAGCATATAGCAATAGTGTTCCTAGTCCCAATCTAAAGTGCTGGTAATGGTAGAGCGGATGGGCAGTGTGCTGTAGGTGCCTAGATGCAAGTCAGCAATCAAAGTATGCCAAATAGAACCAGCATATTACTGAATTTAGCTCCTTAAGAACCCTTGCGTACATCCCATTGGGGCCAGGTGCTTTTTTTTATTCTAATTTTATCAAGCCACTTTTGCCCTTCTTCCCCGTTAATAAAATGTTACTTAATGTTGAGGTTGTGGCTTCCTCCTGTTGCAATATTTTAGTAATTGACTCTTCCTTGGTAAATACAGAGGCAAAGAATGCATTGAATATCTTTGCCTTCTCTTTATCCCCAATAATTTGCCTGCCTATCTCACACTGAAAAGGTCCTATATTCTCATTTCTAATTTTTATTAATGTACTTGAATAGTTTTTTTTATTTGTACTTTTTTTTACTTTTCATTGCAATCCATTTTCAAATTTTGCTACTATAATTGCCCAGTTGCAACTTATAATTCTGATATGATGCCAATGTCCGTTCTAAATACCTGTCTTTTCCTTTCCATTTCTTCCACTACATGTTTATTTAGCCATATTGATTTAGACCTGTTTTTTTATATGTATTACCCAGAGTATACATTGATAAGTATACTGTACTTATCTAACAATGTTTTTTAGATTTTCCAATGACAGTATCTTCCATATTTTTTCATACAAGAACATTATCCCATCTATTCCTTGTAGATTCTTACTTACTTTACTCAAATCTGTCTTTCTAAAATTACGACTCTCTGTTGATCCCATATAATATGGTTTTTGATCATGTATTTCAAATGAAACCATGTTCTAATCATGGTTTCCCAAATGTTCCCTGACTTGAATATTTGTTATTACCTCTACATTGATTGATATTACCAAGTCCAATAATGCTCCTTTCGTGGTTGGTTTCCAAATGATTTGGGTCTTTTAGAACCCCCAAAAAGCTTTTCCCTTTAGCTTTACTGCTAATCCCATTGCTACAGTTGATGTTGGGATAATTAAAATCACCAATTATTAAAACATGACCTCGTTTTGTTGCCTTTTCCATTTTCAAATGTAGTTTGGCTTCCTTAACCTCAGTTACATGTTATTTAATTAATCTTAGCTGCTTTAAACTATCCTAATTTGCTTTTGCTACTGTGCAGTTATTTTCAACTTGACAGAGTCCAAGTTACACTTCATGTATCAATCTAAAAAAAACTGTCTCAAGACCTATCTGTTTACCAAGCATTTAATTAACGAACCACAACTTGTCTGCCATTTATCATCCATCCTGTATTGTATCTATCCTCGTATTGGTCTGTTTTATAAATGGCGCACACACTGAGCCCTAGATACTCTTTGAGAATAAAGAGTGGGCAAAGAACAAGGCCCCTAATAGCATGCACTTATTGTCAGGGCCGCCAAGAGGGGGGGGGGTCAGCCAGGATTGGTGTCCCTGGCCCGCTGGCTGAGGGGGGGGGGGGGCAGCCAGCGCTGCACATTTCCCCCAATCCGTGGCCAGGCTCTGCTGCCAGTCGTGGCTGGGCCCCGGCTCTCAGCTGCCTGCATGACCTTTGTCCCACATCGCCAAGCTTCCACTGCTGTCTCGCAACCAAATCGGAAGTAAGCTTGGCCCAGCTTCCGGCATTCCGCGCTCTGACATCAGCGCATCGGCAGTGGATCTTGGCGATGTGGGACAGAGGTAATGCAGGTAGCTGAGAGCCGGGCCCAGCCGCAACTGGCAGCAGGGCCTGGCCACATGTTGGGGGAAATGTGCAGTGCCGGCCAGGCCCGCACAGCCAGCGGACCCTCGCTCTGACCCAAGGTAAGTGTGTATTTTTATGTCTTGGGGGTATATCTATATGTATTGGGGGGCTTGGGGGTATTTTTATATGTATTGGGGAGTTTGGGGGTATTTTTATATGTATTGGGGGGTTTGGGGGTATTTTGATATGTATTGAGAGGCTGGGGGGAATTTTTATAGGTATTGGGGGCTTGGGGGAATTTTTATACGTATTGGAGGCTTGGGGGAATTTTTATGTGCATTGGGAGGGTTGTTTTTTTTATATGATGTGTGTGTGTGTATGTATGGGGGAGGTTATATGTATTTTTTTAATATGTATTGGGTAGGTGTTTTTTGTATGCATTTGGGGGGGTTGGGGATTTTTTGTGTGTATTTGGGGGTGGGAAGTTTTTTGCATTGGGGAGGGAACTTTTTTGTTATATATATTGTGGGCGGAATTGTGTGAGGGGGGGAGGGAATGAGTGAGCGTGGGGTAATTGACGGAGGGAGAGGAGAGAGGGGGTAAGTGAGGAAAAGAGGGAGAAAGAGTGAGACGCAGGGGAGAGAAATGCATGCATGTTTGGTTATGGATTACCATACCACGTAACATTTGGAATTATTTTTCTCCCTCTTTTTCTATCTTTTTTCACTTGATTGCAGTGATTTGTTTATTTGATTGATCTGTAATTTATCCTGATTTCAAATGTTAAAACAAGCAGATTTATTTTCCTGCAATATTACTTACACTTGTTTTATTGAGATGTGACAACTGATGTAATGCTTCTTTACTTTACCTTGATAATACAGTATGATACCGTGTTTTTCCTCCGAGACTATACAACATGGCTTTTTAGTTGGTTAGCAATGCAGCTTGCTGGGACCCTCAGGCTATTGGGATGATTTTGGTGCTTCTTTTGCTGTACTACACCGAGTCTTTATTTGGGTGTCTATTTATATATACGGTAGCTCCCAATGAAGATACCTTAACACTGAGCATAATGAGGCATATGTATCAATGCAAAAGGGGTGCAATTCTAGAGCAAACAAACTCTTCTTCATATGTATCAAAGAAAGAATTCCTAGCAAAATCAATTCTGCTTTGCCCCTGAATTGCTCCAATGTTGCCTTAAGACAGTGTACATACTGTAGGCCCGATTTGTTATTATATAAAATAAAAACTGGATCTATTTGCGTTTTCTGCCTATTTTTGTGATTAACCTTTGGTTTGACCTGCACCACTCAGGGTCTTATTCAATAGGTTCTTCAGTGGCTATAGCAATACTCCCACTCAAGTCAGTGGGAGATCTCAGCCGATTGCCATACTGTAGCATGCTCTCGAGCTTACAACCACCATGTACCTTGTCTTCATTGTAGTGTTTTATTAACTTGTCTAATAAATATCCAAGTTAGGATCAGGCTAGTTATTAATTTGCCATTTGTCCAAAGTGTTAGCCTGCTGTATCCTATCAAATACAATGTATAAAAGTATCAATGCACACCACACATATTATTTTTTTACTTGGAGTGATTATGTTAGTTTGTGAAAAATTGAAAACTGTTTCAGTACAAATTCTGTTCCAATGCTCACCCATCACTAAAACTCACAAAACATGAACATAGTAATTCATACTTTACTTTTCATTAAAAAAATGTATACTTTGGCAAGTAGTTATTAAACTGACCAACCCACCTAAGTATCACAGATGTGCTGTCAAGTTTTTTATGTTGCCATCTACCTTCTGTTATGAATGTGGTGTGTAATTGGTCCATTTGGTATCATGATGTTCTCTTTATATTGTCTTGTTAATGTACACTTAGTTTTAGAGGGACAGAGCTATGTCCCACTTTTTAAAGCATGCCCATATTATGCTAAGTCTTCTACTGAATATATTCTTCTGCTAAAATGTGTTCCTAGTTCTGTGGAATTAAGGCTGTATTATACAATGCCTGTCTTATATTTCTATTAGGATGACCTAGAAAGGCTTTTCCCATGTTATATTACATTTTACATTTGTATAATGAAAAAAGAAAATCAGCCACGTATATAAATCAGTACAACAAGAGTTTAACATCCAAATAGTAAAAAAAAGGGTATATGGGTGCTTAAAACTCAATGAGATGAACCCCAATAAAACTCCAATATACATTATACAAAAATGTCCAGTCAGCATAAAGTTACAATCTAGCTGGCTTAATTTTTAGTTCCTAATGGATCGAAAGTTATCAGGACCCCTAGCATTTGTTATAAAGGTACTGTACTCTGTGTTATTCTCTGGTCTAACTCACTGTGTAAATAATCAAGCACACTAGGCTTTATCATTTGATTACTTGGTGCTATTTAAATAGATATTCACCATTAAGGATCCGTTTAGCCTATTGGGGAGTACACTACAGTCAGACCATACCAATTTAGAGGCTGTTAACTCACACTTTTACCTCCATATATTATCCTGTATTTCAAATAGGATGACAAGGGGTAAAACATGTTTACACAATCCCTGGACTATGTAATTGCCTATATTGGGCACCTAGATAACAATTACCCTCCCACACATTTGGCTAATTAGCCTTATAATTTAACTATCAGCCATCATATCTTGTTTTTATTATTGCTCACTGCAGTATTTTATATTTTAGTCGCTATTAGATTAAGTCATTAAAAGGTGTATGTTTGTCAGGAGCCTTATAAGCTCATCTATGGGCTTTTACATTAAATGGTAGCACTACCGTATATCATTCCAAGTGCTTGCTATTAATCAGTTAACAGTTTCCCCATTTCACACACCTACTTACTTAGCATCATAGGTGGTGATTTGCTGACTTATAGCATAAAGCTCTGATTGATATACAGTATGTTCACTCTCTCTAGCTGCCTTCATTTTTAGTTACCATCAATAAAGGCTATATTTTATCCTTTAATGTCAGCCACATTTATTACATTTATTTTAGTTCTTTTTGAAGTCTACTATCTAAGGCAATTGGGCATTTTATTACTCAGGTAGTCTGTCACTAAATTTATTATCACTTCAATGCCATTACCTCCTTACGTATTGTGGAGTGCACCACTACAACAGGATATCTTTCTTCCTTCTCCCTGTGCATATGCAATTTAATCCTCGGTTAGCACCCCTCTATGCAAGGATAATATGGTGAGTAATTGGATACACCATTGTTTCGGTTGATGCAAAGTACCCTCCTTCATTTATATCTCAACAAGTTAGCATGCTATCAATTTATCTAACACTCTACAAAGATTTTGAGGTGCGCTGATTTTCTTGGACACAACATATTTGGAAAGGACGATAAATGGGGGTTAAATCAATATATTCACAAAGCCAATATAATGTTTTTTGTAATCAACCTAGAGTAGGAGTGGGATATTACACCATTTAGAACACTTTCATGCATGCTCAGGGGCTATGCACTAAGCTCCGTTAAGTCACTTTTAGACCGCAAAGTGCTCTTCGATCGTGATTTTTGGCTCAACCCGATGCACTAAGCAACGCAAACAGGCACTTTGCAGTATAAAAATGGCTTTTTTCAGGGATTTTTTCTAAGTCCAACTTTGCTCGATCGCAGCCCTGTTTGCGTGAAATTCTGCCCTTAATCGGGATGCACTAAGCAACGCAACCTTAGCAAACGAAAAAGTTGCGTTGATCAGAACACGTCAGGTCAGAGTAGACGCAAAGAATTCTGGGCTTAGAAAAATTTCTGGGTTTTTATTTTTGCATGCGCAAAACCATACAGCAGGCCGGCGGGTGTCCCCGGCTGACCCCGCGGGGGTCCCAATGGAGCCCGGGGGTCACGCGGGTGTCCCCGGCTGACCCCGCAGGGGTCCGGGGGTCCCCGGCTCACCTGCGGGAGTCCGGGGGTACCCGTGGCCGTCCTGGGGTCCCCACGGGAGTACCGGGGTACCCACGGGCCTGCAGTACCAATGTTGCACCTACAAAAATAAGTAACAACAATTCTAACTAAATACACCCCCCTAATACATACTATACAGTAATGGCCAAAATTACTATTATTCAAATATGGATAATAATGCATTTGGCCATTTTAAATACATTTAACATTCAATAAATACAGTCAAAACATATTACACTTACCTTTTACAGGCACCCACGATGAAGGCCGTCTTCATCCTCATCTTCATTCTGCCCATGCCCCTACGGTGCTGCAAAACATGCACAACAATTACAATAGCCAATGTAATGTCCCCTAACCCCTTAATCACCATAGCGGTTATTAACCGCTACAGTCATTAAGGGGTTAACCCACCCTCACCCACCACTCGAGAGGCCTACATACCCTTCCACACTAACCCCCCACCCCGTGAAGCCTAACCACCCTCACCCACTACCCACAAGGGAGGCCTACCCACATACCCTTGGGGTCAATACCCCCACCCCTCACCCCCAGTACCCACAATAAAAACAATACACTGCCCACAATAAACATCATTCTATTTATTAAATACATAACCCACCCCTTGTGCCCCCCCATAAATACATGATTTATTCTTTTACATACAGGGTTCATACCCCAGCCCCACGCGAGTCCCCGGCGGGCTGGCGGGTCACCTGACTGACCTACAGGGTACCAGCAACTTGTTTCACACAGTCTGGAGGCCTGTTGGTGGGTCCCGCCAAGCACCATGGCCCCCAGGTAGTCTCCTTGGGTCACTGTGGGCCACAATTGGGTCCCCACGGTAGGCCCGCGGATGTCTGGGAGCCCCGGGTCAGACCCACAGGTGTCTGCGGGGCCTCGGGTGGTTCTCTCGGGGGTCTGGGGAACTCACGAGTGCTCACTACGGGTCCGCTGTGCCCCCACGGATGTGGGACCACCCCTTCATCCCCGCACCTTCGGGTCCGCGGTGCCCCCACGGATGTGGGACCACCGGTTCTTCCCCGCAGACTATGGGTCCGCGGTGCCCCCACAGATGTGGGACCACCGCTTCATCCCCGCAGGTGTCACCCGTGGAACCACCAGCCTGATACCCGTGAGATACCCGAGGAGACCGCAGGTGGTCTCCAGAGGTCTCACGCAGAACCAAGGAACCAACCCTGAATGTAAAATAAATAAACTGGACCTATACATACATCCCCCCCAACACCTACAGTACAATAATGTGCCAAATAACTATTATCCAGATATGGATAATAGATTATTTGCCCATTATTAAACACATAAAACATGCATAAATCAAAACATGAATTTTAATCTTAAAATCACCACAGTGCATGTTAAAATAAATCCAGCAGCCATTGCAAATATAAAAAAACAAACTGCAGCTACACAAATGTCTATGAAATGTCACACAATTGCATTGAGTGTGTACATGATGCAGTTAATCTGTGCATCATATAACACTATGCAAAATATATGTAACAATAAAATACACTATGAACAATGTCCCCTAACCACCAATGCCATCCTGAAAATCAATTAGAAATGAACCAAGATCAATACAATTAGCATCAATCAATTAATCCATTTCCTCAAACAATTAAAATACAATACAAATCAATTATACAATTCCCTATTCAATTGCTAAAGCCAAACCATTGCCAAAACAATTCTAATTTAAAGTAACCACCATCATTCTAATCTTACTACCATAAAGAAGCCATTAGCTAAATACAAATTACATTATTCACAACAATGACAAAATAAAGATGCTAAATACATTATCCATACATGAAAAGAACCTAAACATGAGCCAAACAATCAATTATTATCCCTGTATGTCTATCCATACAGATAGATAAACATAACATACAGGGGAAATAATACAGCATAAAATACAATGCAGTTACATACAAAATTCACATACAATACACCCATTCAGTGTCCATGAATGTATTATATACATAGATACATTAACGGGCCTTAAATGGGAGTGAAAAAATAAAAACATGAATGAAAAATCATAAAAACCTGTAAAAGTAAAAATAATAAACTTTTCTTTTGTTTACTCACCATTAGATGTCTACTCTCCGAAATCCAAGCGACCCGGAAGCACAGGAACCAATCCACAGGTAAGCCATAAAATAAAAAACCATTACAAATCCACGTCTGTGTCTTCTTTCTTCTTTGGGGTCTTCTGGGGTCTTCTTCCATCTTCTTCTGGCTTCTTCCGTCTTCTTACGCCACGCCCTTCTTCTCTTCTTAGGAGGGGAGATGTTCCCTCCTCGGCGACTAGCTTCAAAATGAGGCGACATAGGCTTTTATAGGCCTATGACGTCACATTTTGGTCAAATGTTTCCCACGGTCCTGATTGGGCCGTGAAAAACATGTGATTTGGCCGATGAAAAAAAAAATGATGACGTCATTTAAAGGCAATGAAAGCACAGCCAATCAGAATGGCTTTGCTTCAATTGCCTTAAAGATGACGTCATTAAAAGAAACATGGCCGGTCTCACATGGTACGGTAGCCAATCAGAGCGTGGGAAATACATCCCATCTCTGATTGGCTCTAGTAAACCATGTGACAGAGGCTTGGGGGAGAACGGATGTGACGTCATGAAAGCCTGTCACATGGTACTAGAGCCAATCAGAGTTGGGATGTATTTCCCACGCTCTGATTGGCTACCGTACCATGTGAGACCGGCCATGTTTCTTTTAATGACGTCATTTTAAAGGCAATTGAAGCAAAGCCATTCTGATTGGCTGTGCTTTCATTGCCTTTAAATGACGTCATCATTTTTTTTTTTCATCGGCCAAATCACATGTTTTTCACGGCCCAATCAGGACCGTGAGAAACATTTGACCAAAATGTGACGTCATAGGCCTATAAAAGCCTATGTCGCCTCATTTTGAAGCTAGTCGCCGAGGAGGGAACATCTCCCCTCCTAAGAAGAGAAGAAGGGCGTGGCGTAAGAAGACGAAAGAAGCCGGAAGAAGCCAGAAGAAGATGGAAGAAGACCCCAGAAGACCCTAAAGAAGAAAGAAGACACAGACGTGGATTTGTTATGGTTTTTTATTTTATGGCTTACCTGTGGATTGGTTCCTGTGCTTCCGGGTCGCTTGGATTTCAGAGAGTGGACATCTAATGGTGAGTAAACAAAAGAAAAGTTTATTATTTTTACTTTTACAGGTTTTTATGATTTTTCATTCATGTCTTTTATTTTTTCACTCCCATTTAATGCCCGTTAATGTATCTATGTATATAATACATTCACGGACACTGAATGGGTGTATTGTATGTGAATTTTGTATGTAAATGCATTGTATTTTATGCTGTATCATTGCCCCTGCATGTATGTTATGTTTATCTATCTGTATGGATAGACATACAGGGAAAATAATTGATTGTTTGGCTTATGTTTAGGTTCTTTTCATGTATGGATAATGTATTTAGCATCTTTATTTTGTCATTGTTGTGAATAATGTAATTTGTATTTAGCTAATGGCTTCTTTATGGTACTTAGATTAGAATGATGGTGGTTAATTTAAATTAGAATTGTTTTGGCAATGGTTTGGCTTTAGCAATTGAATAGGGAATTGTATAATTGATTTGTATTGTATTTTAATTGTTTGAGGAAATGGATTAATTGATTGATGCTAATTGTATTGATGTTAGTTAGTTTCTAATTGATTTTCAGGATGGCATTGGTGGTTAGGGGACATTGTTCATAGTGTATTTTATTGTTACATATATTTTGCATAGTGTTACATGATGCACAGATTAATTGCATCCTGTACACACTCTATGCAATTGTGTGACATTTCATATACATTTGTGGAGCTGCTGATTTGTTGGCTTATATTTGCAATAGATGCTAGATTTATTGTACAATGTGGTGATTCTAAGATTAAAAATTCATGTTTTGATTTGTGCATGTTTTATGTGTTTCATAATGGGCAAATAATATATTATCCATATCTGGATAATAGTTATTTTGCACATTATTGTACTGTATGTGTTGGAGGGGGGGTGTATTGGTCCCAAGGGTATGTGGGTAGGGCTCCCTTGTGGGTAGTGGGTGAGGGTGGTTAGGCCTCACAGGGTGTGGGGTTAGTGTGGGAGGGTATGTATGCCTCCCGAGTGGTGGGTGAGGGTTGGTTAACCTCTTAATGACTGTAGTGGTTAATAACCGCTATGGTGATTAAGGGGTTAGGGGACATTGGCTATTGTAATTGTTGTGCATGTTTTGCAGCACCGTAGGGGCATGGGCAGAATGAAGATGAGGAAGAAGACGGCCTTCATCGTGGGTGCCTGTAAAACGTAAGTGTTAAATGTTTTGACTGTATTTATTGTAATTTAAATGTATTTAAAATGGGCAAATGCATTATTATCCATATGTGGATAATAGTAGTTTTGCCCATTACAGTACTGTATGTGTTAGGGGGCGGGGGGATGTGTGTTGTTTATTGGGGGCAATTGTCCCCAATAAACATGCTAATGTGCCTTAACCCCTTCATTGCCTTAGCGGCTATCCGCTAAGGTAATGAAGCAGCATTAATGTATTTTTAGTAATAGTGTGCGGGAGCAGGGGGTACCCTGAGCTGAACCGCATTGATTTCTGCCTCAGAGACCCCCTGCTTCCCGAGTTACAGGCCCCGGTTTGGGGCATCGGTGCCAGTGTGGACGCCATCTTTATAGAGCCCACGTCGCGTCTTGGACGCTATAAAGATGGTGGCGGCACTGGCGCCCGATGCCCCATACCGGGGCCTGTAACTCGGGAAGCAGGGGGTCTCTGAGGCAGAAATCAATGCGGTTCAGCTCAGGGGACCCCCTGCTCCCGCACACTATTATTTAAAATACATTAATGCTGCTTCATTACCATAGCGGATAGCCGCTACGGTAATGAATTATTGTTTATTGTTATGTATGTTTTAATACTAGTGTAGATGTGCAGGGGGTCTCCTGAGCTGAACCGCATTGGTTTCAGGTCCGAGGACCCCCTACTTCAGGAGATACAGGCCCCTTTATGGGGTGCCGGTATCCCCTGCAGAATGTAAATAACCCAGTCACGTGACGCGGGAGCTTTAAACTGCAGGGGATACCGGCACCCCATAACGGGGCCTGTAACTCCTGAAGTAGGGGGTCCTCGGACCTGAAACCAATGCGGTTCAGCTTGGGAGACCCCCTGCTCATCTTATACTATATTAGTGAAAGCACTGTATGCCTGCCTGCCTGCCTGCCTGCCTGCCTGGATGTCCGGTGTCCCTAGGGGAAATCTGATTGGTCCCTTGGCCCGCCCCCGCACACCTCTCATTGGCCTGAGGTGAAGTGACGGGCCAAAGGACACACAGGGACACACACACACACAGGGACACACACACACACACAGGGACACACACACACACAGGGACACACACACAGGGACACACACACACAGGGACACACACACACAGGGACACACACACACAGGGACACACACACACAGGGACACACACACACACAGGGACACACACACACACACACAGGGACACACACACACACACACACACAGGGACACACACACACAGGGACACACACACACACACACACACACAGTAGGGGGGGGGGTGTACATTAGCAGCATGTATAACCCGGGGGGTGGGGCTCACATACCCACCGGTCCCGGAGCCTCCGCCTCTTCCTCCCCGAACATCAGCCTCCACACCCGCGCGCACCTCCTCCTCTCCCCGTGTCTCCCGCGCTTTCAGCCCCCCCCGGCGCCGCTACAGTCAGCGGGGGAGCGAGTGCCCGGGACACAGCGGGGGAGCGGCCACAACACGCTGCCTCCCGCCTCAGATCCACGTGGGAGCTTCCGGACGGGTGAGTGAGCGGCCTTCACCTCCCCTCATCCCCCTTCACCTCCCCCTCACCTCCCCTCACCCACCCCTCACCCCCCTTCACCTCCCCTCCCCCCCCCCCCCGGCACCGCTACAGTCAGCGGGGGAGCGAGCGCCCGCCTGGGACACAGCGGGGGAGCGGCCACAACAAGCTGCCTCCCGCCTCAGATCCATGTGTGAGCGGCCGGACGGCTGAGGGAGCGGCCGGACGGCTGAGAGAGCGGCCGGACGGGTGAGTGAGCGGCCTTCACCTCCCCTCACCTCCCCTCCCCTCCCCCACCCCTCACCTCCCTCCACCCCCCCATCACCTCCCCTCCACCCCCCCTTCACCTCCCCTTCACCCCCCTCCACCTCCCCTTCACCCCCCCTTCACCTCTCCTCCACCCCCCTTCACCTCTCCTTCACCTCCCCTCCCCCTCCCCTCCACCCCCCACCCCCTTCACCTCCCCTCCACCCTCCCCCTCCACTCCACCCCCCACCCCCTTCACCTCCCCTCCACCCTCCCCCTCCCCTCCACCCCCCACTTCACCTCCCCCCCATCGCACCACCTCCCCCCCTTCCCACCACCTCCCCGCCATTCCCAGCCCCCATCAACACCATCAGCACCCACACATCGCCACCTTTGCACCTCCCCCATCGGCACACCCACATCCGCACCCCCACATCAGCACCAAACCCTCCCAAATCAGCACACCGATACAATCACCATCAGTACAGCCACAGCAGCACTACCACCGCACATGGGCCGTGTGGACCACTCCCCACCCAAATGCCACACCCACACCACAAACATCCCGGGCAACGCCGGGGCTCTCAGCTAGTGTACACTATTATTAAAATGTATTTATTTAGTGTACGATCGCCTGTAACAGTCTTGCATGGAGATAGCAAATCTCCATGCAAATGTTACATGCGGCTAGCGAACGGAAAGTTTCAGAACGCTAGCAGGGGGGAAAAAAGCAACCGTACGCTGTGGCTGTTTTGAGCTATTTTGAGCAGGTACGTTAAAAAATGGCCTCAAGGCCTTAGTGCATCGCGTCCCCGGCTTCGCTTTTTAACGAACCTGCTTTTTGGCCAAACCAGAACGCAAAGCCATTGAGCTTAGTGCATAGCCCCCTAAGTTTCTTAGCATTGCACTTTTTTTTCCTAGATGCAGTGCAAAAGAAAAGAACATACTGCTGCGGCCAAGTTTATTCGAGCATTTGCCCGTTCTTGGCCGCAGCAGTATCCTGGCGCGCGCCGGAGGGTGACGGGCGCGCGCTGAAGCAGCGGAAGAGCGCCCTCCGATCGGGGTGCTCTTCCTACCGCTGCCGGGTCCGCCGGGTCCCCCGGAACCCCCTGCCGCCGTCCCGCAATCGCGGGACACCAGGGCTCCCTCGGGGAGCCCTGGACGCGCGTGGAGGGGGCGCAGGCTCCCGATGCTGCGTGACCGCGCGTCGGTGACGCGCGGCACGCCGATGGCCGGCCACTAGCAAGCTGGGAAATCTCCCGGCTTGCGGATCTGGCCGCAGAGTGATAAAGTGGGTCGGTAGTGTAGCTGTGTCTGTTTTAATCTAGCCTATTCAACTTGTAACTTTAAAAGACATCACTGACATTTGGAATAGAAAGAATGGTTGTAATAAAAAGAGTAAGATAAAAGCAAAGGATGTCATGACATCAACTGGTAATATATATCTTTGAAATATTATTAATAAAGCAGGAGTACCATGGGGAATATAGTTATTGTTAAAATAACCACAGTTACCGTAACAGCATAAAAGATTAAGTGCTTGCTTAGCAAACGCACTATTACATCAAAGAGTATATAGAATTATAGTCAAGCAGAGATGCCTGGATTTTGGAATGTTCAGGCCAGCAAAATACACTAATTTATAATAATGGGCCATTGTGTTTTCTCATCATAAATGTATTGCTCCTTCATTTTTCAATCTATAAACATTATTTTACTCCTAGAGAGAGATTGTGATTTTACACAGTTGGCATGTATAAAGTAATGGACTATAGTAAAAGCATATGAAATCAAACAAAACAACAAAAAAGAACATTTGTGGACCTGGACTAACTGCTCATTGAAATGTGATTGGTAGACCTTGAACTGATTAAAACCTTTTCTAGTTGGTAAGCAGCGAATTGCATTAAATGGCTTTTTTACAGTACGTGTTTAGTGTTCTGCAATTCTAGCTACACTTAACATGGTTTGTAAGGTGAAAAAATAGGCAGAGATTTGCACATTTATTTACACTCGTTACCCTATATTAATTAAGGGTTGTTGCTTTTTTTTTTTTTACAAACCCATTAACAATGTTGTACCAAATAAACAGAATATGCAACATAAGCTTGTTTTCTGACATATAGCACAGCCTACATTACTTATTATATTAGTATTTATTAAGATAGGAAACAACCATCAGAAAAATCAAATGTGTTAATAAGAATAATGTCAGTGTTTTTGTTTCCAATTTTTTTTTTAAATAACCGGTCACACACATACATATATATATATATATATAGTGTAACAGAGCAGATGGCACACAAATACAGATAAGGACAGGTGCTAGTCCCATATCTTATACTATATTAGTGAAAGCACTGTATGTTTGCCTGCATGCATGCATGCCTGCCTGCCTGCCTGGATGTCCGGTGTCCCTAGGGGAAATCTCATTGGTCCCTTGGCCCGCCCCCGCACACCTCTCATTGGCCTGAGGCGGAGTGACGGGCCAAAGGACACACAGGGACACACACACACACAGGGACACACACACACAGGGACACACACACACACAGGGACACACACACACACACACACACACAGGGACACACACACACAGGGACACACACACACACACACACACAGGGACACACACGCACACACAGACACACACACGGACACACACGGACACACGGACACACGGACACACGGACACACACACGGGGCTCACAGTGTTAGCAGCACCCGCGCGCACCTCCTCCTCTCCCCGTGTCTCCCGCGCTTTCACACCGACCCCCCCCCTCCCCCGGCGCCGCTACAGTCAGCGGGACACACACACACACACTATTATTAGCCCTTCAGCGCCCCCCCCCCACCCAGTGTCAGCGGCCGTGCGAGACCCCCCCTCTATATCTCCCACCTCTCCCCCCCCCCACACATATACATGCCCCCCCTCCCCGGCGGGGGAACAGCCAGTGGCCAGGCAGGCTGCCTCGCGGCGCCGAGTGCCCAAGATGGTGGCGCCCGGGACACAGCGGGGGAGCGGCCACAACACGCTGCCTCCCGCCTCAGATCCACGTGGGACCTGCCGGATGGGTGAGTGAGCGGCCTTCACCTCCCCTCCACCCCCCCCTTCACCCCCCCTCTCCTCCAGTGTCAGTGTCTCCCCGATACCCCCCCCCCCCGGCGCCGCTACAGTCAGCGGGGGAGCGAGCGAGCGCCCGGGACACAGCGGGAGAGTGGCCACAACACGCTGCCTCCCGCCTCAGATCCACGTGGGACCTGCCGGACGGGTGAGTGAGCGGCCTTCACCTCCCCTCACCCACACCTCACCCCCCATCACCTCCCCTCACCCCCTTTCACCTCCCCTCACTCCACTTCTCCCTTCCACCCCCCTTCACCTCCCCATTTACCTCCCCCCCTCCACACCCCCTTCACCTCCCCTCCACCCCCCCCTTCACCACCTCCCCTCCACCCCCCCCCCTTCACCTCCCCTCCACCCCCCCCCCCTTCACCTCCCTTCCACCCCCCCCTTCACCTCCCTTCTACCCCCCCCCCCTTCACCTCCCTTCTACCCCCCCCCTTCACCTCCCTTCCACTCCCCCCCCTTCACCTCCCCTCCACCCCCCCTTCACCTCCCCTCCACCCCCCCCTCCACCCCCCCACCTTCACCTCCCCTCCACCTCCCCTCCCCTCCACCCCCCCTTCCCACCGCCTCCCCCCCCTTCCCACCGCCTCCCCCCCTTCCCACCGCCTCCCCCCCCCTTCCCACCGCCTCCCCCCCCTTCCCACCGCCTCCCCTCCACCTTCCCACCGCCTCCCCCCCCCTTCCCACCGCCTCCCCCCTTCCCCCCCTTCCCACCGCCTCCCCCCCCTTCCCACCGCCTCCCCCCCTTCCCACCGCCTCCCCCCCCTTCCCACCGCCTCCCCTCCACCTTCCCACCGCCTCCCCCCCTTCCCACCGCCCCCCCCCTTCCCACCGCCTCCCCCCTTCCCCCCCTTCCCACCGCCTCCCCCCCCTTCCCACCGCCTCCCAGCCCCCCTTCCCACCGCCTCCCCCCACGCCTTCCCACCGCCTCCCCCCACCCCCCTCCTCTAACCCTTCCCCCCCTCCTCTAACCCTTCCCCCCCTCCTCTAACCCTTCCCCCCCCTCCTCTAACCCTTCCCCCCCCTCCTCTAACCCTTCCCCCCCCTCCTCTAACCCTTCCCCCCCCTCCTCTAACCCTTCCCCCCCCTCCTCTAACCCTTCCCCCCCTCCTCTAACCCTTCCCCCCCTCCTCTAACCCTTCCCCCCCTCCTCTAACCCTTCCCCCCTCCTCCACCCCTTGCCCCCCTCCTCCACCCCTTGCCCCCCTCCTCCACCCCTTGCCCCCCTCCTCCACCCCTTGCCCCCCTCCTCCACCCTTTGCCCCCCTCCTCCACCCCCTCCTCCCCTTCCCGCCGCCCTTCGCCTTCATGCCCGCCTTACCGCCTCCCCACCCCGCCTCTGCCTTTCACCCGCCCTTACTCCGGCCGCCTCTGCCTTTCACCCACCGCCTCACAGCCGCTGCACGCACTCAACAGACACCCGCCACACTCGACACATACCTGCCGCCACACACACCTGCTGCCTCCCGCCCCTACGCACCGACATCACTGACCCACCGCCTCACACCCTAGCAGGACCCCCCACTCACAGACAGCACTCACAACCCACGCGCCAGCCGCCGCCTCACACCCTTGCAGGACCCCCACTCACAGACAGCACTCACAACCCACGCGCCACCCGCCGCCTCACACCCTAGCAGGACCCCACTCACAGACAGCACTCACAACCCACGCACCACCCGCCGCCTCACACCCTAGCAGGACCCCCACTCGCACACAGCACTCACAACCCACGCGCCACCCGCCGCCTCACACCCTAGCAGGACACACGACTCAGATTTTTACATCACTTATGGCACCAAAATATACATTGTACTGTGGTGTGGTTACAATAAACCATTTTTATACAACATCGTATTACATTTTCTTCCATCTTTCTTTTCAATATTATTATCCAACCTTTACAACAAACAGTCACCTATTGTTCCACGATTTATAAATAATACTACCTATTACGCATTTACATCCCGGGCAACGCCGGGTCTCTCAGCTAGTGAATAAATATAATCAAAGGCTCCTTATCAGGCAGACCAGAGAGTCCAGGGAATCCAGAGTAGGCCCAGCAAGGAAGAGACAGCACACTTGTTAGGAAAAAGAATTGTATTAGAATAGCAGGCACATACACCAACGTTTCGGACCTAGGAAAAGGACCTTATATATATATATGTAACGGATTTTCTGGCCTAGCCTGACCCACCCAATCTCACATTGGCCCCTGTGGTCTAACCAGTCCCCATTACATGGTCGTGTCTGGTGGTGCACCTGTTGGCAACAGGACTCCTGAGTCTCCCGCATGATGTTGTGTGGGGATTGCCAACCCAGACAGGCAGCTGAGGTAGTGTGCATGAGTCCTACCTATATCCAGTGCAGCGCCTCCACCTCATCAGGATCCCAGCGTCCGCTTGTGGTTGGTCCTGGTGAGGAACTCCTCTGTGGTGCACTCCTCTGTGTAATCACTCCACACTTACACACGAGGGTATGATTTAACAGGATCATCTTTATTGACTTGCGGCGGGCCAGCTGCCCCTCACAGTGGGTGTACTTAATCTCTCATGTTTACCGCACTTCCCTTTGAAAGGTGTCCTTTCCCTAAATTGGTGGATTCCCTATCTCCCCTCAGGGAGATAGTCCCTGTGCCAGGTCCCTGGTCACAGTCTTATAAGCTGTCTCCTCCCAAGCCTGCACTCAGACTTGCTCCTTGTCTCATAACCTCTTACATAATCTTCCAACAGCTTAGCAACACCTTCCAACAACCTAACTTTTCAGCAGTGCTGTGCCTTATGTATCCTCTGGGGGCTGGCACAACTCTGACATCACTAATCATGGATTCAGAACATGTGACCACTCCCATCCATACATAGGGCACCTCACCAGGGTGTGAGGGCAAACCTCCATAATTACTGCTGGCATGCCCATAACTTACCAGACCTTACTATCAGCAGGAGAGATGACTGTAGCCATTTTACAGCATGGTTACATTCTCCCCCTGGTGAATCCCACCGTGCCCGGCTGGGACCTAAATTTGAAGTACCTTTCTTCAGGAAGCACTGTAAAATGAATGACACACATAATTAGTATAACATTACAGATTCACAACATATTGCGCCAAGCAAGCCCTGACCAGCAGCCACTAGCTTACGCAACAGCCATCCTGTTCCCCACTAATAATAGTGGCGAGGATCAGGTTTCTTGACTTCCCGACCCCCCATGTCCAGGACGGTCACGCTATAATCACGTGACGACCCCCTTTCAGGCCGATACACCACTTTGTGTTTATAGACACTCGTGCCTATACTCCACACCCGCATAAGGTGCGCTATCCTCTCCTCAGCTCTGCTGCCCTTAATGGCACCCTCTTTATTGACCATATATTCCTCTATGGTCTCTCGCAACCATGTGTCCCTATTGTCCTCAATCTCCTGCATGAGGGGTTCTGGAACGTAGGGATATTCCAAGCCATGGGAATATTTGTATTTGGCGGTAATAGCCCTCTCAGCCCGGCTACACCTGGTTAAGTTAGCATTCCCTGCCTTCCCTGGCAACACCCATGATAGAGGCTCGTCTGGGTCTACGGGGTTTGTCAGTATACTGGGACCCTTGGGTTTTATACTGCCGTGGCAGATTTGGAACCACCGCTCCTGCATCTCCTTTTGGTGTTTCTCCGGTGTAAATTCCCCCTTAGCCCACCGGTAGTCCACTACATCCTCCCTTTGCAGAAGGAACCGAGTGCGGTCCATCCACCCCACATAACCCTCGAATAATGGGGCCCACCACCGGGTCTCCCTAACCTTCTCGGGCTCCGATTCCAGGGATTCTCCCTCCTCTGCGTCCCCCCAGGAAGACACTCCCGATGTCCATGTAGATCGGGACTTAGGCCACCCCACACTCTTTGGCCTTACTTTCAACTTTACTATAGCCTCGCTAGGGCTCCAGCTAGATGTAGATGCCTCCCCCGAATAGCCTCCTCCCACCGACCCATCGTCGGACGTATAACTAGCCAGTCTCTCGCCAGTCCGTTCCTCACCGGTTCCCTGGGACCCTCCCAACATCCCCAAACTGGATGTGGACCCACGGGAAAAGGTGACTGGGACAGGGGCCTTATCTAGGGCATGGGTTTGGGCGTAAGGACGGGCAAATGGTATCCGCGGGGTTCCGACCCGCTCTCTACCTTTGGATTGTCCCGGATCACTGCGAGGACTCTCCACTGGCTGAGCCTCACCCTTCTCGGCTCTCCTCGCAGCCTGACAGCTCTTGGTTGTCACAGGTGATCGGGAAGCACACTGCCCGATCGCCGAAGCGTTGTGGTTCTCTCTTCGGTCGTTCCGCTACCTCCGCCGTAAGTGACGTCATCACCGGAACCGGATACTCCGCCATATTGCAATGGATCCCCATGAGGGATCTCTTCCTCCACGACGACGTCCGGAACTTCCGCTGCCTTCTCCAGCGCCGCCTGGGCCTGACACCGCCTCTCCTTCACGGATGCCGTCACCGGAGCCTGGTAAGTACAAGGGCTGCTCTTACCGCTCCGCAGGGTGGGCGTGGATCGCCCGTCACCGCTGGACCCGCCGGTCCCAGGAATGGAAGGACTTCGCCTCTCGGCCTTCCGCTCCACTGGCGACACCCGACTCCTCTCACCAATACTCCCGGTAAGTAGTAATTTCCTCCCGTTTTCTCCACAGGATACTGCCACAGGCCGGATCACTGCACCGGACGACACTCTGGGTTCCTCATCGGAGGAATCCGCTTCCACTCTGCTCGGGGTCGCCGTTCGTGGCGACCGCCTTTTAGTCTCTCGGTCGGTACGCTGACCGACCGCTCCTTTCTCCTCGGGCTCGGCCTTAACAACTGGCCCCGATCCCCATTCTCCGGGATCCGCACTTTCTTTCCACAGTGCACCGGGGGACCCGGCAGACAGCCTAGCCGTATCCCCCGCGGGTTCGATAGTCTGAATGGGCACAAATGTAGGCATAGGCCACAGGTACTGTGTACCACATTGCGGACAGCGTGCCGCCGTACCCACGGTACCGCCGGGTAGCCTGCATTGTAGGCAGAGGCCCTCCATCGTCTCGGTGCCAGCCACCCGAATCCCCAGTACTCCTCCCGGTACTGAATATGGCTGGGTAGATACCATGGCAGTCACTTCTTGTGGACAAGCCATTGTCTTTGTAGGAGTCACTTGCAGCAACGGTCTGTTCTGTAAGCTGGCTCCGCGCGACTGACAAGCCGGGATTGAGTTGCCGGCCACTCCCTTGACCAACTCCACCCTCATCTGACACAGCTGGAAACCACCCCCACTAGTAGCAATTATGGGCGGGTCCCACAGCTTAATAGGATGTCCTTTAATTGAGGCCGCACCTTTCACAGTCCTGGAGGGCGCGGCCACAGCTTTCACGCCCTTATCCCCAACAGGGAGGGGTTCTTTCTTTGGCGCCAATCCCGGCCAACTGTCTGCAACTTTCGCAACTGCAGAATTCTCTGCAGCAAGCCCATGCGGTCTCCCAGGGAAGCGGGAGCCGCCATCTTGGTTTGCATGTCCAATCACTTCAGCTACCGAGGTAGCTCTTTGTATAGCGCTCACCGGCTGGCAAGCAGATACTTCTTTTTCACCACACATTACAACAATGTCTTCAACACTGTCCTCCAGGGTAGTACCCTGCGATCCGAGGCAGGACCAAAACGGTGCGGCTACAGCCTTAGCACCACTCCACAGCAGGCTCGTGAAAGTCATTTCCTTAGCATGCTCTTCACCCGCACACACGCCATGTGCTCTCTCTTTATTATCCTCCATCCGCCATCTTGGACCTTTCGCACCGCGCGGATCCTCCATTCTTGCGGTCGCCATTCTTTCACTGTACTTAGAATTATTGTACATGGAGCTCCTCTCTGCGGGGCAGCTACCACACCAGTACAATAAAGATTACCTTGATGCACCACCTTGTGTACCTAATGTAGGCTGGACTCGTGTTTGCACTACCTCAGGCTAGACTCACTCTCTCTGTGTCTGCTGTATCTCCTTCCTCCCAGTCTGTGCTCCCTTTGGTAAGTGGTCTGGAATGGGCTAGAGTACTCTGGCTCTTCCATGCAGTACTTGGGCGTCTATCAAAAAAATGTGTGTGGTGCTCTCAAGACAATACTTAAGCCAGATAAGTGAATAACAGGAAAACAACCCTTGAATAAATATATATATATATAGTGTCTCTAGGAATGTAGCCCGGTAATGACAATCCCACAGACCAGGTAGTAAGGAAATGTCAATGACACCAGCAGGTGACCGGTAGAAGAAACATCCTATGACAAACTATATTGTAATAAGGGCAAAATGGAACGAACTCACTTGGGAATCTTCATCCACCATAAGCAGTAAGTCCAGTTGGGTTCCAGTGTCCAGGGTTGAATGTGCATCCGTAGACAGTACTCAGAATGTAGAACAGGGAAGAAAAATGAAGCACCAAGTCCAGCTGTAGAATAGCAATAACACCAACAGGGATACGTACCAAAAATAAGCTATTTAATAGGATCCAGGCAAAGTAACAAACACACCTACGCGTTTCGGACCTCTACAGTCCTTTATCAAGGTGAATACAACCATTAGTTATGGAGCGCCATTTATACTCACTTAACAAGCATGTAGCCCAATCGCGGAACATATCCGCATACGTCACGCGGGTCGCGTAGATGACCTCTGACCCGTGACGTATGGTCGCGTGGTTACGCTGCATAATGCGTGCCCTGGTAGTCGCGTCATGCGCGAAGGAGGTGGGAGAATCACTGCACGCGCATGAGCACATGCACCCGATGCTAGTGCCTCCCACTTCTTGAAAAAATAGCGCATGACGTCACTCCGTCACAGACATGTGACCAAAAAGGTCAAATGCTAAGCGTAGCTAGGCAACAGAGCCCAATGCGTCCTGGAGTATGATATACAAAACAAACACATCTTTATTAACATAAACAAAAAAAATATAAAAACACTCCTAATGAGGAAAAGCATAATAATGATAAAACCAATAAAGAAATGAATTAAAAACAATTAGAAGTAACCTATGATAACAGTATTTCAAGATCCTCATAGTTGGGTTGTATGATATTGTAAGGGTATAGTGGAGACATCTTATAATAACAAATTGATATACATAAAGTGTAAGCTCCACAGCCCAGAGAGATAATGAAAACAGAGACCTTCTTTAAAATGTCTACATAATGAATATGATTTGTATACATGTCCAGAATCTGACAATCTAATACATCTTAAGCATATAGTCTATTTAATCATACACAGAAAATAGTGTCTGCGCAAAGCTAGGTATCAAACAGAAGAGTACCAATATCCCAATCTGAGTTTAATCCATAAGGGATACGTGTTTGTAAAGTGAATATCCAATATAGTTCTCTTCTGTTTAAGATACCTAGTCTGTTGCCACCTCTGATCGGATTCGATATATGTTCAATACCCTGAACACACAAATTATCTGAGTCACCCATGTTACAATGACTAAAATGTTGAGATACGGGATGACTCAAATCTTTTTGATAATTAATCTCAGGTGCTCGAGTATACGGACTTTCAAGTGTCTTACAGTCCTACCAATGTACTGTTTACCGCAACCGCAACTTAACAAGTATACCACAAAATTGGTATCACAATTGATAAATGAATTCACATAATATTTTTTACCAGTTTTAAAAGAAACGAAATCTTTTTTGATATCCATATGTTTGCAAATTTTACATTTTGAACATGCATAGTTACCCTTGGGTAATTTCTTGATCATTGATTTGTCTGAAGTGAACAAGCTGCCAGATACAAAGTTCGCAATGGTTTTGGCTTTGCTGAATACTATCTTAGGACCCTCATCGTATATATTTTTTAATAAAGGATCTGCTGCTAACACTCCCCAGTGTTTGTGAATGGATTCTCTAATGTTTTTAGATTGATTATTATGTTGAGTAACAAAATATGGAAATTGGAAAGATTTTTTGTCTTTCTTACTTTGCACTCTTTTAAGCAAAACAGATCTATCCAAATTTCTCACCTCCCTGAGTGTCTTTTTGAGATCGTCTTTTGGATAACCTCTAGCTTCAAAACGCTCCATCAGCTCCTCGGATTGTTTTGCAAAGTCCTCATCATTTGTACAAATTCTTCTTAATCTAATGAGTTGGCTTTTTGGTATTCCTTTTAACAAGGATTTGGGGTGGCAGCTGTCAGCTCGCAAAAATGTGTTACGTGAATTTTCTTTGCGATACACCGTAGTGATAATTTGTTTGTGCATATTAACTGAAAGAAATAAATCTAGAAAGTGAATATGGTGAGCATTGTGAGTGGAGGTGAATTTCAAATTAAATTCATTATTATTTAAATATTCTGTGAATAAAGAAAGAGAATGTGCATCCCCGTGCCAAATAAAAATAAGGTCATCAATATAACGCCTGTAAAAAGTGATAAAGTGTCTATAGGGATTTCTTTCTCCAAACACGTGGACCGACTCCCACCATCCTAGGAATAAATTCGCATAGGACGGAGCAAAGCTGGTACCCATAGCGGTACCACGTGTTTGGAGATAAAAATCCCCATCAAACATAAAGTAATTATGTGTTAACAAAAATTGAATTGCATTAAGAATAAACGTGCTCTGTGCAGGTGAAAGTTCTGATTTTCTTAAATAAAATCTGACAGCTGCCAGCCCATGCTCATGTATTATCACTGTGTACAATGATGTGATGTCAAGACTAAGCCAAATAAAATTTGTTTCCCATGTGATGGAGTCAAGTTGAATCATGAGATCACCGCTGTCCTTGATATATGATGGTAGTGTTTGCACTATGGCCTGCAGGAAGTGATCAACATATTTGGATACACCATCTCCCAAAGATCCAATGCTAGCGACTATTGGCCTCCCAGGTGGGGAGACCAATGTCTTGTGGATCTTTGGGAGATGGTGAAAAATGGGAATGATAGGATAAGGGCAAAATAAGTATTCAAGCTCTTTGTCATCAAGTGCGCCTAGAATGGCCCCCTCATCTAAGAGGTTTCTCAGTTCTTTAATGAATGTTGCTGTGGGGTCTCCTCTGAGTGAGATGTACGATGAACTATCATTAAGTTGTCGAAGTGCTTCAGTTTTGTAATCTGATTTATTCAGCACAACGATAGCACCCCCTTTGTCGGCCCCCTTGATGACAAGAGAGTTATTGGCTTTTAATGCATTCATGGCCGATCTTTCACCATGAGTGAGGTTGTCTGCTCTATATTGTAATGGTTTAATTGAAAATGTGTAACCCTTTGCTAACAGAGATAGATCTCGTTCAATGAGTTGCTCAAACGCAGTTAGGCAGGGCCCTTTCATATGTGACGGATAGAACATCGATTTTTTCCTCAAACCTGAGGATCGTCTACCTAGAAAAGAGGAAGGTATATCATTTGTATCTCTATTTTCATCAACAAGATCTTTCATGTCTTGTACACAACACATCTCTTGAAAATTAAGGGACCCCTCTCCCTTCTGGCTATCGCAACTCAATGTATCATCAAAGACAGTATGCTCAATTGCATCATATGTAGGAAGGGAGAGGGGTCCCTTAATTTTCAAGAGATGTGTTGTGTACAAGACATGAAAGATCTTGTTGATGAAAATAGAGATACAAATGATATACCTTCCTCTTTTCTAGGTAGACGATCCTCAGGTTTGAGGAAAAAATCGATGTTCTATCCGTCACATATGAAAGGGCCCTGCCTAACTGCGTTTGAGCAACTCATTGAACGAGATCTATCTCTGTTAGCAAAGGGTTACACATTTTCAATTAAACCATTACAATATAGAGCAGACAACCTCACTCATGGTGAAAGATCGGCCATGAATGCATTAAAAGCCAATAACTCTCTTGTCATCAAGGGGGCCGACAAAGGGGGTGCTATCGTTGTGCTGAATAAATCAGATTACAAAACTGAAGCACTTCGACAACTTAATGATAGTTCATCGTACATCTCACTCAGAGGAGACCCCACAGCAACATTCATTAAAGAACTGAGAAACCTCTTAGATGAGGGGGCCATTCTAGGCGCACTTGATGACAAAGAGCTTGAATACTTATTTTGCCCTTATCCTATCATTCCCATTTTTCACCATCTCCCAAAGATCCACAAGACATTGGTCTCCCCACCTGGGAGGCCAATAGTCGCTAGCATTGGATCTTTGGGAGATGGTGTATCCAAATATGTTGATCACTTCCTGCAGGCCATAGTGCAAACACTACCATCATATATCAAGGACAGCGGTGATCTCATGATTCAACTTGACTCCATCACATGGGAAACAAATTTTATTTGGCTTAGTCTTGACATCACATCATTGTACACAGTGATAATACATGAGCATGGGCTGGCAGCTGTCAGATTTTATTTAAGAAAATCAGAACTTTCACCTGCACAGAGCACGTTTATTCTTAATGCAATTCAATTTTTGTTAACACATAATTACTTTATGTTTGATGGGGATTTTTATCTCCAAACACGTGGTACCGCTATGGGTACCAGCTTTGCTCCGTCCTATGCGAATTTATTCCTAGGATGGTGGGAGTCGGTCCACGTGTTTGGAGAAAGAAATCCCTATAGACACTTTATCACTTTTTACAGGCGTTATATTGATGACCTTATTTTTATTTGGCACGGGGATGCACATTCTCTTTCTTTATTCACAGAATATTTAAATAATAATGAATTTAATTTGAAATTCACCTCCACTCACAATGCTCACCATATTCACTTTCTAGATTTATTTCTTTCAGTTAATATGCACAAACAAATTATCACTACGGTGTATCGCAAAGAAAATTCACGTAACACATTTTTGCGAGCTGACAGCTGCCACCCCAAATCCTTGTTAAAAGGAATACCAAAAAGCCAACTCATTAGATTAAGAAGAATTTGTACAAATGATGAGGACTTTGCAAAACAATCCGAGGAGCTGATGGAGCGTTTTGAAGCTAGAGGTTATCCAAAAGACGATCTCAAAAAGACACTCAGGGAGGTGAGAAATTTGGATAGATCTGTTTTGCTTAAAAGAGTGCAAAGTAAGAAAGACAAAAAATCTTTCCAATTTCCATATTTTGTTACTCAACATAATAATCAATCTAAAAACATTAGAGAATCCATTCACAAACACTGGGGAGTGTTAGCAGCAGATCCTTTATTAAAAAATATATACGATGAGGGTCCTAAGATAGTATTCAGCAAAGCCAAAACCATTGCGAACTTTGTATCTGGCAGCTTGTTCACTTCAGACAAATCAATGATCAAGAAATTACCCAAGGGTAACTATGCATGTTCAAAATGTAAAATTTGCAAACATATGGATATCAAAAAAGATTTCCTTTCTTTTAAAATTGGTAAAAAATATTATGTGAATTCATTTATCAATTGTGATACCAATTTTGTGGTATACTTGTTAAGTTGCGGTTGCGGTAAACAGTACATTGGTAGGACTGTAAGACACTTGAAAGTCCGTATACTCGAGCACCTGAGATTAATTATCAAAAAAGATTTGAGTCATCCCGTATCTCAACATTTTAGTCATTGTAACATGGGTGACTCAGATAATTTGTGTGTTCAGGGTATTGAACATATATCGAATCCGATCAGAGGTGGCAACAGACTAGGTATCTTAAACAGAAGAGAACTATATTGGATATTCACTTTACAAACACGTATCCCTTATGGATTAAACTCAGATTGGGATATTGGTACTCTTCTGTTTGATACCTAGCTTTGCGCAGACACTATTTTCTGTGTATGATTAAATAGACGATATGCTTAAGATGTATTAGATTGTCAGATTCTGGACATGTATACAAATCATATTCATTATGTAGACATTGTAAAGAAGGTCTCTGTTTTCATTATCTCTCTGGGCTGTGGAGCTTACACTTTATGTATATCAATTTGTTATTATAAGATGTCTCCACTATACCCTTACAATATCATACAACCCAACTATGAGGATCTTGAAATACTGTTATCATAGGTTACTTCTAATTGTTTTTAATTCATTTCTTTATTGGTTTTATCATTATTATGCTTTTCCTCATTAGGAGTGTTTTTATATTTTTTTTGTTTATGTTAATAAAGATGTGTTTGTTTTGTATATCATACTCCAGGACGCATTGGGCTCTGTTGCCTAGCTACGCTTAGCATTTGACCTTTTTGGTCACATGTCTGTGACGGAGTGACGTCATGCGCTATTTTTTCAAGAAGTGGGAGGCACTAGCATCGGGTGCATGTGCTCATGCGCGTGCAGTGATTCTCCCACCTCCTTCGCGCATGACGCGACTACCAGGGCACGCATTATGCACCGTAACCACGCGACCATACGTCACGGGTCAGAGGTCATCTACGCGACCCGCGTGACGTATGCGGATATGTTCCGCGATTGGGCTACATGCTTGTTAAGTGAGTATAAATGGCGCTCCATAACTAATGGTTGTATTCACCTTGATAAAGGACTGTAGAGGTCCGAAACGCGTAGGTGTGTTTGTTACTTTGCCTGGATCCTATTAAATAGCTTATTTTTGGTACGTATCCCTGTTGGTGTTATTGCTATTCTACAGCTGGACTTGGTGCTTCGTTTTTCTTCCCTGTTCTACATTCTGAGTACTTGGGCATCTACCTACTGTTGGCTAGCCTAGCGCAGACCCTCTCCAGAATTCCTGACCACGTTAACAGGCTATCCCTTTAGGCATCCTACCAACTAGTACTGCCTCAAGGTGACTAGGACAGCTATAGCCCGGCTCCAAACCCCCAACTCCTTTCAGGCCCCTAGGTCGTCCCTGCGAGCTGACTAACTCCATCAGCCCCCTGACTACCCCTAGGTCCGTCCCAACGCAGCACAAAGTGGCAGCAGACACTCTCCCTGTTTCCTAGTGTGCCTAGCAAAAGCCTGTCCTGTTGACAGGTCTATCTCAGCAGCGCCTCCAAATGTAACAGATTTTCTGGCCTAGCCTGATCCACCCAATCTCACATTGGCCCCTGTGGTCTAACCAGTCCCCATTACATGGTAGTGTCTGGTGGTGCACCTGTTGGCAACAGGACTCCTGAGTCTCCCGCATGATGTTGTGTGGGGATTGCCAACCCAGACAGGCAGCTGAGGTAGTGTGCATGAGTCCTACCTATATCCAGTGCAGCGCCTCCACCTCATCAGGATCCCAGCGTCTGCTTGTGGATGGTCCTGGTGAGGAACTCCTCTGTGGTGCACCCCTCTGTGTAATCACTCCACACTTACACACGAGGGTATGATTTAACAGGATCATCTTTATTGACTTGCGGCCGGCCAGCTGCCCCTCACAGTGGGTGTAATTAGCCTCTCATGTTCCCCGCACTTCCCTTTGAAAGGTGTCCTTTCCCTAAATTGGTGGATTCCCTATCTCCCCTCAGGGAGATAGTCCCGGTGCCAGGTCCCTGGTCACAGTCTTATAAGCTGTCTCCTCCCAAGCCTGCACTCAGACTTGCTCCTTGTCTCATAACCTCTTACATAATCTTCCAACAGCTTAGCAACACCTTCCAACAACCTAACTTTTCAGCAGTGCTGTGCCTTATGTATCCTCTGGGGGCTGGCACAACTCTGACATCACTAATCATGATTCAGAACATGTGACCACTCCCATACATACATAGGGCACCTCACCAGGGTGTGAGGGCAAACCTCCATAATTACTGCTGGCATGCCCATAACTTACCAGGCCTTACTGTCAGCAGGAGAGATGACTGTAGCCATTTTACAGCATGGTTACATATATATATATATATATATATATATATATATATATATATATATACAGTGTTCGACAATTATATACATTTACACGCCCGGGCGTGAGGATTTAACCCCCGGGCGAGTAAATATTGGCCCAAGCAGCACACTTGTGTTTTTAAAATGTCCCTGCTCGCGCTGCTGTTTTTCCCCCGCTCACGCTGCTGTTTTTCCCGCGCTCGCGCTGGAAAAAAAAAAAAAAGCCGGAGGCGGGTTCATGTTGTTGGGGGAGATTACCCCGCCTCCGGCTCTCTGAGCAATGCCTTCGCTCCTCCCCCGCCTCTCAGCAATGCTTTCCCTCCTCAGCGCTTCCACTCCTCCCCCTTCCGGCAGACAGCCCCTTCCACGCCTGTCTGCCTCAGGCCCCTGCAGGGCCATCTGTCGCCCCCCCCTCCCATCGGGCCATCCACCCCTCCCACCCATCGGGCCATCCGCCCCCCCTTGCATCGGGCCATCCGCCCCCCCTCGCATCGGGCCATCCGCCCCCCCCTCGCATTGGGCCATCCGCCCCCCCTCGCATCGGGCCATCCACCACCTCCCCCTCACCCCAATCTCACCCGGCCTCCGTAACCCCCCCTCACCCCAATCTCTCCCGGCCTCCGTGACCCCCCCTCACCCCAATCTCTCCCGGCCTCCGTGACCCCCCCCTCCTCACCCCATGCGGCGTCGGTATGCCGCCTCTGTGGACAGTCTGCGGATCTGTCACACAAGCACTCAGCTGTTAATGAAAACCCCGAGCCCTGCTCTTCTCCTGCTCTGATGGCCAGCTCAGCTGTTAGCAGGGGAAATCCCCTAACTGGAACCTCTCCCTGCTCTAAGCAGGGGAAATCCCCTAACCGGAGCCTCTCCCTGCTCTAAGCAGGGAAAATCCCCTAACCGGAGCCACTCCCTGCTCTAAGCAGGGGAAATCCCCTAACCGGAGCCTCTCCCTGCTCTAAGCAGGGGAAATCCCCTAACCGGAGCCTCTCCCTGCTCTAAGCAGGGGAAATCCCCTAACCGGAGCCTCTCCCTGCTCTAAGCAGGGGAAATCCCCTAACCTGTGCGACTCCCTGCTCTAAACAGGGGAAATCCCCTAACCCATGCGACTCCCTGCTCTAAGCAGGGGAAATCCCCTAACCCGTGCGACTCCCTGCTCTAAGCAGGGGAAATCCCCTACCGGCCCTTCTCCATTCTATCAGCGTCGGCGTCCGCCTCTGGAGGGGGTGCAGCCCCTTGCAGAGTCCCTCCTGCCGTGCGGAGGCCCCCGCTGCCATGTGCATCCCCCCCCCTGCCGTGCGGAGGCCCCACTGCTGCCATGTGCGACCCCCTGCCTTGCCTCTGTCACCGTCTCCCTGTGTCACCCTCTCCCTGTGTCACCGTCTCCCTGTGTCACCCTCTCCCTGTGTCACCCTCCCTCTCCCTGTGTCACCCTCCCTCTCCCTGTGTCACCCTCCCTCTCCCTGTGTCACCCTCCCTCTCCCTGTGTCACCCTCTCCCTCTCTCACCCTCTCCCTGTGTCACCCTCTCCCTCTCCATGTGTCACCCTGTCCCGCTCCCTGTGTCACCCTCCCTCTCCGTGTCACCCTCTCCCTGTGTCACCCACCCTCTCCGTCTCCCTGTGTTACTCTCCGTCTCCCTGTGTCACCCTCTCCCTGTGTCACCCTCTCCCTGTGTCACCCTCTCCCTGTGTCACCCTCTCCCTCTCCCTGTGTCACCCTGTCCCGCTCCCTGTGTCACCCTCCCTCTCCCTCTCCGTGTCACCCTCTCCCTATGTCACCCACCCTCTCTGTCTCCCTGTGTCACCCTCTCCGTCTCCCTGTGTCACCCTCTCCCTGTGTCACCCTCTCCCTGTGTCACCCTCTCCCTGTGTCGCCCTCTCTCTCTTGCCCTCTCCCTCTCTCTGTCGCCCTCTCCCTCTCTCTGTCACCCTCTCCCTCTCTCTGTCACCCTCACCCTCTCTCTGTCACCCTCTCTCTCTCTGTCGCACTCTCTTCTTCGCTCTCTCTGTCGCACTCTCTTCTTCGCTCTCTCTGTCGCACTCTCTTCTTCGCGCTCTCTGTCGCACTCTCTCTTTGTCTCTCATTCTCTCAGTGTGTGTGTCTCTCATTCTCTCTCTTTCTCTGCGTGTCTCTCTTTCTCTCTCTTTCTCTGTGTGTCTCTCTTTCTCTCTCTTTCTCTGTGTGTCTCTCTTTCTCTCTGTGTGTGTGTTGGTGTGCCGCTCTGTGTGTGTGTGTGTGTGTGTGTGTCTGTCTGTCTCTCTGTCTGTCTCTCTCTGTGAAGCGCCGACGTCCAGACACTGGTTAAGGGGTTCAGGAAACTAGTCATTCACATCTGGCTTTTATTTCTAGATCCGACATTGACACACACACACACACACACACACACACACACACACACACACACACACACACACACACACACCTAATTGTAGTATAATGTAATACAATAAATACATTTATGTCAAAAACGAATGTTGTTCTGACTAGGAATTTATTAAATGTATTTTATTTATATATTTTATTTTAAAGCGGAGTTGGGGGCGGGACTCGGGCGGGGTTGGGAGCGGGACTAGGTGGCGAGTAGATTTTTTTGGTTGGGCGAGTAGATTTTTGGGTGATTTGTCGAACACTGTGTATATATATATATATATATATATATATATATATATATATATATATATATATATATACACATAAACATACACACATAACTGGTGGACTTGATGTAATGTTTAGGATTGTCATCTCTAACAATACAATTTGCTATAGTATGTTACTGTTATGCTCGCTTTTGTAAGCCATGATTAGTGGGATCTTACTGTACAGAGTTATCCTAGGGTAGGGTCGTTAGATGAAAATGCTCCTTTGTCAAGTCCACTGCAAGTATTTGTTAATTGTTCTATTCCCATTAATCTAATTACAGTAGATGTGCATGATTCTTACAGTACTGGACCAGAAGAATGTGTTCCACTCCTTTTTTTTTTATATAGTACTTTTATCTACTATATATTTCTGAAAGCACTGTATGTCCGCATGGCCTGTGTCCCTAGCGGCAATCTCATTGGTCCCTTGGCCCGCCCGCCCCCGCACACCTCTCATTGGCTTGAGGCGGAGTGACGGGCCAAAGGACACACAGGGACACACAGGGACACACACACACACATACCTCTCTCTCTGTCCTCTCCCCCCCATCACACTCACCTCCCTCTCCACTCACCTCCCTCCACCTCCTGCTCCACTAACCTCCCTCTCCACTCACCTCCCTCCCGCTCAACTCCCTCCACCTCCCGCTCCACTCACCTCCCTCTCCACTCACCTCCCTCCCGCTCAACTCCCTCCCCAGCGTGGGGACAGGCAGTGGGCAGGGCAGCCTGCCGCTGCCTCCACTCACCTCCCGCTCCCTCCACTCACCTCCCGCTCCACTCACCTCCCCGGCGCGGGGACAGGCAGTGGGCAGGGCAGCCTGCCGCTGCCTCCACTCACCTCCCGCTCCCTCCACTCACCTCCCGCTCCACTCACCTCCCCTGCGCAGGGACAGGCAGTGGGCAGGGCAGCCTGCCGCTGCCTTCACTCACCTCTCGCTCCCTCCACTCACCTCCCGCTCACCTCCCTCCCGCTCACCTCCCTGGCGCGGGGACAGGCATTGGCCAGGGCAGCCTACCGCTGCCACGCGGCACCTAAGACGGCGGCGGATGGAAGGACCCCTTCCTCCCTCGCGGACTAACTAACATGGCGGCGGCCAGAAGGAGAGGTGTGTGTGAGTGTGTGTGTGTGTGTGTGTGTGTGTGTGTGTGTGTGTGTGTGCGTGTGTGTGTTACACTGTGTCTCAGACACTGTAGAGTGGGGACCGGAGCTACACATGGGTGGGGTGGCGGGGGGGTCAGGAGTGGAGAAAGATACAGGGGGAGTGGAGAGGAGGGACCCGTCAATTTAAAGCAAACCAACCCCCCTCCTGTCCACTGCCCCCCCCCCTCCTGTCCACTGTCACCCCCCCTCCTGTCCACTCTCCCCTCCTCCTGTCCACTGTCACCCCCCCCCTCCTGTCCACTGTCACCCCCCCTCCTGTCCACTGTCACCCCCCCTCCTGTCCACTCTCCCCTCCCTGTCCACTCTCCCCCCCCCACTCCTGTCCACTCTCCCACCCTCTCCTGTCCACTCTCCCCCCCTCCCATCCCCTCCTGTCCACTGTCCCCCCCCCCCCCTGTCCACGTGAACTGCACCCCATTGAGTTATGATAGTCTGTTTATCAGCATCAAAGATTAATTGTTGAGATGCTTAGGTTGGGTAGGGTTGAGTTTTGCCAAAACGTTACCTTCAGCAAGAGCAGCGAGTAGTTGATTTACAGCAGATATTGGGTATGGATGCTCTGTGACAGACTTGTTTACTGTGCATTTATAATCTCTGCAAATTCTTACATCTCCATGAAAACTTGAACTGGTACAATTGGGGTAAATCATTTAGTTTTTGTAGGTAGATCAAGGACTCCTTGTGCTTTGAGACGTTCAAGCTCTGTGTCAACCTTTGGCGTAAGGCTTACAAAATGTTTCTAGCTTTCATGTGCATAGGATGCATGGGCAATGACTGGTGGTCCTCTGAAAGCTCCCAGTTCAGAGAAAATGCCTCTGTAATTTGCCTTAGTTATCCTTCACTGATCATGTGGATACCTTGGTCACTGATTCCTAACTGTGTGAACCGGTTTCTTCCTAAAACTCAACTTTCCTTCAAAGGAACAGTCCAACAGTCTGTCCATAATAGTCACAAGTGCAACTTGAAGACTAGAGATGTGTGAAACTTTCACAGGAGGTCGTGGGCCATGCAAAATTTTCCCTTGAGTGACAAAAAAAGCCACAGCTGATTCAAACTTCGCAAGCCAGTAGCCAAACTTTAACTTAATGTGCATTGCAATTGTGTTTAGAATGCAAACTTACAAGATTCTCTAAAATCACTAGATTTACCTAATTCTGAGACTATAAATAGTGCACACACGTTTC
Organism: Ascaphus truei; assembly: GCF_040206685.1. Lineage (NCBI taxonomy): Eukaryota > Metazoa > Chordata > Amphibia > Anura > Ascaphidae > Ascaphus > Ascaphus truei. The sequence goes on along the minus strand of NC_134489.1, from coordinate 68,121,065 downwards.
GCTCATTGTCTAGCGATATTTTTCTGCAAGCTTCGAAATTGCAAAATCTAAGACATTGGGCAACATTATTAGACCTTTCAAGTTTGGCAAAAATGTTTTGCTAGGAATCAAAATGTAAAAGAAATTGAGCGTTTCACACATCTCTAATGCAGACCCTGATAACTTGGGAGAATTTTGCAGAAACAGAGCATGGAATAGAGATGTGCAAAATGGTTTAAAATGCATTCGTGACATTTTAAGCATTTTATCCCTAATTCGATACCTTCCAAAAGTTTGACAGGGATCATATCATGAGGTCACATAATTAGCCTTGAATTTAGTAAGCTTTCAATTAAATAATTGCCTGAGAGTGATCAAACCATGAAGTGTACCCTATTTATAATATCAGCATTAAGTGAAATTAGCCATTTTGGAGAATTTTGCAGGCAAAAGAATAGTCCATCATAAGTCTTTGACCTTTATTCTACAGCCCCATTGAAATCAATGGGGCTTTCCATGTTTTGGCACTTTATAGAAAAGGGCCTTTGTTTTTGGTAAGGCAGGTGCAACTAGCGACTGTATAATTGTGAATGTTTTGGCCCCGAGTCACAAACGGTCAATAGCACAGCCCTTTTCTATTCAGTATTGTTTGACAATAAAATATGAACATCTGCTCTCTTTGCTTCAAATAAATTGTAAGACACCGATTAAGGTAGGCTCCATGACAGGGAGTAGATCCTGATGGCTGGAACATGCTTAATTGGATGAAGGCTGGTCGTCGTTGAGCGCCACAGAGTTGGTGAAGGAGCGGGATTGACACAAAGAAATAGTTAAATGGATAAGGCAGGAGCGAGGGTCAGGCTAGCTAATGTGATAACAGGCAGGGGTCAGGGTCACTGCTATAAGTGTAGAAAGGCAGGCAGATCGGGAAGCAAACAATTTATACAGAGAGATGCTCTAATAGGAAGACTGGATGCAAGGGCAAAAACACATAATCTAGCAACCAGGAAGTACAGTGAAAGGGATCAACTTATAAATGAAGCCAGGGGGGAGTGTCTACGAGGCTGATTGGCAACAGATGTGAGCATTGAGTAGTAGAGCTTAAATGTATGCTGTGGCAGAGGAGCTATCCAGCAGCTATAGTAGTTTAGCATACAGCTAGAGCCTCTGCTGCCCTGAATACTGTAGGTCATGGGTTCTGATTCTGTCAGACCTGACACGCATTAACCTCTGTGCTTAAGAGTTCCAAATAAAAAATCATTAATTAATAAATGTAATGGATTACATTACTACCCCCTCCCCCCTCCCCTCTCCCACCACCTACCCCTCAGTGCCTAAGGTTTTGCCGGAGGATATCTGTCTGTGCAGGAGAAACCATGATACTTAGCAAGTAACAATGACAAGTCATGGCAATATCATGTATCAATCATCAACAACTAGCTCCATATATGTTTTAAAAATACCAAATATATTACTACTGTATCACTAAAGAAGAGCAGACTGAAATCAATTATGTAATAGCCAAAACAGGCAGTGACATGTATCTGGGATAAAGTCCTGGTACATAATTGTTTTCCATACTTGAAGCTGTTAGTGCTGTGCATGTTTCTTAGTTTGTATTCTTTAGATGAATACTTATTATAAAATAAAAACAATAAAACATATTGAAAGAACATTTTCATCTGTCATTGACTAAAGAATCATTTTGATGGGTAACCAAATGCTTTTGTCTGTGTTTATTTAAATCATTTAAGTGGTTGTAATTTCAATTGGCAATACACTTTATAGAACAGCATTACTCTCTTTTTATGTCCTGTGCTTCAGCTCCGTTTGCATTAGCTCCACTTGGGCACCAGCAGGCAGCACCATAAGGTTATAATTAACACCCACAAATGTTTGTATTACCTGGAATTAAATATGCCAGCTCTGTATTATGTGGTGTACAACCAGCTGCAATAATCAAATAGTTAAGACATTTTATTCACATTATTAGAGGAAAGAGGGGCTTCATTTTCCTTATTATATGTCTGCATCAAATTGTTTTCACTTCCCTTCTTGGGGTTTGCTCTAGAATTGTATTATTTGTTTCATTTGTGTCTGAGGGTATGGGTTTGGTGTTTAAAGTTCTATTTATGTTTCCCCACTTCCCGGCTGCGAAGGGTGTCACATCCTGCTGTAGTTACTGAATACATACATACATACATACATACATACATACATACATACATACATACATACATATATACATTGTCTCACAAGCCAAATAGATAGTGCTGTGTGTGGATGAAAGTAGGGATATGGGATGGGCACCAGGAACATTTATAAAACAAGAGCGTGTTTATTGAACACAGTCCAGAAATACGTCTAAATATACCAAGATTTGGGATTGCATCCTAGAGCAGGTCCCGGGGCTATCCAGAGGAGCTACTTGTCTTTGTTACAGTACAAAAAAGATGGGATGGAAGTATCTTGCATGAAGATACCTTGAACTTGAAACTTTCCATTTTGGCCAGTCCGACATATGTTCAGGTTCCTTATTTAGCAACCCTATGTGAACTATGCTGCACACCTCCTATAGGACATGAACGTCCTGATTCTCTCTATAGGCGCTTACTTAAAAACAGGGCATGTTTCTAAACTCCAAAACAATACAAGTGAGATGACAGAGCTAGCTGCAGACTTGTAACAAACAAACCTATTTACAGGACATACATGAGAACTTCACTTAGAACTCTGACAAACTACTTCTAGAATACAGGGTGGCTATTAATACCCACATACTCCATACAATGACATCACTGGTGATCAAGCAAAATAAGAGGGTCAGAACCTGCTAATCCTACACACAGTTTAACCCCCTTCGTCTAACTAACCCCTTAACCAATTAGTAGCCAACCATGTGGAAGCTACATTAATATCAATAGAAGTTATGTTTTATCTTCTCCATGGGATCGCAATTCTGTACAGTGGGTGAATCAAGTAGTATTAATTCCTGCTCTGTAATGCTTTTTACAGGGTCTTGTTTTCTCTCAACTCTTTTATTATTATTGTATGCCTGTTAGCATTGCCATAATTCCCTGTCCATTTTGGGGCAGATTGTATGATGGTTTGAATCTTTATATTTAAATGTACCTTATTGTTTTGAGATTATATTGTGCTTGCGTAGCCAGATACTTTTCATAATATGACATCAGTTCTTTTAATCTCTTTATTTGTAATTTCATATGGTTTTCCATCTTAACAGAATACATCTTCATCTTTGAATATCTTTAGACACGCACACACCAATAAAATTGAGAATCCATATTACGATAGTTGGAAACACCATGAAAACAGAAAACGAAGAAAGAGGGATGGGGGGGGGAGGGAAGGTGGAGGGAGGATGTCACCACATTTGCATAAACAACACTTTCAATATAACACTTCAGTGTACATAGTTTTCCACCTTCTCACTTCTTCGTACCACCTCTAACAATCCATCAAAATATTAAACATATATAGCGACCATATTTCACGGTTCTTATCTTTATATATTGAAATGCATATGTAACCTTATGATAGAAGGGGGTCCCAGATTATCCGGAATCTAGTCAGTGTCTTCTAGATAACACATCAAATTCTCCATGAGCCCAACATGGGATATTTGTTCCCTGACCTTTCTGTAGGTAGGGGCTTTGGTCTGCCTCCAGCATCTAGCGACTACACATCTGGTAGCATTGAGTATGTGTACTATTAGTTTTAAATCAGTTTTGTTCACACCTTCTAGTGGTTTGTTTAGGAGTAGAAACCATGGATCTTTTGGTACTTTGACCCCAGTAGTATCCAGAATAAACTTAAATATATTCTCCCATAGGGGCTGCATTTTAGGGCAATCCAACCAGATGTGGGACAGGGATCCTCTCTGACCGCAACCTCGCCAACATAGCGGCAAGATATTTATATCTATTATATTTAGAATAGTTGGGGTTTTGTACCATCTATAAAGTAATTTATATGAATTTTCTTTTATTAAAGTACAGGTGGAACCTTTGACCACTGCTTCCCAGATGTCTAGCCAGTCCTCCCAATCGAGTTCTTCGCCTAATTCCTTGTCCCAGGCCAGTATATATCTGTCCTTTTCTTGGGAGCCCAAAGTATTGATATAATAATTATAAAGACGTCATTTTAGTATTTTCAGAGGCTTGACTACACATGCTCTCAAAATATGTGAGATCCGGTTACAATCTACAACCTTTAAGATACCTTTACCTCTCCAAGAATCTGGATAGGGTTCATGGCATCCAGGGGGGGGGGGGGCAATCATGACTGTTTGCTAATGGGGTCATCAGAGAACTTTTTTGTGAAAGTTTAAATTTTGCCTTAGTTGTGTCCCATATAGCACAAAAATGTTTTAGTATTGGATTGTCAGGCGCTATCTTTGGCCTGTCCCTTTGGTCTAGCCAGATTATATCTGCCAACGGCCCCGGTGAGTTCAGACTGGCCTTTAGCTCTACCCATCTTTTTGATGACAGAGGGATATGCCACTGCGACACCTGTCCCAATTGGGCTGCCTTATAATAGTTAAGGATATTCGAGATAGCTTGGCCTCCCAGTTCTTTTGATGGTATAATATATCCTTTTTTAGTCAGGGTTTTTTGTTGTTTCATACGAACTTACAAACATACGAAGTAAGCACTTCTTGGAAAACCGCTAGGACATGACTCAGTAGAGTATGAAAGAGGTATAGAAGACGTGGCAGAACATTCATTTTAATTACCATATGTCCCAGCCATGAGATCGGATATGTTGACCATTGTGCAACCTCTCTCTCCAGGTGTTTGAGAAGGGGGGTATAATTGACTTTATATAATGAGCTTATATCCTTTAGAAATTGAATACCTAAATATTTTAATGATTTTGGGTCCCATTTAAAATCAAAATGAATCTGCAATAATTTTGCTAAGTGATAGGGAAGATTTATACCATGTGCCTCTGATTTTGAGTTATTAATTTTAAATCCTGAATAGATGCCAAATTCAGATAATATACTAAAGAGATTGGGGAGGGACGTCAAAGGCTTACAGATTGTTAAGATAATGTCAGAGCAAATAGAGCTACAGTATTTAAAATTCCTATTTCGCTAGCTTGAACCAGATATATTCTTAGAATCTCTTATAAAACAACCAAATTGTTCTACAGAGAGAGCAAATAGTAGGGGTGAGAGGGGACGCCCTTGGCTGGTCCCATTTGTTATTGGAAACCGACTAGAGAGTTGCCCATTAATTGCTATAGCTGCTATAGGAGATTCATAGAGGGCCTTCACCCCATTCACAAAGACTGAGCCAAACCCAAATGCCTCAAGTGTTTTAAACATGAAATCCCATTTCAACCTAAGGCCTTTTCCGGGTCTAACCTTAAGACCACCAATTGCAATTTAGTTGATTGAGCTATGTGCATAATATTTGCTAGCCTCCTGGTATTATCAGAGGCTTGTCTACCAGTTAAAAAAACCACTTGGTCAGGATAGATTATTGCAGGCATGATTGACTTTAACCTGTTAGCCAAGACCTTGGCGTATATTTTTATGTCCGAGTTGAGCAGAGAGATGGGTCGGTAACTGTCACAATTTAAAGGTCTCTTCCTTCTTTATGTATTACTACTACAATAGCTTGGGACATCTCTTTTGAAGGGCTTGCTCATTTTAGAAATGTATTAAATAGTTTTGTATCTGAGTAGTCCATATGTATACACACACACACACACACACACTTGTTGTTTTCATGACTGTAATATAGAGCACACTGCACTAACACACTTAGGTGTGTTTGGCTTACCATATATATTTTTTAAGTTCCTAGACCTATCAATTGGACAAGGTCATATTGTCATGTATATTATTACTGATCAAGATCAACACACTATATGAGCCATTAGTTTCAGGAAACACTTTAGACTACATGGGAGACTATATAAACTATATACTAGGCTCTATTAACCATCTGCACATAAGTACTCAAAATGTGAGAGTATGTGCCGTGATTGCTACACTACAAACCTTACAGGGTTATACAGATGCAGCGGCCGTTATTCGAACACTTCACGCGTTGTATACCTCGTAATACCCATGTCATGGCTCGTGATTTCTTCCAACCGTACCGCCTTTAGACGCGGGTGCAGAAAATGGCACTTTAGTGTTCTGGTTTTTAAATACCTGAAATTGACACAGTAGCACAGTACTGTACACATTACAATTCATTCATTTCATTGCATTTCATTGCACACAAAGAAACAGAATCCATGACATTCAAACAAAGCAACCGCGATAAACACGGGTGCCTGGGGCGATTGGCTGTGGTAATGCCGTGTGGAATACAGTAGAGCACACGAAAACGTCTCCGTGATTTTTTCGAATAACGGGCGCTGCATCTAATATTATAGGATCTAGTGTTTACTTACACTTGAATCTTAGATGATTATCTGACAGTCTCCAAGCGCTTTGTATTAGGTTTTAATACATTTTTTGTTTTCGTCTCTAAATAAACAATTATTTAAATCTAGTAGAGGTTGAGTGCTTATCCGAGGGATTTCTTTTCTCGTTTACGCATAGAAAATATACGGACCTATATCATTCCATTTAAACATTATAATTAACACTCTATTACATATTGTTTTGTCAACAACACATACCATATTATTATTAAAATGCTATTTGTGCATTAGTACAAAGCCGGTGAATCAAAAACATCACATTAGTATATTTTCCTAGCCTGCCTTGTCCATAAGAAAATAAATAAAAAGATACCATACTATTTCACAGTTACAAATGTTGCTGAAATCCATTGTCTTCAGGTTCCATGTTTTATAAAATAACATTACAAGCTGTTGAATAGCTTCTCTAACAGTCAACTTGGATAATATTACCACAGGGACATGATTATATCTATCTGGTGTATTCTAAAAAAAAAAAATTGTTTCATATTAGTGTGCTGCAGGTAGCATTCAAGAACAAAACAATTCCTTTAAAATAGTGATACAGCACATCTGCAGTGTCGGACTGGCGATAGTGGATTGATTTATTTATGCATTCCAATTATTGCTTGCTCATACAATAATGCTGAGGAGCAAATGTGACAACCAAAAAAGAACTCTTAACGCATACAATAATTATAACAATACTGGTAAGGTGAACAGTAGGTAAAGCATGTCAATAATACTGTATTATTGTGGCAAAAACCTGCTGAAAAGCTTGCGTAAAACAATATACAGGCATACACCGGTTTAAGGACACTCACTTTAAGTACATTCGCGAGTAAGGACATATCGCCCAATAGGCAAAGTGCAGCTCATGCATGCTCCTGTCAGCACGTCCTGAACAGCAATAAGACTATAGAGCCTGTTACAAATGCGTTATTAACATCAGTTATGCACGTATGTGACGGATGCATCGATAAGTGGAAAAAGGGAAGTGCTTCACTTTAAGTACATTTTCGCTTTACATACATGCTCGGGTCCCATTGAGTACGTTAATGCGGGGTATGCCTGTATACAAGTCATTTTAGATGCATTTAAGCATATCATAGATGTCACAGAATTCAGACACTGAAAGTATTCAAATATATATGCAACAGGTGTTCCCCCACCCTGTGGGAGATTTCACTGTTACCTGGTGTTGTGCTGCTCACCTGCTAGGCTTACAGGATACTGAGTGTCCTCAAGGGTTTGTGGGGATGAACAGGACAGGCTTTAGGGATCTTCCCAGCTCTTCACTCTGTGTTGCAGCACCTGCATTCCCACAGGGCCTATAGGGATAGGTGCAGTCCCCTGTGGAAAACACTCACCCTCTCCCCAAAAAAACTGCAGCCTCAGCCAGGAGTATAAAACAGGAAAAGTTATTTATTCTTCATACAGCATACCAACACGTTCACTCTCTTTTCTCTTTCTCTGGTCCCTGGAATGAACCCAAGGACCTTGAGGCCCCAAAGGTCTATCCTTAGCTCCCATACCCCCTGGTGGAATATGGGGTAGCTGTTCCCACTCCACTGATGGTGGAGATCTCTCTAAATTCGGATCTGCAGTCCCTTTTGTACCCAGGGGAGGGTCCTAGGTCTGAGCCCCTGATAGGGCAGTACACAGGCCTTAGGCCCACCCCCACTGTCACTCAAGGGAGTTGTTTACTGCTGCAGGAGCAAGGGCATAGATTTAACCCTAACATTGCCTGCACTGGTACCATGGCTTAGGTGTTAGGTAGGGCAGATTAGTAGCCAAGATACATGGCTACATATATTACAATATTAGAACTCTTTAGTTAAATATTGGAAGTTATCTCCCTCTAACCCAGTGTTTCCCAACTCCAATCCTCAGAGAACCCAAACAGGTCAGGTCTTAAGGATATAGATGCAAAAAACTTCGTCAGCAGCAGCACGTCTACCCAGACCAAGGAGGTGATTGTAAGTAATACCACCATAACGTTATGCCTTATTGATATTCCCAATGAAAGAGAGTGGGTGGTTATTCCACTCACCCCCAGTTTTCAGGGAGCACTATTCATGTGATGGCTATATGGACACACTCACTGGCTTATGATGTATATTGATGCACCTACCTTTGGTCTAGGATTTATCATAATATTGTAAATAGCCTGGTACTTGAGCACGCTGGTCACGCTTCTTACAGGTCTTAAGGATATCCCTGCTCCATCACAGGTGGGTCAATCAGCGGCTCAGTCATTTTGACTGAGCCCCCGGTGCTGGAGCAGGGATATCCTTAAGACCTGACCTGTTGGGGTTCCCTGAGGACTGGAGTTGGGAAACACTGCTCTAACCATTTCAGTATTAAAGTTAAAAAATTAGTATATGCCTTACATGTCTTATGCAAAAGAGTCTTAGGGGAAAAAATGCACTGTATATACATGGGTGGCCAACTCCAGTCCTCAAGGGTCACCAACAGGTCAGGTGTTAAGGATATACCAGCTTTAGCACAGGTGGCTCAATCAGCGGCCGAGCCACCTGTGCTGAAGCAGGGATATCCTTAAAACCTGACCTGTTGGTGGCCCTTAAGGTTTGGAGTTGGCCACACCTGGTATGTACAGTATGTGTCTCTCCCCCCTCCCACCCCCCCATCGATCACAGACCCATACTAAAATATACTGAGAAGCAGGGTGACTCACAGTTAACAGTGCATTACATTTCATCCATGTGAATGAAAGTCACTGTATTTTGACCTACAGTAGCTCACTTGACTTCATTCTCACCATATTGAATTCGTGGTATACAGAAGTATTCAGTATGGGGATGGAGAAGTAATTAAAGCACAGATAGTGATCCATTAAATTCAATTACAGTGAATAAATGTTAACACATAGTTAATTAGTCTTTATTACTTCTCACAATGGGCATGGAGGGGTCTTTCTCACTCATACCTCATTTATTGTATGAAGTAATCGATTAGCAATTGCTTCAGAAACTCGTGGTGTGTGTGTGTGTGTGTGTGTGTGTGTGTGTGTGTGTGTGTGTGTGTGTGTGTGTGTGTGTGTGTGTGTGTGTGTGTGTGTGTGTGTGTGTGTGTGTGTGTGTATACACACACCTGAAGAAATTATGCAATATAGCCCCATAAATTGGATTGAAATCCAAACAACTTTATTTTTAATTTGCAACAACTTTTAGCCCAATTAACCACTAACTGGCATAACACTATCAAAGTTTAAAGTAATTTGTCGTGGGGCTTCATTGAGGGAAAGCAAATGTCATGGAAGTCAGATAGGGCAAACATTTTAAATGTGCCTTCTGTCATTAATAGCTACTGGCCCCATAGTGCCAGCACCTTATTCTATAATGCCAGCACCTTATTCTATTTAACTCCACTGGACAAACTATCTGATACACAGCACCCACATATTAACACACATGGATATACCCCCAAAGTCTAACCACAGGTACCCTGATACATACAATGATATGCATGTAAAGAAACAGAGCCACACATGCTTATATACACTTACATGCCCTGTACTGCTGAAGAGCATTTTCTTATGTATACCGGTAGCACATCTTCAGTACATTGATATAGAAGTATATTTCATCAATGTTTGTAATATCCACTGTAACTAGGTGGTAAACCAATAACTGAACAAACGTTGAGAAAATCATGTAGGAGAATAATGTCACCGTGCATAGCTGGTAGAAGATGGCTTGCACAAATTAGCTCTTCAAGAGCTACGTAAATCAGAGGCCATCTAGCCCAAGGTGAAAAAGCATAAACGGCCCCAACTGGGATAATATAAATACAGTAATGCATTCAGCAAACCTTGCACAGCTGGACATGATACTAAGAGAATCAACTTGCTAACATCAGATGCAATTAACTTACATATTAAAGGTTTATTTGTATGTACTTAACTGTAAAAGCATCCTGAAAAACTGTGCACATCAATATACGCGTTTTTCAGTTCCCCACTAGCATTCTCTCTAATTGTGCTCATCATAACTATATACATAGGACTTAATAAACAAAATCTAAACAATGCATAAAGAAGTATTTTGACAAATGCTGCAAAAACATATTAATTCTCATTGAATTCAATATATCATGAAATAAATGTTCCCATACTAAAGCAGCAATCTACACTGATCGCCATTTGTGTTTTTGCCTTTTTATGTTTTTACTTACTTTAAGAAATCTCTTCTTGCCCTTTCAAAGGCTGTTATTTTTTTTTTTTTAAATGACGAGACTGTTGCTTTTATCTCGAGATATTGTGTAGCTCCTTTACTTTCCATTCCCTCTAGATCTCCCTGATAGGTAAAGTTAAAAAGAATTGGGGCTATTGACAGAATTCTTTACCAACCCAGTCTTGTCTCTGGTTAATAATCTGTGTCAAATGTAAGAACTTTGGTGGGGGGCGGCCCACCCCAAAGAGCGCTGATGAGACGCCGAGCACTCACAAAGTATTAAGATCACGATTTCAATGTTTATTAAAATACCTCTTGAGAAGTATTTTTTCCCTGTTGAGGATTTTCACCAGCGGCGGAACTAGTAGCAGGCGGGCCCCGGGGCAAGTTTAAAAAATAGGCTCCCCTGTAACCCCGGGCCCTACATGTAGAGCAGGTGCGGTGGTGGCAATGGAGGGAGCCCAACCTAGCTGTGATTGCAGAAGTTTGGCACGACTTCCAGTGAAGCCTAACTTCCATGTTAGGACTAACTGGGTGGGCTCCGTTCTCCACAACCTACTGTAGTATGGCCCTGCACCACAGATAAGGTGCGGGGAGGGTGTGTGCAAAGAGGTGGTCTTTAGAAATGCCTAAAATAAGTGCTGGAACAGCATTTTGGAACATGGAGGATGGGCTCCTAAAGGTGGTGGACCCTAGTGCAGCTGAACCGGCAACACATATGGTAGTTCCCCCACTAATTTTCACTAAAGTGTGTTAGCCCTTTGTATAAACTAAATAAGACTGTTTTTGTATAATTTTCTGTATGTTTATTATTGTCTTCTTACTTTTTCTTGCAAATCATAGTACCATAATCAGTGTGCAAACTCTTTTTTAAGAGTTGCATTCTTCCTCTTCTAAAACAGTAATAGGATAAAATCCAGAGGTTGGTGCTCAACTGTGTTTTGACCACAAGTTTGACAATGTCTAGAAAGGTACATAAAACCAATATAGAGGAACAAAAGTAATCCAGCCTGGTGAGTATAAATCAATTTATGTGCCTGAATTAATCTCCTAAATGTGGGGACATGGGGTATATCATTACCAACAATGGAGTAACATGTATATGTACATAAAACTCAATGTGGACACCATTGATAACCGTCACCCTGGAGAATTGCACTTAGACAAAATAAACTTCCAATCCTTTGCATGAAGGAGAGGAGTACTCACAATTTGAAGGCAGAGGTTCCGTTGGCGTGCATCACGCTTGTAGGTAAGTACAGCAAGAATGGTTTCACGGAGGAAAAAGCGGAGCACAGCAAAAAACTTGGGGGCTATACACCAGCAGGTAAGAGGTTAAAACATCCTTTATTCCATGGAAGACATCATGGTGTTATGAGAGATAGGAACTCTAACGCGTTTCGTGCCTTTGTCAAAGAGTATTTTACAGTTGCGTCTCTAACCATATATATAAGCGTCCCCCCGCCCCCAGCTGAAGCTGAAGCGTCCCCCTGCTCTCTCATAACACCATATTGTTTTTTCATGGATGAAAGCCATGACTGAAAGAATTGAATCTATTAAGAATCAAGTATGTAAGGAGTCCGTCAAGAGGTCAAGATAACTTGGTATATAGAGACAATGGTTGAATCTCTTTCTTTTAAAGTAGATGCACACACACTATATGTGTGTGTGTGTGTGTGTGTGTGTGTGTGTGTGTGTGTGTGTGTGTGTGTGTGTGTGTGTGTGTGTGTGTGTGTGTGTGTGTGTGTGTGTGTGTGTGTGTGTGTGTGTGTGTGTGTGTGTGTGTGTTATCCAATTGGAATACAGCTATGACTATAATTGTGTTTATAATTAGCACTCCTACATCACAGCACCATCACCAGACATCTAGAGCATTAGCGCTACAGCACTATTCTTTATTGCACTCTGTTCATCCAGTGTTATCACACTAATATAAGGAAGTATACTACAAAGTAAAAACTACCATAACATTATACATACTATCAAAGAGGAGGCAGAGACAATAGCACCCTTTCTAATTAACAGCTTTTATTAAACTTTTGATCTATTTATGCTTGAGTTTATTCATTCATAATACAAGTTTAGTTTTAATCCCAGATATCAGTAATACTTAACAAATCAATAAAGGGTTTTTTCTTAAAAGGAATCCTTGCATTTTTAATAATAGCTTGCAAGACTTTTCTTCCAAACTTAGCATCTGCTGATGCAAAGACATTCAATCTAAGGTTTGAAAAAATGTATGATTGATGATCAAGTTGCAGCATTCTTCTGTAGACACCATTCTATCCTTTTCAGGAGGTTGCTGCTGTGCTTATAAACTGTGCCTTAATACTCCATGCTGAATTCTTATCCATAATTCACATGCTTTCTGAATACCTAGCTTTATGTATCTTGCGATAGTGACTGATGTAGATAGTTCTCCTCTTATAAAAGGAATAAATGACCGGATTTCCTAAAATCTTTGGTCCTCTTCACATACTATATGTAGGTGGTCAGAACTCTAACATTCAAATTGTGCCAATGCTTCTCCCTATCATTCGTAGGATGATGGTACTGCAGAAGGAAGGAACCAGAATCTATAATGGTTGACATTGAAGGATTCTGCATAAACCGTGTCTAGTTTTTGCACTCTGGTCCTGTTTGTTTTCTGGAGCTTGCCTTCACTTGGCTGTTGTGTCCATTTTGTTTTTTGGCAGCCTCCTAATTAAGGCTGCACTTCCTACAGGAAGTTGCAGAGCAAAGTTCCTGTTCTTGTCTGAGTTTTGTTACTCTATATTCCCTGTTCTTTTGCCTGTGGATTCCCTGTTCCTATGACCCTGATTCTGCACCTTTACCGCCTGCCTTGATCCTCTACCTGCAAAACGACAACGTTTACTCTAACAGGACTCTGTTCTTTTGTGCTGATCGGTGAATATATACCCCTACCATAGCTCTGCGAGTTGGCTTCCTGATCTGAGATGAGCACCGTTATAATTCTGCATTTAGATTTTTGCAATCCAAGTGCATTCTTTTGCACTTTTTGACAATAAATTGTTGTTGCCAGACTTTTGACCATTCCTCTAGTCTACCTACTCCTGGAGAATCAACCCTGTTGCAGATGTTTTGGTCATCTGTAGAAAGGCATGCTTTCTCTTCCAGACCATTTTAAATGTCCCCCATAAATAGTTCAAAGAGCACAAGTCCCCGTACAGATCCCTGAGTACTGATCTCTCTAGCTAACTGCCTGATCACATCCATTGATGCGTCGAAGATAAAATCTATGGCATCCTTGAAATAACAAGTTTTCTTCAGAATCCAGGGGGAGCATGGGAGAAGTTCAACCAAAAAAAGAACAGAAAAACATATCAAAGTGTAGATGTATTAAATTAGTACGTTTACAAGAAACCTTAGCTGCTATGTATTGCCTACTCACAGTGTGGCGGGTTTATATAGGCACATCCAAAATCATGGTAATCTGTTCTTATATGTTGGAATTAGGTGTTGGTACCTTAATACAGAAAAGATAGAGGAACCATTACACAGATCAAAAAGGTATGAACTTTATATATAAAAGTATAAGAATCACACTCACAATGTATACAATATTAAAAAGCATTCAACACAAAAAAGTGTATGGTGCTCGATGTCGTGAACTCTCTCACTGCCACCATACCCTCGGGTGTCATCGATGATCCTGGAGTGGCATCCCAGCCCTGCTGGCTTCTCCCTTGGGCTCTGCGGTGTCTTGTTACCATCCCTCCAGGTGTTGTTGGTTGTCCGCTGCGGCGTCTCAGCCCAACCGGCGTCCCTCTGGGCTCTGCTGCGTCACTTCCGGTACCACTGGCATCACTTTTGGATTTTTCGTCTGGATAATGCATCTGCGTGGGCAGAATCTATTGGGAGGCTAACACTCTACGCGTTTCACTTTCAGTAAGCTTTGCGAGGAGTGTTTGTCCCCCTTTTCAGGCTGTTATTTTTTAGTGGCACTAATTGTTATTCAATAAAATACAAATCTGTGCAATTACATTACAATACAGTAATTATAAAGAGACAACATATGTCTTTGGATAAGGACTGAACCATTTGAAACTCTTGAAAAAAGTAAATAATGGACAATTGGTAAGTTCATCTCAAATGAGACAATATATTAACCTTATATTTTAATATGAATACACATATAACAGAAAAGACGGTGCAAAACAGCGCTAAATAACATAAACCCCTAATGGGACGATTAATGAAGAGTGGCAGCCAGACAAAAACTGATTGTACAGTCAGTAACTCAACATAGAAAGGAAAAAAGATGATGTCGGCGCCAATTATAATAGTAAAATTAATTCAAACCATATAGTGGATAGTCCAAATCAAAGTCCTTTGGTGATTGATGATGGAAGATGAGCAAATTGCAGATTCCCTCCAAGACGTGACGTGATATATGAAAAATAAAATGAGAAAATTATAGTGCAGTATGTCAGTATTGTGGACATAAAAACATATAACACTAACAACATACAACAAACAAGACAGACTAACAACAGCAACAAGCCAGACTGGAAATAATAAAAAAAGCTATTTATTAACAACTAATGCAGGATTCCGGGGGGTATCACACACCAATCCGGGGGGGGGGGGGGTAAAATCGTTACCCTACTCACAGAATAAAGAATATTAGAAAGCAGTGGAAACACTTTCGGTGGATCCAAGATGGCGACCGGAGCTCTCTCTCTGGCGTCCCCACGTGTGGCAGGTGCTGTGTGGAGCTTCAAAGACGCAGGAACAGTGATGCTGCTGCGCGAACGCAGCGTCACGCTCTCTCCTCCTGCCGGTCTCCTATTCTCCTGCTCTGTGTGTGTAGATCCTCCCTCTCACCTCCGGCCGGGGGATGTCCCTTGAAGAAGTGCGCGCATGCGCACGAAACGCGTTGGGAAGATACCGTTTTTTAGAAGCAATTGATTTCTGGAGTTGGGGAGCACACTGCCCGGCCGGAGGTGAGGGGGAGGATCTACACACACAGAGCAGGAGAATAGGAGACCGGCAGGAGGAGAGAGCGTGACGCTGCGTTCGCGCAGCAGCATCACTGTTCCTGCGTCTTTGAAGCTCCCTTAATTTTGGTTACACCTGTCTGCTACACAGAGCGTTCGCTCACACTCCACCCTGCGTCTTTTATACTTGCTCGTGTGCTATATTATCAGTGTTTATTCTGTGCATCTATTTAGTATAACTGCAGAGGCTATAACTTGATACGGGCTGTGACCCGTGCCTCAGGGCCAATCTAATCACACTTTGTGGGCCAATACCAACAATTACACTGTACAATAGATTGCACGTTCACATCACGGTTGTTATTCTGTATTTTTAGTCTAGCTATAAATTTGCTAGTCTGATTCCTGTGATGTGTATCTAGTGCTTTCTTCAATTTTGATTACACTTGCTTGTAACACGGAGCGCTCAAGCATTATGACTGTTAGCCTAGATACCTGTTTCATTGAACACAGGTTTTTTAATTAGTGCTGGAAAAGAGGCCTTGTGTATTATATCAATGTGAGCTCTTCTCACAACCATTGAGCACTTACCTATAGTTTCTCAATAGGCTCCTTCTCCAGTTTATGTGTGTATATATATTTGTGATTGCTGATTCATTGTATTTTTTATGATCTCGATCAATCTGTCTATGGAATTATTTTTAATCGAGTGAAATAAAACAATAAGTATTAATTTTAATAATCATATCAACTATGACACCGAGTGCAAGTTAAAGGGTGTTTCCTTTTTTCCATTAACTACCAATTACTCATTCCCCCTATGCACCTTTGTCTACATTAATTTATTGTGTACTAAGCTGTAGCGAGAGTCCACCTCCTTCCTCTTTCCCCCTCCCCTTCACTAGAACTGTTAGATGGCAAAATAAAGGCAATGAAGCCAAGAAATATCTTTACCATGTCCACAGGTGTGATCAGCTCAATGTAGAAAACCAGAAGTAGAAAAAATGATCAGCAGTCCTGCCGCGCCTGACCCCGATCAAGACTCACCAGTGTAGAAAGTTTAAAATCAATTTTAAACTTTCTACACTGAGAGTCTTGATCGGGGTCCGGAGCGGCAGGACTGCTGATCATTTTTTCTACTTCTGTGCTACCACGATCGGACGGACGCCGAGGAGGGATGCCATATACCCGCTCAGGGTGGGACGCTGAGCTAGGAGGCGGGGAGACCGGTAGTAATCGTGAGAACATGTGTTACTCCATACCAGTTCATTATTAAGGAATCGGGACATTTGCAGCCACAATATTATTATTCATTGATGTGGGTCTTCACCCATTTCCATTCCCGCACTTACCTCCATATCAGGCTCCACTATACAGCTATATAATATAGGCTCTATTGCCACACTTTACCAGTTTGTCCTGGAGCAAACAGACGGATTTTTCCAATGTAGAAAACCACCCTACGCGTTTCATGACACTCGGTCACTTCGTCAGGGATTTCATATTGCTGAGGTAAGTAGAACTGTATTTATTTTATTATGCTAGTTAATGTGTTTAATAATGGACAAATAATCTATTATCCATATCTGGATAATAGTTATTTTGCCCATTACTGTACTGTATGTGTTGGTGGTGGGGGGTATTAATTTATTTAAATGTATATGGCATGTTTATTTTTTTGTACTTACAGGGTTGGTTTCTCTGGAGACCACCTGGGCGCCCACGGGTACCACCTGTGGACCCACACACGGGGACACCTGCGGGGGCCCCGCAGACCCCCAGGTACCATCCGAGGGCACCAGACCCCCGTGGGAACCACCCGAGGGCCCCTGTGGGTCTGACCCAGGGACCCCCAGACACCCGCAGGCCCACCCGTGGACCCCATTTGGGGGACACCCACGGGGACCACCTGGAGGCCCACGGCGCCTGGTGGGGACCACCCGGAGGCCTCCAGACCCTGGGGTACTGGTGCACTGTGGGGCCTGTGGACACCCGTCAGGACCATCGTGGACTCCCGTAGGTCTGGGGTATTAACCCTGTATGTAAAAGAATAAATCATGTTTTTATGGGGGGCACAGGGGGTGGGTGTGTTATGTCTTAATGTAAATATTGCAGTGTTTATTGTGGGGCTGTTCTCAGTATTGTTTTTATTGTGGAGGGTGGGGGAAGGGGGTATTGTCCCCAAGGGTGGGTAGGCCTCCAGAGTGGCTAGTGGGTGAGGGTGGTTAGGCCTCCTGAGTGAGTGGTGGGTAGGGTGGGTTAACCCCTTAATTACTATAGCGGTTAATAACCGCTAAGGTAATTAAGGGGTTAGGGGACATTACATTGGCTCTTTTTATTCTTGTGTATGTTTTTCAGCACCGGAGGGCAGGGACGGGGTGAGGATGAGGAAGGCTTTCATCATGGGTGCCTGGCAGGGGTGAGTGCAAGATGTATTTATTTTATTTATTGTGATGAATGTATTTGAAATGGGCAAATGCATTATTGTCCATATGTGGATAACAGTAATTTTGCCCATTACTGTAGTGTATGTGTTAGAGTGCGGGGGGGGGGTATTTATTTTAAATTATTGATGTATTTTTTTATTATTTTTGGGGGCACGGAATTGGTACTGCAGGCAAGCAGGAACCCCTGGGCACCTGCGAGACAAACCGAGGACCACCGAGTATCATTCCTGTGCATCCCCCAAAAATAAAGATATTTGATGTATGTTAGGGGGGTATAGGGGTTGTTGGGAGCAAAGGGGGTGGGTGTGTTGTGTATTGCAGTGTTTATTGGGGGAAATTGTCCCCAATAAACATGCTATTGTGCCTTAACCCCTTCATTGCCGTAGCGGATAGCCGCTATGGTAAAGAAGCTGCATTAATGTAATTTTTATTGTGTGCAAGAACTGGGGGTCTCCTGAGCTGAACCGCATTGATTTCAGCCTAGGGGACCCCCTGCTTTCCGAGCTACAGGCCCCGGTATGGAGCATCGGATGCCAGTGTCGCCGCCATTTTTATTGCGTCCACGTCGCGTGACGTGTGACATTTAAACAATGGGATACCGGCACCGGATCCCCCATACTGGGGCCGGTAACTCGGGAAGCAGGGGGTCCCCGAGGCTGAAATCATTAAAAATACATTAAAGCAGCTTCAAAAGTATTCTCCTAAACCTTGTATATGCAGCTTGCAGCTTACCCCCTCCGTTAGAGTACATGCATAAATATATGCAAAAAAAAAAGAGAACAAAATAGAGAAAAATCTCTTACTCACATCTTCCATGGGAACTATACTCTAAAGTTGAAGTTGCTGAATGAAGAATACTCCGGCGTGCGACTCCGCTGGAAAAGTGCAGGCAGATTGTAAAGATGTAGCGATGCACCACCATCCTCCATGGCTGATGGTGCATCGCTACATCTCTACAATTTGCCATTATCCAGGTAAAGAACTGAGCATCCATCCCTTTCCTACGATGGCTGGGGAAGACCAGGAGCCACCAGAGGGTTCAGGGATGAGCTTGCTCCTAACAGGGTAGCCGTGACTAACACAGTATACCAAACTCCTGTGGTCATGGACCGTAAAGCTGGGAGCACCGCAATCTGAAAGAAATCTTCCTCCCCCTCCCTACTTGCCCTATTTTGCGCCAAGAAGCGGAGAACCTGAGGAAATTCAGGACACATTTGCTAGCTCATGGGTAGGGATACTGGAGTCCTGTACCAAGATGTACCCCCAAGAAAATCTGGAAACCAAAACAGACTGGTATAGCAGAAAGGAGCGTGGTCTCAAGGAGTAATATCCACACATCACACAATAAATCTTATGTTGCTATAAAAAAACTTATGGCTGACAGTTCATTCTTCACTACAGCTGTTAACAGGCAGGGGACGAAAACATCAACATTCCCAATATGTTTCAATACACGATAGGTATATACGTTCTATTGCGTGAACTTTTTAATGCTGCTGCCTTCTATTTCACATCACTAATGTATATCTTTCATTGTAGTTTAATGAACTTCAAAAATAAACTTTAAACACATTACTTTGTGTATTATAGTCATATAAAGTGAGTGACTTGCCATTCATTTTGAATCTATTAACTATTCACTGCTTACATACAACCTCATTGTTATCATGTTTTACAGCATTGTTTCCCAACCTGGGGGGTTGGCCAGGTGGACTTTGAAGAGTATAACAGTTGTAACATACGCACTGGTTAATACAGCAGATGGAATAAAATGAGGACATCCAGCGCCAAAAGACAGGGAGTGACAAGGAGAAAGAAGACTGTTCCCCTCCCCAATCACAAACAATATTCCTCTTCGAAGAATTGCTTTTGATGTGAAAACCGTGGGAACCACTGCCTTGCTACATCCATAACCTCAACATCTAACATCACACCACACACAAGTGTATTATAGCTGTGCTGTAACTTAATGATAGTATAAATTCAAGCTCTGCTAAAGAATATTGAGCTTTATCACCACATTATTTGTAATTATCTGTTTATTGTTCACTATATCAGTATCTACAAGCACATCAACTAATGTGCACATTAGAGGAAACCTTTTCCAATCTTCGGATAAAAGAATTACTCACCATAAACAATAGAGTATAATTGCCTGATTAAAGCAATTTAGCAAACTGTGCTGTATTTTTTAATCTCACATGTGATTTTAATACACAGAGAAGGTAGAGTTCTGCGGAACAAAAATACCTGTGTGTACTGTAATTGGAGATATCCAAAGGAACCGTCTGTCCACTCAAGGTTGACCCCCGCAGCTAGTAGCCAAATAAAATATAAGTGTGGAGCAGGAAAAAAGACCTTTTGAAGATGCGGGGTAAGGGCCACTTGCAGACCCGCTTCCCATGTGGGGCCTGCGGCCGCAATTGCAGCAGCCCACGGATGGAGCTCACACAGCTCACGAGAGTCCGTCCCCTCTGTCTCTCCTGGTCTTGTAATACCTGAAAGGGTAATGACGCACTTCCTGCACGACCACGATCCAGAAGTAACAAAGAAAAAATAATCGATATCAGCGCTGCTCCTTGGGATGACAGACTCACCAGGTAAGTAATAAAATCAATTAA
The DNA here is from genome assembly GCF_040206685.1 of Ascaphus truei. Taxonomy (NCBI): domain Eukaryota; kingdom Metazoa; phylum Chordata; class Amphibia; order Anura; family Ascaphidae; genus Ascaphus; species Ascaphus truei. The sequence goes on along the minus strand of NC_134489.1, from coordinate 68,100,414 downwards.
TTAAATCTACATAAAACAGATACTAGAACATAACAAAAAAGACCTCCTCCCACATGTTTCGGGCGACTCCTTGAGAAAGGGCGAACTCACCCGAAACATATGGGAGGAGGTCTTTTTTGTTATGTTCTAGTATCTGTTTTATGTAGATTTAATAAATGTATTTTATTACTTACCTGGTGAGTCTGTTATCCCAAGGAGCAGTGCTGATATCGATCACTTTTTCTTTTGTACTGTAATTGGAAACTGTAATAAAATACCATTGCATATCTTGATTAAAAATGTCAAACATTAAACAAACTATATATTTTAGAAAGACAATGACATGACAAACTTCACTTTGTACTGCTCACCCCAAAAAAATAAAATCTAGAAAAAACACAGAAATGCAACTAGCTGAGTTGGCTTGTATTTTATACTGTACAGGTAGTCCTCGTTATCCAACATTTCACTTTACAAGGAATGGCACATCCAACGCTCTACAATGCAACATTGGGGCTGTTTTTCGACACCGGAATGCGTTATTTAACGCTCACCGCCACTGATTAACATGGGACTCACTTTACAACGGTTTCACTATCCAACTCTACTTCCAGAACGGATTCTGTTGGATAACTGAGGACTGTCTGTACAATACAAAATGCAATATACACAGTTCAATCCAGTTTTATCACTGAGTCAGTATAAATTATATTGGTTGCAGGTTACTAAAATGTTGTCCTAGAGTCTTGTTGGTAAACAAAATAGGATTTGGTTTCTGCAGATTGTAACAATCAGTGAGTAAAGAAAACCACTTCTTCATAAGGGCATATTCCAGTGAAAGCTTTAAAACATGATGCAAACAATTACAAATCTTCTTCATCTATAGCTTGACATACTGTAGAATGTAACACAAAGATAGATCACTTAATAATTTATAGCTTAAAAAAAAACTTTTTCCCAATGGCAAGACTAGACCCACATTTTTGTTATTTCACAGTTGAGCAATCAGTCTTGTGAATCTACAATGTCAGCTGCAGCAAACAGAAGACATTGAAACACAGAATACCCCAGAGGTTCAGTTTAAAACCAAGAGCAATTCAGCTCTTAAAACATCGTAAATTAATGCATGACATTGCACTAAGACATTGTAAAAAATCTTCACATTCTGGTTTTATTTAAATCGCTATGAATACTGAATGGATTTAGCAGGGCATGAATCTATTTTTTTGTTGTTTTTCTGAATACACATGTATTCTATAAAAGACTTGATGGTATTTGTTTCTGCATGTGTTATACTAAACAATATAAAATACATAAATAGAAATAAATTGGCTAACGCTTTACACAAAGAAAAAGTGTAAACTTAATTTCCAACTCTTACAAATGTCTGGGCACAGGGTCCATATCCTGTAATTAATAATATTTATTAATAAGTATTACTGTCTATGATTAAATGTAATGGTTTCAATCATCGTCTGCAATTACACAAATAAGTCTATAGCCTGAAATTTGAATATATGCTGGCACGTAGAGATGTGCAAAACTGTCCCAATTTTGCTCGCACATTTCTCTCTATGAAAAAAAAATGCTATCAACATTTAGCATTTTCATTCATGTGCACATCTCTGCTGGAGGGTCATCATCAAGTTTCTGTGTCGACCAATATCTGTCGCCCATCACTACGTGTTTAATGTTCTGGTTTTTTTTTGTCTCCTTTTCTGTCACACTGTCTTGTTTGGTCATCATAATGATGGACTGCACTGTGCAGAATATGTTAAGTTTGTTTATAGAGTAAGATTCATCACACCAACCCTGTGCTGTAGCAGCTAGAGAATTGCACTAACACATGAAAGGTCATGGGTTCAATTCCCACATGGTGTAGGGGGAGGGGTGTGTGTATGTGTCTCTGTGTGTGTCCATTAGCAATAAAGCATTGAATGTTATTAAAAAAAAAAAAACTTGGATATGTTTTTAAATCAAGAGCCACGATCAGACCGTGTTATAAGCTGATTTGCGTTGTAGGGGATCGCGCTATAATAGGGTTGAGCTGTGGTTTTTTCCCCCCAATATTTTGTGATAAGTGTAGTACTAGTTATGGCTTCTTGTAATTTTTCTGATCTACAAGTGTCAAACTACCAAACACAGTGATGGCTTATGGATAAAAATGCCCTGGAATAGAGGTCTGGTTCCTGGTGTCTTGGGGCAGCACAGTCCCTCTGTGCTCAAGAGATCTGTAAGGATTATCCTTCGGCCCCGCCCCCGTGACGCCTCGGGTGACAATCCCCTCAAATACAGGCAACGTACAAGCACTGCACTACTCCAGCCAGGATCAGTCTTAGGCCCCACCCCTGCGAGTCGCCACAGAGAAGTTTCCTGGCGCAACTACGCGCCGGCGTCGCGTCACCAGGGACACACAAGGGGTTAATTATATCTTCAATTTCCCTACACCTGCGGCTCGCTCTGCCCCTGCTTAACAATGGACAGAATACATCTGATTACTCATCCCTCACAGCACTGCTATTGGCTGTCACTTCCTTATATGCTCAGTCAGTCCTCCTCCAAGTTGGCTGAGCATAACCTTAGTGTTGTACCTGTGCTTGCCTCAAAAAACCTTGCCTTGTTTCCTACATGACACTTGCTTGTTCCTGGACCTCTACCTTCTCTGATCCTTGACCTCGGCTTGTATTCGGACTCTGACCTTCTTTATTCCTGCACCCCGGCTACATACCACGACCATCCGACTTCTTCAACCCCAGATCACGGCGCGTACCATGACCATTCTAACCTCTCCTACCCTGACCCGGCTACACGACTATCACATCAAGATGCGGTTGCGCGGTTGTTGGTCGGTGTATTAAAACATCCCCACCTCAGCCCTGTGGTCCCGTCCTGTTTGTGATGAGCACTCGTTACAAGATCCCCTGCAGTTCCAGCAAAAGGCTTTTCTACCTGTCTGATGAGCCGGGTGGAGACTGGTTAATTGTCTCTAGCTGCAATTTACCATCTCCCTGCTGGATTCCTCAGACCAATACAGGCTTTCTTTTGAAGCCCTTTTAGACACGGTTAAGGCCATGTTACAGTAACAATAATACACAGTTTTACTCTCATAAAAAAGAAGAGCGCTATCTATAATGCCTGTTATTGAAAATGATATGCATTTGATATATAAATCAAGAGTAATTATAAGCATACCACATTCACTATGCTCCGTTGAAATGAACTTTGGGATATGTTGTTACATTACTTGAATCGGACCTAAACCTGGTGTTACTCTCATCCAGACCCAGAGATGGGGCTTGGAGAGGAGTTAGAATAACAAGAACAGATATTAAAAGTTCATAAAATAAACCCTTATCAACTTTTAAAAATATTAAACTCTTGGTAGCCTTTAGTGCTCAGCTAGCCATGGGTTCCCCATCACTAGCTGATAGGTAATTTTATTAACTTTTAATAAAGTTACTTTACTTTAAAACCGTCACATTGTTTGAAGTTAACGTAGCATTATCTTGAATATGTAACGTTAAGGCCGCGGTTATAGTCCCGGCGACATCACACTGCGCTTGCTGAAAAAATCAAATTGAATTGACTTCCAGTGATCGCGACCAAGCCATCGTGACGGATTCAATACATTTGTTTTGGCGCGACGTCGCATCACCGTCACCAGGACTATAAGCGCGGCCTTAGCCTATTCTGATAAGCTTCAGTTTGCCAGGGTTTTTTTGCATATTTATCATAGTAGATAAGTTAACTTAAAGAAATAATGTCCATTCCTTCTTTAGGTAAAGCCATGTTATTGTATCTGATTTAACAGAGGTTAGTGAATCTGGGCCGTACTGATTTTTTTATGTTTCACAGATCTGGCTCGGTAATTTTTAACATTTGAAGTCCTATAGACTCCAATGCATCTTCACCGATAAAGAAAAATCGGTTCTTTTCTAATAAAATACTCCCAAATCTCACTGATTTCAGCCTCTCAGTGGTGACATCTCTGGTCGTTCTGCTGGGTCATTGAAACAATTTGATAGGATTCTGTAGTTCTTACAAAAAAATAAAAACATTGATCTAGTGCAATGATTCTCACATTTAGACCTCTTCAAATACACCTAAGAAAAATGAAATATTTCCAAATACATGTAAATGTTCACACCTGTTACATTGAGATATATCACGGCTATTATTAAACCGTGGTATTACTGGGTGCCATGTGGATAGGTTTGATATTGTAGGGTCCATTATAATAAAACACTGACTTCACTGTTACACAGATCTAAAGAACACACCGTTTGAGTGGAATGTTTTGAATGGATGATCTTACTCAAGCATGATCAAGGTAAGTGCAAACACGTGAGTTTGTAACCTTGTGGCAACAACATTTTATAAAGATGATCAAGAGTTTTAATCTAGTTTATTAAACACAAGAAGAAGAAAAAATCAGCCTTGTTGCACCTTACTCTACTCATATGGATTATTAAAGTTTATTATTGTCCCTTTGGGGAATATAAGTCAGAGTGAAAAAGAAACAAGACCGCCAACAGTATCCAAACATTTGTATGTTTTGCTGAATTAATCTTGTGATGGGAAGCATGTAAAATTCCTCTGATACACTTTATTACATTATTCTGGATAAAACTTAATTTACAAAATGCAGTCTACTTAATATGGAGGTCTGACCGTGACATTGCGCAGATGAACTCAAATTTGCTGCCAAGGGCCTAAACTATAAAAGTATAGTTTTATAGATTCATAATCAGGACTACAGTTTTGAAAAGAAATCAGACACATTATTGAAATGTGGTAATATTCTTATACGCTTACATACAGTACACATGTAGATAACTTGTTACGCAATTTTTTATTTATAAATAAAAGGATGCAATTAATAAACACTTACGAAATCATTTTCATTATTTGTATTCAGAGGTCAATGGCCACTGTCTGCCTCGAGACCGTACAGCTGCAGCGGCCGTTAGTCAAACACTTCACGCGTTATGTACTGATGTCATGACGCGGGATGTCTTCCAACCATACCTCCTTAAGACGTGAGATCGGCGAGTGCAGAAAATGACATTTTAGAGTTCTGTTTTTTAAACACCTTAAATTGGCACAGTAGCACAGTACTGTACATATTGCAATTCATTAATTTCATTGCACCCAAAGAAACAGAATACATGAAATTCAACAGAGCAATTGCGATAAGCGCGGGTGCAGGGGGCGATTGGCCGTGTTCATGCTGCGTGGAGTACAGCAGAGCACACGAAATCGGCGCCGTTATTTGCTTGAATAACGGCCGCTGCAACTGTACCTACTTGTAGTACACCGCATACATGGTTTCGAGCTACAGTACAGATGTATCAAGACTTACTGTCTCCAAGGCACCGGCCGAAAAAGTGAAAGTCGTGTGGTGCCGGAGACAGTGTATGCTTCCAGATCGGTCTCCCCCGCAGTATTAATACTTTATATTCTACTTACATGAAAAGTACTTTCCCCCTTGCCTTCACTTGGTCTTATGACAGGTAGAGGGCCTGTATAGTTTTTATGACATTTTCGTGGATTGGAAGACACAATGAAAATCATAATTTCCCTTCGTCTGTAAAATAAATCTTTCAAAAATGTTTCAAAATATTTGTACATGTCTAATGTTTTAATGGAACCAAGCAATGATTAACCTATCAAACATATCACTGTCATTTAATCATGTGGCTGTACCAATAGTAAAGGGAAATTTGAGAGCCAATGCTTTTTTTCAACACTGTGATTCTAATGAAAATAAGATTGAAGTGCTGGTCCTTTTTATTCTTAGAAGTTTTAAACATGACTAAAGAATGAAGTACAATTAATATATCGACTTAGGACTGTAACCTGTCCTTTCATTCACACTGCAGAGCACAGCAATATATCAACATACTTCAATATGAAGCATGGTTTAGATGGTGGAAAAAGTGAGGCTTGGGCATGTCATTTTGTATAACATAATGTTCAGTCATTGTGCTAAATTGTTTTTATCTTCTCCTCAGGGTAGATAAACTGCAATTACTACACAATGTTTTGCCAATGTATTTGTCTTGTTGCTTTTTTGTACCATGAAAATAACTATGCAGCAACAGAGTTTCATGTATCAAACATCATATTTTATTATACAAAAGCTTACCGAAGTTATACAAATCATTGCTTTAGAAATTACATATTGCAATAAATTATTACAATGTGTAAAATAAATGGTCTAACATTACTGCAAATTATAATACCATTGCAATTTATTGTACAGCTGGATTGTATTCTTCCTTTCTGTATCCAGTTTTTAATTGCTAATTGCAGGCAAAAATTGTTCTGGTAATAAACTCTTGAAACAAGCGTGGTTAAAACCTGCTGCCAGAGACTGCAGAACAATGCAGAAATATTATTAGATCATCTAAAATTCATAATTAACACACTCCTTTAGGAAAAATCCACATGAGATCTAGTCCCGGGTCATAAACCCCAGAAAGTGAGTTATAAAGTGAAGTGAATATATGGTGCAGTATTCCTAGATTTTGCAAAGGCTTTTGATACTGTTGATCATGCTATCCTGCTTAACAAACTCCAGAGCTCTGGAATAGGGAAGCATGCTTTAAACTGGTTTCAGTCCTACCTATCAGGTAGATCCCAACATGTGTCCATCTCAGGCTCTAACTCCAACCCCCTGGATATCACCTGTGGTTTCCCGCAAGGCTCTGTTCTGGGGCCCCTACTCTTCTCAGTGTTCATCAATGATCTTCCCACAGCTTGTCAGGAAGCCTCAATACACATGTATGCAGATGACACAATCCTATATGCACACAGCCATAGCCTCTCTGACCTTCAACACATACTTCAGTCTGACTTTTTGAGACTCGAAAACTGGATTTCCCAAAACAAACTGTTTTTAAACACTGACAAGACTGTAACAATGGTATTTGGGACCAAGACTACATTTTTAAAGCTTCCAGCGCTTAGCTCCAGATTAGAACCAACGCTAACACCACCCTAACCCCTGTCACTAGTTTTAAATACCTGGGCATATGGTTTGACTCCCACTTAACATTCGGGATGCACATTGATACCCTGACAACCAAGACCTATGCCAAACTAGGGGTACTTTACAGGAACAAATCCTCCTTAAGTCTCCTAGTCAGAAAGCGTATCGCACAGCAGATGCTAATGCCAATTATTGACTATGGAGACATAGTATATGGCTCGGCACCCCAAACCCACCTTGGCAAACTTGACACCCTCTACAATTCAATTTGTCGTTTTGTTCTCCAATGCAACTATAACACACATCACTGCGAAATGCTCAAAGAACTAGATTGGTCATCACTCGAGTCTAGGCGCAAAGTTCACCTTTCCTGTCTTGCCTTCAAATTATTTATGGGCAAGCTACCCAGCTATCTGAACAAGCTCTTCACCCCTACCACATGCAGCACCTATCATCTGAGATCAGACTCCAAAAGACTGTTCATGGTCCCAAGGCTCAACAAAGTATCCGGACGTTCTTCCTTCTCTTACCGTGGACCCCAAAACTGGAACAACCTACCAGAGACTCTCACATCCACCACCAGTTTAAGTTCTTTCAAATCTAAGGCTGTCACACATTTTAATCTGGTCTGTAACTGTTTCATACGCCCATAATATATTTTATCTTTAACTGTGCATGCAATGTCTTGTATATAATGTATACCCTGTTCATTTATGTAACTGTATTTGTAACCATGTATTATTTATCTGTACTCTGTGCCCAGGACATACTTGAAAACGAGAGGTAACTCTCAATGTATTTCTTCCTGGTAAAATATTTTATAAATAAATAAATAAATAATAATCCTTTCACTTGTAGATCAATGAGTGCTGACTGATTTAAAAGATTGGGGGGGGAAATCAATTCTTTTTTCTGATTCACTTTGTCTTGCAACCCCAAGATTTAAGGTTTTATTCTAAATCTGCCGAAGAGTAGAGATGGGCGATTTTTTTTTGCTAATTTGGATCCGCAGCGGATGGTCTTGTTCCTTTGGTCCGCAGATTTCAGTGGATCAATGTCAAAAAGGGTGATTCGTGTTTTGCGGATTTTTTATTATTATTACCAATATACTCCACGGATGCCGCAACCCGTGGATGGATTTGTAGAATCCAATCTGTGAATTTAGCAATCCGTTGGTGGATTCTTAAGAATATAGCCAATAAAGAATATCACTTGTGAGCACATTTACATGCTGTAAGGAATCGGGGGCCACGTCCCTTGCGGCGTGACCCCTCCTTACCCACTACCAGTACTGCAGCGGCTGCTGCTCTTGCCCCCCGTCGCTACCCATGCCGCCGCCCAGTGCATACCTTGAATTCTTCCGTCGCCATCTTGGATTCTGGCACTGGTGTTACAGACTCTCAGCTGTGCTCTGCTATTTCCTGGTCTCTCAGCCACTCACGAGCAGCTCCTCGACACGCCTCTGCCATGCACCTCGTCCGGATTGGTCACTGTCGCTTTAAATATCCTGCTTTGCCTTCACTTACTTGCTCTGCATAGCTCCTTGCTGCCTGTGTAGCCTGGAAACTGTGTCATGCTCCAGTTTGTCTTTACTCCTACAGATTTGTACCGGCTTTGTACTTACCTCTCTGGCTCCCGACTTCGGCTTACCCATCACGATTCTTACCTCTCAGACCCTTGGACACAGAAACGGATTTAACTACGGAACTCTCTATACTCCTGAACTCGGCAAGTACAATGACTATTCTAAATCTTAATCCAGGCCTGGCCACAGTACAACCACATCCCGGACCCGCTCCCTCTGCAGTCGGTGTATATAATCAACATCCCACCTCAGTACAGGGGACTGGCCTGGTCTGCGGGCTGCACAGCGTGACATTATGCAGAGCCCAACAGAAACAGACCTGACTGAGGTGGGCCAAATGATCAGGGGACTTGCGCTTTGCATTGATACTTTGGGAACTCAGGTCACAAGCCTGGTACAACAGCTTTCCCAGCTTTCACTACAGCCTATTCCAGCCGCGCAGGGTGGCGACCGGCCATCAGAACTCAGGATTCCTACGCCTAAAGCATATGTGGGTGACCCTCTAGCCTGTCGTGGGTTTTTGAACCAATGTGAAATACAGTTTGAGATTTCTCCCAGCCTGTTCCCCACCGCACGCACCAAGGTAGCCTATGTTTACTCTCTTTTAACAGGTGACACCTTGGCATGGGCCTCTCCCATCTGGGAGTTGTGTGCGGAAGTCACCAAGGATTACCAGCTTTTCCGTCAAGAATTCCAGCAGGTATTCGATATTCCCGCCCGCAGAGATACTGCCGCTGCTTCTTTTGTTCAATTGTCTCAAGGTCGTAGGTCCGTAGCCAAATACGCATTGGAATTCCGGACTGTTGCGGCGGAGACGCATTGGAACCAAGAAGCCCTTATTGCTGTGTTTTGGCAAGGTTTGTCCGACTCTGTAAAGGATGAACTTGCAGTCTAGCCCAGGCCCCAGGGATTGGAGGAATTGATCGCACAATGCCTACGAGTGGATCAGCGCCATCAACAGCGCCATCATGAATGCCAGCATCCCAGAATTTTCTCTTCTGAACCTATTCTTCCCAGGTCCTTCCCAGCTATTCGCCCTGTTCTAGATGCTGTTGAACCCATGCAGATTGCCAGTCAAGAGTTCTGTAATACCGACAGGACGGCCGATAGAACCCCTGACCGGACTGCCAAAAGGGCTTGTCGCGGGAATGAGGGCCTTGCTACTACTGTGGATCTCCTGAGCATACGGTACGTTTTTGTCCTTTAAGGCACAAAGAACAAACACGACCAATGGGGCAAGAGGGACTCATTTTGGGGTCAATATCTTCTCACCCTACCTCTGAAGAGGAACTCCCTAAGAGAATTATGCTTCCAGTCTCGCTTGAAGATCCGAATTTTCTCGTAATCACAGCCGCTTTTCTTGATTCAGGATCCGGTGGTAACTTTGTGGATCAAGATTTTGTTACTCATAACAAGATTCCGCTCATCGCTAAGAAATCGCCAATTGGCCTCGAGGCTATTGATGGTCGTCCTTTGCAACCTGCCTTCATCACGTTAGAGACTCTTCCTCTCACCCTTTCTGCCGGTACTCATACCAAAATCATATCCTTTGACGTGATGCACTCTCCTGCCGTTCCAGTTATCCTAGGATTACCCTGGCTACAGCAGCACAACCCACGCATTGATTGGAGGGATGGCAAGACAATTCAGTGGGAGCCATAGTCAGACACCTCGCCATTGCCGGTCATTTCTCCTACCACAGTCCTTGCGGGAGTGGAAACGCCCCCGGCTATTGATTCCGCTCTTCCTGAAGCATATGCGGATTTCATCGACGTGTTTAGCAAGACACAATCGGAGGTTCTACCTCCTCACAGACCTTATGATTGCCCCATTGATTTGGTTCCCGGCGCTGTTCTTCCGAAATGTAAGTGCTACCCCTTGTCTCTCTCTGAAACTGAAGCCATGGCAGCATGCATCAAAGAAAACCTTGAAAAAGGATTCATTCGTAATTCTTCGTCCCCCGCTGGTGCCGGTTTCTTTTTTGTCAAAAAGAAAGACGGATCCCTGAGACCATGCATAGATTACCGAGGGCTCAATCTCATCACAGTCAAGAATCGATACCCCCTTCCGCTGATCTCCGAACTGTTTGATAGGCTTCAAGGGGCAAATTTTTTTTCCAAGTTAGACCTCCGAGGAGCTTACAATCTTGTTCGCATCCGAGAAGGCGATGAATGGAAGACTGCCTTCAATACCAGAAGCGGCAACTACGAGTATCTTGTAATGCCCTTCGGCTTATGCAATGCTTCTGCTGTTTTTCAGGATTTTATGGATGATGTCTTCCGTGATGTTCTCAACTCTTTCGTAATCGTCTATCTGGACGATATCCTAATTTTTTCTAAAAATCTTCAAGATCATGTCCAGCATACCAGGCTCGTTCTCGCTCACCTTCGTGGCAATAATCTCTACGCTAAGCTCGAGAAATGTCTTTTTCATCAAACCTCTACTGCCGTCTTAGGCTATATAATTTCAGATAAAGGATTTTCAATGGACCCTGAAAAACTTAAGGCTGTTTTGGATTGGCCTCTGCCCAACTCTCTCAAAGCCATCCAGCGTTTTTTGGGCTTCTCCAATTACTATAGAAAATTCATCCAAAATTTTTCTACCATTGTGGCTCCTATTACGGCCCTTACCAAGAAGGGAGCTGACCCATCTGTATGGCCTCCGCAGGCCACCTCATCCTTCGAAACCCTGAAACAAGCTTTCGTCTCGGCACCCATTCTGCGACATCCCGATGTTAGTCTTCCTTTTACTTTAGAAGTTGATGCATCTGATTGTGATGCAGGCGCCATCCTGTCCCAGCGATTCTTCCCTCAAGATAAGCTTCATCCATGCGGTTTTTTTTCAAAGAAGTTTTCGCCTGCTGAAAAGAACTATGATGTTGGCAATAGAGAGCTCTTGGCTATCAAGATGGCCTTGCAGGAATGGCGACATCTCCTGGAAGGTTCCCGCGAACCTATTTCTATATTGACTGATCATAAAAATCTTCTTTATATCGAAAATGCACGTCGTCTGGGGTCTCAAGATTTAATTATACACTGTCTTATATTCCCGGTTCTAAGAACACAAAAGCTGATGCCTTGTCCCGACAATTTTCTCCTGAGGAAAGATCTGAAGAAACCCCTGAAACTATCGTACCCTCTAAGTTGCTAATTTCCGCCAACTCATTTGACATTCTCGAAAAGATCGTTGAAGCTCTATCACAAATTCCAAGTGGTCTAGAGGTACCGGAAGGAATTCTCTATGCCGCACCCAGGTTTCATCAAAAGATACTAGAATGGGGCCACTCTGTCCGTTCAGCCGGCCATCCCGGCTTCAAAAGAACTTTGGATCTTATCAAGCGTACTTTTTGGTGGCCTAATATGGCAAAGATGGTTCATGAATTTACTAGTGCTTGTCCAGTATGCGCACAAAACAAGACTCTTCATCAAAGACCCTCAGACTTGCACATGCCCTTGCCAGTACCTGAATGTCCATGGTCACATATTTCAATGGATTTCATTGTGGATCTACCCCTTCCAGAGGGATGAATACCATTTTGGTCATCGTTGACCATTTTTCAAAACAGGCCCACTTTGTTCCACTCAAAGGACTTCCCTCCTTGCCCACCCTAGCTGATATCTTCACCAAGGAGGTGTTTCGCACCCATGGGATACCTACATCCATAGTCTCGGACCGAGGCACGCAATTTATATCAAAATTTTGTCGGGCTTTCTCCAAGAGGCTTGGCATGGCGCTATCCTTCTCGTCAGGCTATCAACCCCAGACTAATGGGCAAACTGAAAGACTAAATCAAACGCTGGAACAATACCTACGGTGTTTTATTTCTGATTCCCAGGATAATTGGGTTGACCTGCTACCTTGGGCAGAATTTGCAACCAATTCACTTCGTAATGAATCCACGCACGAAACCCCGTTCTTCGTGAATTATGGTTTCCACCCAAGTCGTCTGCCAATCTCAAACATTCCGATAGGAGTGCCGGCAGCTGATGAACGGGTAACTACTCTTCAGGAGTCATGGATCAAGATTCAGTCCGCGCTTCTTAGCGCCGCTCAGAAATTCAAGTCTCAGGCAGACCACCGTCGTCAACAGGCCCCTAATTACAAGCCAGGGGACCGCGTTTGGCTTTCATCCAAGAACATCAAGTTGAAGTCTCCGACCCCGAAATTGGCACCCCGATTCTTAGGGCCTTTTCTGATCCAGGAACAAATCAATCCTGTGGCATTTCGTCTGCAACTTCCGTCTTCCATGAGGATTCCAAACGTATTCCACATTTCCTTGCTCAAGCCATTCGTCCAGAGCAAACGGTTCCCTGCTAAGACCTATAGACCCAAACCAGTCACGGTCCAAGGACACCCAGAATTCGAAATCCAGACAATCATGGATTCACGTGTATCCAGAGGAAAGATACAATTCCTTGTTCAATGGAAGGGTTATGGCCCAGAGGAACGCTCTTGGGTATCCAAGGAGGACATCCATGCTCCAGTTCTTTTGGACAGCTTCCACAAGAAATTTCCGCAGAAGCCTTGGATGGATCGTCCTGAGGTCGATCCTGAAGGGGGGGTATTGTAAGGAATCGGGGGCCACGTCCCTTGCGGCGTGACCCCTCCTTACCCACTACCAGTACTGTAGCGGCTGCTGCCCCTGCCCCCCGTTGCTACCCATGCCGCCGCCCAGTGAATACCTTGAACTCTGTCGTCACCATCTTGGATTCTGGCACTGGTGTTACAGACTCTCAGCTGTGCTCTGCTATTTCCTGGTCTCTCAGCCACTCACGAGCAGCTCCTCGACACGCCTCCGCCATGCCCCTCGTCTGCATTGGTCACTGTCGCTTTAAATATCCTGCTTTGCCTTCACTTACTTGCTCTGCATAGCTCCTTGCTTCATGTGTAGCCTGGAAACTGTGTCATGCTCCTGTTTGTCTTTACTCCTACAGATTTGTACCGGCTTGTCTGACTTACCTCTCTGGCTCCCGACTTGGCTTACCCATCACGATTCTTACCTCTCAGACCCTCGGACACAGAAACGGATTTAACTATGGAACTCTCTATACTCCTGAACTCAGCAAGTACAACGACTATTCTAAATCTTAATCCAGGCCTGGCCATGCTACAACCACATCCCGGACCCGCTCCCTCTGCTGTCGGTGTGTATATTCAACATCCCACCTCAGTACAGGGGACTGGCCTGGTCTGCGGGCTGCACAGCGTGACACATGCTCTCTGTACACTGTATGATAGGTGATAATGGTGAAAAGCAGGGTTGCAGACCTGTCTAAGACATGTGAATGTGCTCACAAGTGATAGATGGATAGATAGATAGATAGATAGATAGATAGATAGATAGATAGATAGATAGATAGATAGATGTGGCCAGGGTCCCCCTTGTACTGTATGTGTTGCCGGTGGGGGGGTGTATTTATTGCAATGTATGTCAAATTAATTTTTTTGATACTGGATTGGTACCGCAGGCCAGTGGGGACCCCCGGACACCACCCCGGAAACCCCCGGACACCACCCCGGAAACCCCCGGACACCACCCGAGGACTCCCCAAGGACCCCTGGGGACCGCCTGAGGACCCCAGATGAAGAAACGCTTGCGTTTCGAAAACGCGTTGGAATTATTCCAAAGACTTTCATGAGCTGATCTAAAGACATCCACACAGTACCCTCTGGTTAAGTAGCTAATGCGGTGGAATCTCGGTACTGGACCGCAACACGGTGAGACCGAGTGACGTCATCCGAGGTGGACGGAGCGGCGGTAGTACACAGTGCAGCCCGGATCTGCCGCAGCTAGATCGATTCTGTGCTACTATCCTCTACCACCTATGAAGGACTAACAGGGGTATTGTTTACCTGGGACTTACCTACCATCTACCTATACAGCGCCACTGGTGACTGAGCCACAGATCGATCGGGCTGGGACGCCCTGTGGCATATGTGGAATCCCTGGAGACAGGATCCTGTGATACACCAGATTACATCTGAAAAGAGACGGCTCATTCGGCTGGTTGGTGCTTGGGTAACTTGTCCCTTCAAATGCTGTCAATATTTCATCTTTGATGTACGCAGTTTCCGTACCGTTTATTGTGCTTCACATTATATTTTTAACACACTATGAGCATTGTGTGCTGTTTTTTGTGTCTTTTACCCGTGGGAACCACCTGAGGGCCCTCAGACACCCATGGGGTCCACCCGGGGATCCCATTGGGGCTCCCGGACACCAACGGGGACTACCTGGAGGCCCACAGATACCCACGGGGACCAGCCGAGGACCCCCAGACACTCGCGGGGACCACCCGGGGACCCTGCTGGGGCCCTCAGAAACCCATGGGGACAACTTACAGGCCCACGGACACCTGCAGGGACACCGCCAGCTTCTGGTATCAATCCTGTGTATAAACAATTAAATTATGGTTTTATGTGGGGGCAAAAGGGATGGGTTGTGTATTTGTGGTTAGTACATATTGTAATGTTTATTGGGGCAGAGGGGGTGAATGAAGGGCCAAGTATCCGCTTTACTACCCCCTCTGTCCCCAATAAAGCTGGTGTTGTCCCTTAACCCCTTCATTGCCTTAGCAGCTATCCGCTAAGGTAATGAAGCTGCTTTAATGTCATTTGTATTAGTGTATAGGAGCAGGGAGTCTCCTTATCTGAACCGCATTGATTTCAGCCTCGGAGAACCCCTGCTTCCCGATTTAAAGGCCCAGATATGGGGTGCCGGTATCTCCTTCATTATTTATATCCCACGGACCCGTGATGCGGCCGATTTAAAAATAACGGTGATACTGGCACCCGATGTTCCATACCAGAGCCTCTAACTCAGGAAGCAGGGGGTTGCTGAGGCTGAAATCAAAGCGGTTCAGCTCAGGAGACCCCCTGCTCCCGCACACTATTAATAAAAAATTACATTAAAGGAGCTTCATTACCATAGCAGATAGCCGCTACAGTAACTAATGTGTTAATTTTTTTATTAGGGTTGTATTACTAGTGTTTTGTAGCAGGGAGTTTCCGGAGCAGAACCTTGTTAATTTGAGGTCCGGAGACCCCCTGCTTCTTGATATACAGACCCCGTTATTGGGTGCCAGTATCTGCTATGCATTTAAATGTCCCGTGTCACGTGACAGTGGGAATCAAATGCATAAGAGATACCGTACCCCATAACGGGGCCTGTATCTCGGGAAGCAGGGGGTCGCCAGACCCGAAATCAATGCAGTTCTGCTCCGGAGACCCCCTGCTGCAATACACTATTAATAAAATGTAAATTAAAACATTTCGGGCGACATTTGCACAGGGAGAGATGTCTCTCACTCTCTGCAGCAGAAAGAAATCGCCGGGTGAGCCCTTTTCAGAGAGGCGATCTTCATGTCACGGCTACTCGCCATTTTTGCAAATGTTGCTATCACTGGTATTCGGGGCTTTGTGTATACCATCATACAATGATGTAAAAAATGGAGATTTAAAAACCCTGGTGATTTTTTTTTTATCGGAGCTTAGTGCATAGGAGTATTATCACAGGATAGTGCCTTTAAATGTTAATCCCTTAGGCACTGCATACATGTCTGTTGTATATTTGAGATCCCTTTCCCAGTAACGCTCTAATTGGCACTACTTTTAGGTATATAAATATAGAATACTGTGGATTGAAGTTTTTGGGTTCGCTAAGACTATGTATTTCTATTTGTGGATTGTTTGGCTGTATGTGGCCCCTCCTCTTAGCTTGATCTCACCAGTCCAAGCTGTATTTAATCAGCAGATCTAATCACACACATGTAATAGCGGAGTAATTGACCTATTTCTTTCTCCAGGAGAAAGATGGAACTAACCTTTGCTGAAGTCATAAGCTTCGGAAGTATATTGATTCTTGCACTTTATTTAGTAGGAACCTGCATAAAGGATTAACCTTGATGTGGTGGCAGACGGAACATGTTTTCAGAGAGCACATTTATTTTAGATTCTATCTCACTGATCTGTTATTTGTATTATTTGTTATTTATATGATTGTTACGTGTAGTACTAATGTGAAGCGCTATATACACTAATGGCGCTATATAAATAAAGACATACATATATAAATACATACATACTTTTTAGTAACGCACAATTATTTTTATTTGATGGGGTTTTCGATCTCCAAATATGTGGGACAGCAATGGGCACTAGTTTTTCTCCCTCTTACGACAACCTTTTCATGGGTTGGTGGGAGTCACTCCACGTGTTTGGAGATGGGAATCCCAACAGAGATCATATTATTTTCTATAGGCATTTTGTAAATCTCATTTTTATTTGGAATGGGGATGTTAGTTCATTGTGATTAGTCATTGATCACCTTAATGTTAATGATTTAAATTAGCACTTCACTCACATTCATGATTACCAAAACATTCATTTTTTAGATTTGTCATTATTCATTGACCTTAATATGAACATTCAGACAGATCTTTTCCGTAAAGTAAATTCACACAATACTTTTTTATGAGCTGACAGCTGCCATCCTAAACCCCTGTTAAGGGGAATCCTAAAAGGGCAATTTATGAGATTTAGGAGAAATTTCTCCTGTGATAGTGACTTCCTTACACAGCCTTGTTCCAGAGTAAGAGAAAAAATTATCTCCATCAAGATGTTCCACTCTTTATTACCCAGTTTAGCTCACAAGCTGACCAAATTAAAAACATAAAACGTCACTGGGATGTTGTATCTGTAGATCCAACTCGTAAGCATTTTTATGGGTTGGGGAGTGGGGGCTGGTTTGTATTCAAGAGGGCCAAGACCATTTCTAATTATGTTTCATCGAGTCTCTTCGACTCCAAGGAATTGGGTGATCAGAACTTGTCCAAGGGCTTATTCATATGCCATCATTGCAAAATTTGTAGATTTATGAAACCTACCTCTAGGTTTTCTTCAAGACAGACATGTCAACAATATAATATTATGTTTTTTATCAATTGCAACACTAGATTTTTTGTTTATTTGTTGACCTGTAGCTGTGGGAAGCGAACAACCAGAGCCGTCTGGATTCAGGATAATGGAAAACATATGTCTCATATCCAAGGGGGATCTCACACACCCTGTTTCTCAAAAATGTTCATCTTCTAGATTGTGCAGTATTGATATTTTTTCATTTGTGGGTATCAAACATGTGTCACCCTCAGTTCGAGGGGAAGACAGGATTAATGCCCTTGACAGACTAGAGTTATTTTGGCTATGTATGCTTAAAACCTTTATCCCCCTTGGTCTAAGCAGAATGGGATCTTGGTCCCTTTCTTTAAAATCTTTTCAAAATCCTTTAGATATTTTTAGGAATGTATATTTGTTATGTGTACATAGTGTTTGGAGATCCATGTGGATAATTTTCCATTAAGAGGTCATGGTGACTATTTATTGTGACCCTGCAAGTCCTGTATTGTGTATGGACTGTTCTCAGCATTTTCTCTTGGGTTTCTTCATCGTCTTATATTTTATAGCTTCATGAGGGATTATCTCTATTTTCCCTGTTTTCCTTGTTCCTTTCCCCCTCCTCCTCTCCCTCCCCTCCCACTTCTCTCCCCCCACCCTATATGAAGGTTTTTTTTCCATATAAATAATGCTTTATTGAATATATTACAAAATAGGGAAATGATATATGATATGCACAGGCTACATGTGGTTTGGGGATTATGGGCTTGATAATTTTCTAATTAATCATGGTTATATTTATGTGTTATATACATTTTCATATTAATATGTATCATTAACATATTTTGACATGTTTTATTACACTCATTTATTGAGTGCGATATGTCTTATTATGTATACAGTTGGTACTCATATTTATTATTTAGTATGCTTACATTTATGGAATTATTATATAATATATACATTCTACTTTAGTAGCACACATTCATATATTTGCTTATGGTTCCATTCTCTGCAGTGTTTTAAACAGGGCTACATGGGGTTCATCCCCCATTTAGCCCATGGAGGTTCATATATTACATACATTGTTGCAAACTGGCAATTTCCTTAATGTTTCAAGTGTTATTTTATCCTATGATCATTATTCAAGGGTTTTTGTATTTTTGAGTCTGTTCTTGTATAATAAAGTTTTGATATTCAGGTGGGACATATCCTTGGCGTGCTGACATCACATGCCCTACGTGCTCATGGGGCTCCATCTGCATGGCATCAGCGTGCGGGAGCCCTTAAATAGCCTTATGTGCACCTTGATAAAGTGTTATGGCGTGAAACGCATAGGTGGGTTACATTCCTCTGTTTTTTAATATGACCCAATACATTTTCACTTTTTTATGGGAGCGCATCTCTCTGTATTCTTTTGCACTTTTTTCCATTTGTAGTGCTCCACTTTCCTAATAACGTTTCTTGCTCTATTTCAAACGGATTGCACACACAGTACCCAAGGACCCTTGGGACGGATGTCTGGACGCTGCACTAGGAAGTGAGTCTATCTGTGATTCCCCTAAGATGGCTGAAGGAAGGTATGGACATTTGATGCATGCTGTTATATCTGGACACTGGATGTGTTAACCTCTACTGCTGTGATATGTGAGGGCTTCCAGGCAAGCGTTCCCTCCCATCCTACATAAGCATGATATATAATCATTAAGGATACATCAAGGGTATTTGTGGCTGGAAATGTATATATGTTTCTCATTACATGTCTGTCACTCATGGTTCTGAGCACCACACAGTTTTTGGACTTCGTTTAACATGTTTTCGGACCCCAAAAAAATAATTAAATGACCAATACATTTGAGGAAAAAAATATATAAATTAATTAAATAATTTGTCATATTGGATTTGCTTTGAGGCTTATTTGTTTACTCTAGGTAAATACAAGATACATAAAGACATATTATACAAAAAAATGTTTCTTATATAGCGCTGACTATGTATAATACACTTTTTACCTGATGACTTTGTGCTACCACTTTGATTCTTCAAAAATGCATACACAAAAACCCTGAATGTTCATCTTAACCATCATTTTAAACTGTGCGGCTGAGACTTTTGATTTAATCATCTTGCTACTATTATCCAGTACATAGTCACGAATAAATGTATTTTCTTGTTTCTACACACTAATATTTTTCATACCTTTGCTTTTTATTGACTAATTGTGGTTCATTGTGAGTCTAATGAATTAATGTGTCCATTCCTGGAATGCATCTTTCTATCAAGACTTTGATTACAAATGCAAATGTATTTTAGAAAATTAGAGAAAGGGCGGCTCTTAATAAGTGGTTTGGCATTATAGCTACCTCCTTGCTGCTATTCTGTTTTCCAGAATGCAATGTAAGAGCAATTGTTCAAATCTGCAATTGACCTTTCTGAAATTAACTATGGTATCTAGAGATCCCATTCACATGTTAATATTGATCATTATTGATATTAATTTGAAAATTTGAAGACAGTTGAATTTGTATTATTATTATTATTATTATTAGGTAATGGTTTTGACGAATGCTACAAAACTATATATTTAAAAAAAAGGTTATCCTGTAAAAATGTTCCCAATTATTTTGCCATTCAATTTTTTTGCAATCTGCACACCTGAATAAATATTTACATCCAACCCATTATTAACATTGCACATTTACCACTATCTTTTGTCACCTTTTTTAGATCTTTGCAGGATATGCACAAGAAAAAGCCGATTTCTGAAGCTCTAGGAGTACAATTGACTCCTAAACAATCATGTAGAACAGGGGTGTGCAAACTTCCTGCGCTGCGCCCCGCTTGCCTGCTCTCCCCCTGTGTTGCGCCCCCCTGCGGTGCCAAATGATGCCTCGGGTCATGTGACGTCACGTGATCCACAGCATAATCCACAGCATAATTTGACGCCGCGTCTCCATGGCAATGGGCATCGAATAAGGCAGCGGGGTCATGTGATGTCACGTCACATGGCCCCGCTGCGTCATTTGACGCCACGCTGTCATGGAGATGAGTGGACACAGAACCCGGGTAAGTGAGCCGCGGCCCCACCAAAAAAGTATTGCGCCCACCAGTTTGCACACTGCTGATATGTCAATTGCATTATCAAGACACTTTGCTCTGATCATACTCTGCTAGAATTATGATGGTGATTAACATACTGTATATGGAATGAGTACAGGGATTATGGTACAAACTATTAAACATATGTTATTTTATAATGTATGAATTTGCACAATTCTACAATTTTTGTTTTATTTTTGTGTGGAAATCAAACATCAAGGTCTGATCTGGATAAGCCAACTTCTTATATTTGATACCTAGCTAATAGATTCATGTGTTTTTCAATTAAATGCTGCATAGACTGCAGAGAGGTGAAACATAGTTAGATATTGCTATGGATATCTAATTAGGAGAATGGAGCTCATTATAACAAGCTGCTTAAGAACATGAATCATTTAAATTGCTATGGAAAATAAATCCTTTCATAGTTCAGAAGTGATTTGCCCCTGTCCTTAGATCTCAATTGCCAAATGCCAGTACAAGAAAGATAGTGACAGTTATGGTGACTTTTTGTTCATAAACCTACTGTTATATACAGATACAGACATAGCTTGACTTACTTTCCCCAAGTCCACGGCACCATATACTTCATTATGCTGTGTTCCACCGTGATCAAGTTCTGAAAACAGGAGTTAAACCAAGGCACTAAATAAATATAATGCCTCAGAATTTATTCCGGTTATTGACAAAGGAAAAGCCAGGCTGCATCAGTAATTGCTGCAAGAACAGGATCTACTATGGTTCATTCCCCTCATACAGAGGTAAAAGGAAAGGTTCACAGTGTAGTGTAGGACCTGCATTAATTTGGTTATCCTTTGACGTTTGGTATGCAAGCTTTGGCCAAAGGGTTTAACTAAATAACCAAGTAATTATTATTGAAGTATTTAAACTTTATACTTATTACCATATATGTTTTGTCAATTGGATGTAGCATAGGGCACCCCTGTCTTTTGTTGTATGCATCAGTAATTAGTCAATTTAGCCAACTGTTTCCATGATGTCCTTTTGTTATTTTATAGATAGGAATAACATACTGTATACTGTATTGAACAGTTTGGAAAGCATTGCATTATTACTAATTAAGGGGTTGACAAACACCCAAGCAGGACAATTGCCCGAAAATGGCCATTCAAGTCGATTGCAGTGCAATGGATTGCTTCGGAGCTCATTTGTTTGGTGTTGTATATTTGAGGTCACTTTCCCAGTAGCACAATTAAATATATAAATATCATAATACTGTGGGACTTGCTTTTGAGCTTGCTAAAATTTGTGTGTCTAAACATATATACCTCCCCAAACACTCCTATATACAAGTGGAGACATACATGAGAACACACCAGAGATGCCTGGTAAATGGGTTAATTTAAATATTTGAATGGACTTATTTGCATATGTAAATTTGCCTTTTTAGGGGTGTTCATGGGTATTTCTTCACAAATTGCTCTCTCATTTTAGCAAAACAGAAAAAAATGCTTGCAAATTTATTTGGGCGTGAAAACGGTCAATTTAACATAGTTCCCAAAGTGCTGCAAAAATGTTGCACATCTCCCAGTTTTCATTTATCCGTTTATTTTACAAAACAGCTCATTCATTACAGAGACATCCATTGCTGTTAGAATGTCTTTGTGAAATACTTGATATGTCACCCACACATCATTTGCTGTAGATAGTCCCATGCTTTCTACTCTGGTTCCAATCCAATTCCAATATTCCAGCTCCCTCATTCTGTGTCGATGTACTTAAAGACTGCTTGACCTCAGACAAACCATTGTCCTTTCTGTGCTTATATATGTGTCCTTATTCTGCTACTTCAAAGCATTGTGTCTTCTTGTCTGATGTGTATTGACATTTGAACGTTATCTGCTATTTCACTACATCAAACCATTAGTGTACAAACTCAATTACTACATTTTGCTATTTGTCACCTTAGCATTCTGAACCACTTTATTCTTGTCATCTAAGATGCATTTGTTTTCCGTTTCATTTTCCCATCCTAATGTCAGAGAAGATAATCATACGAATTGTGCCTGTCGAGATGTACTGCAGTAGAATTGATGGTAAGGCTCTCTCTCCTTGCCACAGAAATACTGTGAATATATGTAATTACTGTTCAGTCACTATCATCACCTTATCACCAGTTATCCTCTCATCTTCTTGTAGCCTCCGTTTCCTTAAAAGAATTGATGACGTGTTGCCTGCAGCTTTTTATGTAGCCTATTCTCAGACAGTGTTTTTTTTTTTTTTAAATCAGTATTCTTCTATTCCATCAGTAGCTTAATCTTGTTAGTTATTATCCTCCTTTCTTATCAGGCATTAGACATCGGAAAGGAGAAAAAGCTGTACAGGCATGAACAAAAAAAATGTGGGATGAAAGTGCACTTCCAAACATGGACAGATTAGCTATTGTGAACAACAAAGCTATTTTTCACAAAATGACTTTATTTAAACCCATGCAGTACCATCATTAAATAACTGATGGTCATGTATTGTACCCGCTCTATGGAAATAAACAATGTACAATTCATGAATGTGAACCATTTGTGCTTACTTATGTAGAGTATTTGCATAGAGTTTTAGGGTTTTGCAGTATACTAACCTTACAATATTCTAATGCGTTAGATCCATTAATATAATCATTTTGAAATAATATTTAATACGATGGAAATGTTCCTTTATTTTCAATTACAAAGGGCACTCTGAATGTAATTGGAAAACGGGAATGCCAAGGTAATCACGTGTATTTGCTCCTTCTTCTTTACAAAGTGTAGATTCAGTATAAGATGTGATACTTTTTAGGGGAAACACGGTATACCTGAAGAAGGAACGTTTGAGGTTTTGAAAGCTTTGAACACTACAACTTTGTCTATGAAGAACTCCAATGTCTGTCCCCGAAAATGTATTACAACCTACAATGGATCTAATAAATCAACTAGAAAGACAGTAAAAGGGTGAGATATAACAAATAATGAAAGTAAACTTACCCTAAACTTCTGGTTGCAAAGTTTATTAAAAAAAAAATAAGATTTAGTAGTTATCTGACTTTCTTTAAAAGTGCATACATCATCTCGTCTAACCTATTAAACATATCATTGACATTAGTTCCATTTAGTCATATGGGAGACATTTGTACATTTTGAAATAAACATTGAAAAACTATACAGAAGGTATTATATACTGTAGCTCCGTGGTTACAATGTATTGTACTGTAATTACAATATACGTAGCTAGTTGGGACTGCAGCCTTACTATAAATCCAGTGTCAAATCGAAGAGGAATAGGGGAGAGTTGAGTACAGACTGATACACTGTTAATAAGGAATAGTACCTCAGGATAAAAATAAACTAAGTGCAGAGAAGAGCCACCAAATTAATAAAGGGGATGGAAAATCTGACTTATGAGGAGAGGCTAATTAAATTACATTTGTTTACATTAGAAAAGAGGCATCTAAGAGGGGATATGATAACTATATAGAAATATATTTGGGGACAATACAAAGAGCTTTCAACATAGCTATTCTTCCCAAGGCCAATACAAACAACACGGGGTCATCCCTTAAGGTTGGGGGAAAATAGAGTTCACCAGAAACAAAGGATGGGGTTCTTTACAGTAAGGGCAGTTAAAATGTGGAATTAATTACCCATGGAGACTGTGATGTCAGATACAATAGAGATCTTAAAAAAAGGTTAGACATGTTTTTGGAAAGGACATGTATATAGGGATATAACAAATAAGTAATTGGGAAGACTGTTGATCCAGGAAGAAATCTGATTGCCAATATTTGGAGTCAGGAAGGAATTAATTTTTCCCTTTCAGACATTATTGGATAATGTTTCGCTGGAGTTTTTGTTTCACTTCCTCTGGATCAAAATACTGTAAATACAAATATAGAATAAATATTTGTCATCTACATTTATCATAGGTTTAACTTGATGGGCATATGTCTTTTTTCAACCTCATCTATTATGTAACTATCTAACTATGATAGTGGCATGTTTAAGAGTTAAAATGTAGCCAATTAACACCTCCACCGGCCCCCATTAATTTTTATTGTAGCCATGCCATCTGTGGCTACTAGTTTGCTTCCATCCTGGCAGTCCTGGTACAAGCAGACCTTGCCAGTAGTTGTTATGGGTTTTCCCCCACTGAGGAGCTGCACTTGAGTGACAACAGGAGGCGGTGACATCAGGCCTGGGCATGATCAATCATGAGACATACTTGGTGCCCTCCTCCTGACAGTACTTAAGGGCAGTACCACCCCAAATTCGGGAGTGTCTTTCACCACTTCAGGAAGGCAGGTCACACAGTGGAGAGGCTGATTATTGGGCCTTCTCCAGTCCTCTTCCCTCCGGGAGAGAGTGAGTGTGGACCATACCTCTGCCTCTGTTAGGGAGGCAGGGAAGAGCTAGGACGGCTGCGGGTGCCCTTGGCCTATAGTGACGGTCCAGGGACTATCCTTCAGTGGTAGCTGAGAAGTACTGCATCAGGCAAAAGCCTGCCTTGTTACTGTGCTGTACAGAAGAGATAATAAACCATTCCTGTTGTTATACCACCTGTCTGGTGCGTGACCTTAATAGGGTGAGAGGTAATAGTTCTACCGTGGGAGATCACCTTCAGTTCCTGGAGCCTAAGGCAGATGGAGTCACAGCACTGCTAAAGAGATATGTAGGGTATGAACCCCAGAAGCCTAGTCCTGTGTCCCCACTACCACCGGTGGATGACTCAGCCCTCTTGTTACCAGCAGGTATCATGCACTACATGATCAGTAATGGCCAAATCTCCCACCAGGTGGAGGAAACACCATTACATTATAATTACTTTTTTTTAATTTAAAGCAACCATTGCACATGTAGTACTCTTACTCAGAACTAAGTCTGAATTCATTCAGAAAGGTGAATGTTGCTATGAGTGGTGGTCTTCCCTTGATATTATACTAACTGATTGAATGCTAAATAATTAAGGGTCTTGTAGACGGACATTCACAGAGGTACACAATTGGAGGCTTTTATAAGGTGAAATTATAATAAGGCTTTATTGTGCCTTTTCCTTTTCATCAGGAAATAATCCAAACACAGAGGGGTGGGGGGGGGGGGAACAAAGCTTCATTCACATGTGAGTATTTCTAGTGAAATCCCATTCTATTCACAACTCCTAGTTAAGCAGGTCTCCCAGCCCCAAACACATAGCATGACATAAGCAGATATAAGAAGTCTCTTTAGAATGAAAGTCTTATATGTTAGCTGCTGTAGATTAAGCTTCTCTGCTCTCCTGGAACCGCACCCGTGCGTGCACAGAAAATCAGCATCCAGGTTTAGAAGTCTTATTTGGTGTCTTGCAATCAGCTCTGCTGTTTCTTCTTGACAGATCTCAAGACAGGTCAGCTCCAGAGATCTGTGTTCTCCAAAGTTCAGCCCACAAGTGAGCTAAGGAGTCACTTCCTGTCTCAAAGGCAGGCTTTTTCTACCACCTCTAATCAGGCAGGTGGTGTTAGTTAATTTGCTACCAGCAGTTAACCACCACACTGCTGGATTAGAGGCACATTTGTGAATAGGGATAAGTCCCCTGTTACAGGTCTCCACTATGCAAAAGATGCAACCCCCCGCCCCCAATATGATCTATTTTGAATAGAAGCTCCATGTGACGTCCTTCAACTCTTTGGGCGACCTTTGGATGTAGCTACTACATCATGGGGTCTGGCACTCCATGGGACCTATGCCGTAGTGGCTATGTCATAATAACCCTGCTCAGTTTTATAGAGAGTTTGCATTATCCAATCTGTCAATAAGTGGAACTAAAGGGGAGGACGCCTTCTGTTCAACCATCAGTGATGGAGCCATCACGTGATTGTGAGGGCCGAAGGGGTACTCTGGTCCCACGGCCCCTCTGGACACTCCAGGGGTTACAGCAGATAACTTCATTTTCTTTCTTTTGATGTTTTTTTATTACATTTAATTATTATTTTATTTTAAAATGCCCAAAGCCGGCGGTAATTCCTGCCGTTTCTTCTCAGTTTCTCCACTCCACCAGGAAGCACAGAGCTTGCTGTTTACAAAGAATCTTATCAGACAAAAAGCAGGAAACAAAATAGAAAGGTGAACAGACCCCTATTGTACAGTATTGTGAAGAGATCTTTAAAAAATGAACGTGTAGGGTGAATTTCATGTTTGCTAGAGTCTGTCTCTTACAAACACATCAGTCATAATATCATAGCATCTAGTCCATAAAAGGTATACGAGTCATGTATGAAAGACATCATATGTTCCTGTCCAAACTTCAGCCTTGTGCTGTGTATTTCAAAAATTAGCTAAATAACAAAACATCCACAAATTTGGTAAATATTCTTCCGTATTCCACACAAAATGACAAAGCATCAAAATATTTTAAGAAATAATTTCAAAACCTACAAAACTATTTTTTTTTCATGTTCTAAAAAATACTGGTATGTGTTTATTACAAACAATTCATTAAAAAAACAGGCACATCATTATCAATATATTTTTGGTAAAGCACTTGGGGCCTGACTCAAAATCTGAAGCAGACGATTGTCAGCCAATCGCACTGCTTGGGAGTTTATTGAGTTAATCCCTTAATTACAGTGGTGAGAAAAGGTTTGTGAACCCCAATGATAATTATGGAAATGTCATACAGTAGTTTTTCCCATGATAACCTTCTTAAATTAAAACCAATCTTTTCTTAAATATCCAATAGGTTTTACATTAACCAATTCCATGTCCTTTGAAACAAAATAATGCATGAATTAGACAAACAATGAGTAATTAAGAGTCAGGTTATGTACAAAAGTGTATGTGCAAAAGTAACTGAAACCATGGTTTTATCAGCTAACTTAAAGGGGATAATTAGAACCAGTGTTTAAATAATTAGCTAGATTTTCAGATGTGAGTTTGGGAGGCCCCACCCTATCTAAAGATCAGAAACTTTATGAGTTTGGTCTTCACCACGCAAGTGTGTGGAAACACGTCATGTCACGATCAAAAGAAATCTCTGAGGGCCTAAGAAAAGCAGTAATTAATGCTCATCAGTCTTAAAGGGTTAAAACAAATATTTCTAAGGATTTGGGGCTCAACTAATCCACTGTCATACAGATATAGTCTACAAATGGAGAAAGTTCAGGACCACAGTCACTCTACCCAGGAACTGTGTTCCTACCAAAATCTCTCCAAGAACAAACCCGTCAAATCATCTAAGAAGTCACAAAGAACCCCAGAGTAACATCCAAGGATCTGCAGGCAAACTTGGCTCATAACTCAACTATCATAAAAAGACTGAACAAGAGTGGTGTTCATGGAAGGATAGCAAAGAGGAAACCACTCTCTAAAAATAACATTGCTGCCCGTCTGAAGATCGCCAAAGAGCACATAGATGATCTACAAGACTCCAGGAACAATGTTCTCTGGACAGACGAGTCAAAGGTACTGTAGACATTTTGGGCCTCAATGAGAAATGTTATGTTATATGCGAGAACCAAAAACTGCATTCGAACCTCATCCCAACGGTCAAGCATGGTGGTGGGAGTGTGATGGTTTGGGGCTACTTTGTTGCCTCAGGCATGACATCATTGATACAACCATAAATTCTGCATTGTATCAGAAGATTCTAGAGGAGAATGTCATGCCATCCATCCATGACCTGAAGCTGAAGCTAAAGTGGATCAGGCAGCAAGACAATAATCCTAAACATACAAGCAGATCTACAAAAGAATGGCTACAGAAGTTGCAATTCCGCATTTTTAGAATGGCCTAGTCAAACTCCTGACCTAAACCCCATCGAAATGTTGTGGCAAGACCTGAAGCGAGCGGTAAATGCAAGGAAGCCCTCAAATGTCAGTGAGTTTAAGCAGTTCTGTAAAGAGGAATGGTCCAAAATTCCTCAAAACCAATACAGGAAATTCTTAGTTTAAGTTATTGCTGCTCAAAGAGGTGCCACCAGGTACTGAATTTAAATGTTCACAGACTTTTACACACATTGATATTGAACGTTGAATCATTTGTGGATAAATAAATGTTGAAAAAGTATAATGTTTCTGTGTCATTTGTTTGATCAGGTTTATCTTTATCTATAATTAGGACTTAGATTAAGATTTAATAATATTTTGGGTTTGAAATATGTGAAAATCCTAAGGGGTTCAAAATGTTTTCTCGTCACTGTAGTAATAATGCAATGCTTTCCAAACTCTTCAATATATTTAACTCCCATCTAAAAGATGATAACAAAGGGGCATCATAGAAAAGATTGGCTATAATTTACCAGTTACAGATGCAGATTGGCTTTTCCTTTGTCCATAGCCAGAATAAATCCAGAGGCATTATATTTATTTAGTGCCCTGGTTTCACTCCTGTTTTCAGTACTTGGTCACAGTGGAACACAGCATAATGAAGTATACATTATCGTAGTCATGGGGAAAGTAAGTCAGGATATGTCCGTATCTGAATATAACAGAAAGGCACAATAACTTCCATTATCTCTTTCTTGTACTGGCATTTGGCAATTAAGATCTTAGGACACGGGCAAATTACTTCTGATCCAGGAAAGGATTTATGTTCCATACTGTAGCTAGTTAACTATATAAAACAATTCATGTTCTTAAGCAACTTGTTATAATGAGCTCCATTTTCCTAATTAGATATCCATAACAATATCTAACTATGTTTCACCTCTCTGCAGTCTGTGCAGATTTAATCCAAAACACATTTATCTATTAGCTAGGTGTCAAATAAAAGACGTTGGTTTATCCAGATCAGACCTTGATAGTTTTTTTCCACACAAAAATAAAATAAAAATGATAGACAACGCTCTAAAATAACATATGTTTAGTAGTCTCTCCCATAATCCCTGCTATCATTCCATATATATCCATCACCATACCACTTCATAATTTTAGCAGAGTACTGTATGATCAAAGCAAAGTGCTTTGATTATGCAATTGATTATGCAATTGATGTTCTACATGATTGTTTAGGTGTCAGTTTCAGTCCGAGGGATTCATAAGTCGGCTTTTTCTTGTGTATATCCTACAAAGATCTCCAAAAAAAGATATGGGGGTAAAAGTGCAATGTTAACAATTTGTTGGATGTAAATATTTATTCAGGTGTGCAGATTGCAAAATAATCTAATGTCAAAATACTTGAACAATCTTACAGGATAACCTTTTTTTTAAAAATAATTTTGCATCATTAGTCAAAAGCATTACCAAACAGATGGAGCTGTGTTGCAAATAAAAAATACACATATTTCAACTATCTTCATTATAAATATTAACATGTGAATATGAGTTCATTTTGGAAAGGTCAATTGCAGAATTGAACAATTGCTTTTAAATTGCATTTGGAAAACAGAATGGCAGCAAGGAGGTAGCTTTTATGCCAAGCCACTTACAGTATTAAGAGCCTCCCTTTCTCTAATTTTCTACAATTCATTTACATTAGCAGTGAAAGTCTTAATAGGAAGATAAATTCCAGGAAATTACAAATTACTTCATAAGACTTACAATGAACCACCATTAGTTAGTGAAAACGAAAAAGGTATGAAAAATGTGAGTGTATAGAAACAAGAAAATACATTTATTCGTGACTATGTACTGGATAATAGTAGCAAGATGAGTGCTTACAAAGCATTAGCATGTTTAGTAACACAACAAGAGTTAGGAGACTCCTTTAAGCAGATACTGCTTCTGGTAGTCTACAAAAGAATAATTATTCAATCAAAAGTCTCAGTTTAAAACTGTGGTTAAGATAAACATTTTCTGGGGTTTTTTGCAGAATCAAAGTGGTGGCACAAAGTTGAGGCAAAAGCACATATATATATATACACACATATACACACACACACACATATATATATATATATATATATATATATGTAGCCCTGGTAAGAAATTGGGCTACAGTTCTTTCCTCCTTCTGGTATAAGCCCTGGTAAGGGCAGGCTGCCAGAAGTTATCATGGGTTTCCCCCACTTCAAGCACTGCTCTGAGTGGTGGAGGTAGGTCACCTGACCCTGTGTCTAAGGCAAGAGACATGGGGGCGGTGCCTGCTGAGATCATAAAGAGCAGTGCACTGCCTATTTAGTGTGTTAGTCTGTCTGGAGTGTGAGAGCAGTGTCACACTGGCTGGTCCAGTGCAGCTGCATTAGTTAGTGTACAGTTGGATAAGGAGCAGCCTATGAGTAGGGCTGCTAGACCTACAGTGTAGTGAGGTGGATCAATGCCTCTCACCCTGTTTAGGGGGTGAGGGAAAAGCTAGCCCCACCCTGGGTGCCCTTGGCCTGGGGTGGTGGCAGGGGAAGATACCATCCTGAGGGAGAGCAGTCTGGGTCGAGTATACAATCTGTACCTGACTTATGATCCTGTATGCTGATCTTGCTGCTGTGTGAATAAAGAGCTGCTGCTGCTATTTAAAGAGACATTTGTGTGAGACTGGAATCTCTCATCCCTGTGTGGGAATACTCTTTCTAAGGATTCCACCCTGCATTCCTGGGGCTTACTAGAGATGGAGGCGCTGCACCACTGAGTAAAGAACGAAGGCATCCACCCCAGAAACCTGTTCCTGACATCCCCCATACCATCGTGGGAGACTCAGGCCGTCCTGTTGCCAGCAGGTATGCACCACACTCAGACACGTAGCCAGACCCTAGTACAGGGTAGGGGGGCTGATCTGCGATTGCTCCGGGGTCCATGGGCTACATATATATACAGTGTATAGCTTTCAGGTATCTTGTATTTACCTAGAGTAAACAAATAAGCCTCCAAGCAAATCCAATATGACAAATGATTTAGTTAATTTATAGATTTTTTTCCTCATATGTATGGGTTATTTAGTTAAATTATTGGTCTGAAAACATGTTAAGCCTTAAAGGTTAACCCTTTAAGCAGGTTCCTACAAGATAAAATGCAAGAATTATATACTTTCCAAATTTATGGCTTCAGCAAAGGTTATTTCCATCTTTCTCCTGGGGAAAGAAATATGTAAATGTCTCCGCTATTACGTGTGTGTGATTTAGATCTTCTGATTAAGTACAGTTTGGATGGGTGAGCTCAAGCTAAGAGTAGGGGCCACATACTGCCAAACAATCCACAATTAGAACTACACAAGAGCCTATTCTAGTAGCCCTGATGAAATCGCTGCTACATCGCAGGTTTGGCATGTTACCGCCGGACGTTTTGTCAGGTGAGTTATCACAGTATTCAGAAAGACTCTGAAGCCATGCAATAGGAAAATGCCCAAACCGTACGATGAGCAGCGATGTGATCTCAGCCTCTCCGAAAAGTTCTCACCCGTGCGATCTGCTGCATTTTGGCCCAGCTGGACAGAGAGAGCTGCCTCTCCCTGCACATATCTCGCAAGTGATCGCAGGGTTTTAATAAAAATGTTAATACTAGTGTACGTGAGTAGGGAGTCTCTGGAGCAGAACCGCGTTATTTCAGGTCCGGTCAAATAACGCTGCGGGGTTACGTGATGTCACGTGACCCGCAGTGTCATTTGATGCGTGTGATGTCACGTCCCATGGCCCAGCGGCATCATTTGACACAAGTGACGCCAGCAGAGTCAAGGTAAGTATAGCATTGCAGAGGCCTCACGCGATACCCCGCCTTGGGGAAGAGCACAGGGCCTCTGAAACCACCCACACCCCCCCAGAAAGATCTTCCGCCCCCCTGGGGTGCGCACCCCCCACTTTGCGCAACGCTGCCTTAGCGGTTAGCCACTAAGGTAATGAAGTTGCCTGTAAATGCATTTTTATTAAATTTTACTACATATTGTATTACATTGATTGATGCCAGGGGTCTCCGGCGCTGGTATTAATGTGTATCAGCTCCGGAGACCCCCGGAACCAACCCGATGCAGGAAAAATGCCTTTTTTTCTAAGTCCCTCTCTTGCAGCCCTTCTCACGAGCTTCACACCAACTTTTTCTAGCGAGTAGGATTTGGGATAAAATCGCAATTCTAAAGCCCCGATGAGATTCTCGAGGCTACTAGAATTGCACGATTTTCCAAAAATTGCGATTTGGGGCTTATCGCTGCACACGCCCGGCGTGTTTGGGGCGAGAGCCAAGAATGGCGATTAAGTGCTTTTGCCGTGCACTTATCAAGGCTTTCTGAATAGCTACGAAATTTTTTATGCGATAACTGCTCAAAAGCCTCGAAAAGTGGGTTATCGAGGCTACTAGAATAGGCCCCACAATCTTAGCGAATCCAAAAACTCTCCACAGTATTCTATATTTATATACTTAATAGTAGTGCCAATTAGAGCGTTACTGGGAAAGTGATCTGAAATATACAACAGTAAACAAAGAAGCCTGGAATGCACATCAAATATCACAACTCATTTAGTTCATTAATATATTTTTCTTCAGATAAGTATAGCTAATTTAGTTCAATCTTTTGGCCGAAACATGTTAAGCCTGTCACCATGTCAATAGACTTTCATCCGGTATCTACACTACCAATTTTATACTGTGTCCACTACATGGAGAAAAGGTGAAACAAAAAAATGATCTAGTCATTAGCAAGGCATGCGAGACATATATGCGGTTCTAAGGGGTTAAAATTAGACGCACTATATGTGCGTTACAGTGCGATTAAAACTGGTTAAAAAAAACAGTGCCATAAAAAAATCTAAAAGATAAAGTGCAAGAAAAAATATACTTCCCAAACTTATGGCTGCAGCAAAGGTTAACTATGTTAAAGGTGTTATGTGCACACGGCCCTCAGTGTAGTTGAAGTGAAGTCAGGATCTAAAGAGCTTCATTAGCAGCTATTATGGTCTTCACATTTCATTATGTCTGTTTTAGTTCTATTGGCAGTAGGGTTTCCTCCCTACTAACAATGATGAATGTATTTCTATTGATTTCCATGAACATGTGGTTAACATTGCCCATATATAATCAATTTATATACAGGTTATGTTACTTGTGTATATTTATTTCTACATCATTCATATTCAAATTGATTAAAAGTGTGGTAATACGTAGATCGGACTATACACTGTCCATATGAAATCACTGTTTCCGAACAGGATGAGGGTGAAGTCATCAGTTCCCTCTGGTGTGAAAGAGAGAGGAGTGGGGTGTGTCTAAGAGGGTATGCAGAGTTTATTTATAGATATTCAACATTCTACTACACTTGGCACCTCACGAAGAGTCTTGTCCGTCAAAATATAGTGCCACCCTGGATTATGTAAAATAAAAGACCAAAGATATTGATTCTAAACCATAGTTTTATTGTGGGGGCAGCTGAGATTTCTGACATACGGTAAATTACAACAGCAGAAGGATTCTTGCTCAGCCAGCACCATTATCTTTATCCAAATCAATTATCACACTGGAAGTGCACAAGTATCCACTTTGTTTGTTCTTAAATAATAATTATTTTGATAACAGCTCACAATGTAAGAGGCATTTAATTAATTAATGATGCAGTTCTTTTCAACATGTTTTTGAAAATCAATCTTGGAGATGGGGTAGGATGGGATATACCTGTTAATGGAGCAACATAAGAGTTTTTCATAGGTTAAACTATAGTGTACAGAGCTTTCTAAACCTCGGAGATCACTCCTCCTTTTGAAGCATGACAATTTCAATCAGGTCTCAAGTTCAGTTCTCGAAAACAACCATTCAGTGCAACACCTACCTCAGTTAATTGTCATAGCAATAAATAAAGGGTGAGGACTTGTGTTTTGGTTTTGGTTCTAAAACAAATGTGTTTTATTTTTTATTTTGGCTTAAAACTGTTTTTTATTTTTTTAAATAACTAAAATAATATAACATAAAAAACTAAAATAATTCAAACAGAAATGGTGAGAAATCCACATTTGTCACTAGTCAAGTGTTCAACTGCACAGTTGACCCCACATTAACATACTACGTCATTAGATATTTTTTTATATAGCGATGAAATTTTGTCACATAGAGCACATTTTTGTTTACCAAAAAGACTTCAAAGCACTCGGCACAGTTTCAAATACAAAAATATATATTTATTTAATTTAAAATCAGTAAATAGACATGGCTCGTTTGTGTATGATGTATGAGTATCTGGTGTGCGCATCTGTGTGTGGTGCGTGTATCTGCTGTGTACATCTGTGTATGATGCGTGTATCTAGTGTGCTTGTCTGTGTATGGTGCATGTACTGTATCTGGTGTGGCATCTGTGTATCATGCGTATATCCGGTGTGCGCATCTATGTATGGTGCGTGAATCCGTTGTATGCAGCTGTGTATGGTGCGTGTATCTGGTGTGCGCATCTGTGTATGGTGTGTGTATCTGGTGTACGCATCTATGGTTGGTATGTGGGTCATCTGGTTCATGGGCCAGTGTATTAGGCTTGCCACCCGGGCTAAAATTTGCCAGCCATGCCATGCTGCCTCTTCTGTGACAATGAGGTGGCATTTTGCCAGCAGTAGAGACTTAGTCACTGTGGCAGGTACAAAAGCACCAGTAGCGATAGATGCACATGTTGATGGTACCAGTAGCAACAGCAGTCCCCCCCAGCCCCCCCACATCCTCTACTTTGGGGTGCACATGTCTCAGGAGGCTTCTGCTGCTACTGCTCAGCCAATCTTTAGAGGAACAGGAATTGATTAAATTGGTCTTGGAGCTGGTGGTACTTCCACCTCCTCTAACCTCAGTGGAAGAAGTTCTGATTGAGATGGAGCAGGTCAGCATGGAGATTGACCCTTTACGCTGGATACAGAAACTATACATGCACCAACAGTGACAGCAGCAGGCATATCTAAGTCATCATCAACAATGATTGTAGTGTGGCAGTGGCATGCTTCCTCAACCCAAGCACAGCTGTTGTTTCAACAGCTGTGTAGCATCAGATGGATGCAGGCGGTGACAGTGATTCCAGACCAAGGCCCAGTTTAAGCCTGTTGTTGGACCCCATAACAGGCTTTGAAACAATACCCTGTATTTGGCATCTGCTGTAATACCCAACACATTTGTTGCTGCGGGTAAGGAACCATCAGCAGGTGGTGGGAGTGTGCTTTCCGAGGCTGAGTAGGCAGTTCAGGAATGAGCAATGGGTGAGACAGGTACTTACAGCAGTGACGTGAATGCTGACAGCCCAACGGGGTTAGGTACACCAGTCATTGCTCAAGAAGATGATGAGGGTAAGTGTGATGATGGTGGCTCTGCTAGTGAGCCTTGTGAGGAGCATTGTAGTGTCTATACCAGATAGTGGTATGTCCCAAGCTGGTATTCCAGTCTCCTCCCCACCCCAAGCCTGCCAGCATCACATAGGAGTGGGTGCCACCTGGAGACGAATGCAATGCAACAACATATGCAGAGCAATCCCCATGATTGAGCGGCCGTCGGCACCCCTCTACAGCATATACTTATTCCAGTAGTGAGGAAACCACTCCAGGTTGCCTGAGCAGAGCCACCCTCTCTACCACCCTCAGACTTAAAAGGTGGAAGTCACCCACACCTTTACCACCAAGGTGGTACACAGGCTCAGGCTTGCTCCACGGTGCCTCACCTAGGGGTCATTCTGTGACTGACTTTTCTCCTTCACCTTTTCCTGACTCACACTCCCCACAATAACCCCAGGGAGGGAGAGGGTTGGGAAGGGGAAGGTAGGGGAGGGGGACAGAGAGAGACCAAGCTGATTTTGTAGTGCCTCTCCAAGTAGCTGATGATGAAGATTCAACATACTACTGTATTTAGAGTTGTGCGAATGTGCACAAGTCTACTTCAACTAAGTAATTGATAAAGTCAAAGCAAAAAAAGAAAAACATTTTCAATCGATATGTGAAGTTCGCCAGAGAGGAATCTGCCCTGATAGAGCGAGACCACTTTTGGAGAGAACTATTATCTTCTATAGCTCCCACAACAATCCTCTGAACAACACAGAACATACCTGTGAACACATCTGAGAAATAAGCTAATTTTAATTTGTAACGTATATTCAAATTAGCATATTTCCCATACTGTATATCTCAGGTGTGTGCACAGGCATTTCTCCATGTATTGCATAGCAGAGTGTTTTGGGTACTCTACCAAATAGTCTCTCCAAACAAACTTTTAAACAACACATGGCGAGATGCCGGTGCACAAAAACATCTTACTTATTTTGGGCAATTATGCTGTTAGCTTGGTAATTTTGTATGAATTTTCCTTCTTTACATCATGTGCTTCGAGTTCCAGGCTATAGTGGCTTTTGATTATTTTTGACTTGCTATGTAATATGCCAAATTGTCAATGCAACGTTTAGCATATGCTAATTATTTTTGTATTTAATAAACAATTGTAAACAAGTTGATTCTGGCATATGTGCAAAACAGCACTCATTTATTTTTC
Organism: Ascaphus truei; assembly: GCF_040206685.1. Lineage (NCBI taxonomy): Eukaryota > Metazoa > Chordata > Amphibia > Anura > Ascaphidae > Ascaphus > Ascaphus truei. The sequence goes on along the minus strand of NC_134489.1, from coordinate 68,063,553 downwards.
TTTCAGCACGAATCAACAGCCTGTAAACAGAGATGTGTGAAGTATTTGCTGACAATAAACTTAACTGCTAATGTAACATTTGCAGGCACAGATGTTAGCAGCTTGGTTTCAAAAAGAACATTTGCTTACCTTTGTTTGAATGAATGCAATCCCACTGTCTGCCAGCATTCGCCACAGGTTTTAGACCCTGAAATATGAATGAGTCTATTTTACAAGAGTACCAAGTGCTATAGATATCCCCTCAAACCCATCATGAAACAACACATTGAGACACATGACTAAAATGGATCAGGCCTGGGATACAGTATATGTGAATAGGATATGCAGAGTATATATCTCAGGTGTGCTCCATTTTAAGCAGTAAAATAGGTCTCGGGATGTGGTTTATAAATGAGTATGTTTTGTATCAGGCTGTGTGTACTTCCTGCTTTTAAAACGTCTATTGATCTGGAACATTTGGGATTCCTCTGATCTCTATACATCTAAAAGAAACAGAACTATTATTGCATTGAAAGAAAAAAGAAAACGCTGTTGTCCCCCCAAAAAATAGGTTAAATATAGGTGCAATATAACCAACCAAAATCTAAAGTAAAACAGATACTGGTATTTGACACAGATGAAATGCACAGATAACTCAGAATAGGGAGTTTTCAAAAATACATTTCTAGTCCTGCTGCCAATGTCTTAAGAGAAAGGATTTCCACATCCCTCCCAAAAGGTCAATGAAACGGTGAAAGCAGATGTGTGTGGTGTGGACTAGGCAGATATTATAGGAAAAGGAGAAAAAAAATTACTGTCAACTCTGGTGTGACAGTACATACATAAAGTCTTGACATTTGTACTTAGCTTGGCTCAAGCGATGGTGTTTGCAATCTGTCCAGTGTACTTGCTGCTTGCCCAGTGATCTACTGCATCTTTGTCAGAAAAGACTCTTACGAGCCACCGTACTCGTACTCTCGTACTCTCGTACGTTCTCTCTCTCTCAATTGGAAAAACCACGTCCCAGAATAAAGAGTATCCTGGGGCAGATAAATTGCTTCACTGCTCCCAGCCCAAACAGTACACGCGGCACGATCTGGCTACGAACGCTTCGCAAATCAGTGATGTAGTGTCTGGTGCCAAGTACTTCCTTAAGCGTTTCGTCGCAGTCTGCGACTTCTTCAGAGGAATTTCTTTCACAATATGTGAGGCGATCGTGGCCGGATCGTGCCGCGTGTACTGTTTGGGCTGGGAGCAGTGAAGCAATTCATCTGCCCCAGGATACTCTTTATGCTCTTTATTCCGGGACGTGGGCTTTCCAACTGAAGATGCATTCCGGGTACAGCTTCTTCATTCTGGCGGTGATATTTATGCACAACCGTTTGTTTTAATTTTATACTTTGCCAGTGCGCTTTATTCCCTTGCTCACCCTTCCCTATCTTAATAAATGTCATATTGCGCTATGGGGTTGCGCTCTCTCTTTCTTTCTTTCTAGTTTTATCCATGGGATTGGTTAACCTATACGAGAGCCGCATTTAACCCTCAAAGTAAAGATTGGACTTTTTGTCTACCTCCTCTACTGGGAGGATTACCTGGGACTGGTTATATATGTTTATTGTTGTGCGTGTCTTGTCTCCCCTTTTCTCTTTGTATTGCATGTTATGGTTATTAACCCCTTGTGTGTCTTCCATTAAGGCAGCATCAGTTATTTAAAGAATTGTTAATCCAACTTGGTAGGAACATGCGCTACTATTCTCTCTCTCTCTCCTCTCTCTCCTCTCTCTCTCTCTCTCCTCTCTCTCTCCTCTCTCTCTCTCATCTCATCTCTCTCTCTCCTCTCTCTCTCCTCTCTCTCTCCGTTTCACCTATTGGAGCTTGCCATGGGTTGCAATAATGTTGGTTACATTTGTATCTCTCTCTCAAACACTTCCCTTTCCTGCCTTTTAAACCCTTGCTACACTCAGCTGGGCTCGTTTGTAGTCCTGCCTTTCTCCAGGGAGGGATTAACCGATATCCAATAGCTCTGGCTGTTAACAGGTTTGCCCATGTTACAGGAATGCTGTGTAACCATTTTAGTAAACTTAGAAACCAACTATATAGTTACCTAGCCCAGTATAATTTTGCATATACCCTAAGTCATTAAACATATAGATCCATGTGCATTTGATTCGATTACATTGAGCATAGGTACTTTTGACTCAAACATATTAACTGAATGTTACATTATCATGTAGACCAATGAAAACACTAAATGTTCCATTTGCCTAATTTACTAGTTATGCCAAGTCCTAGTAATATATATTTGATGCTGTGAATGTAATGTCAGTTTATAATGCATGCTGGAGATTGGTATGTTTCAAATAGAAAGCATCTGTTTTAACACCTTTCTAATATATTAGGCTCTATTACGCATTCTTATTATCTTGCTGCCATTTCATGGAAAGGTGGGAAGAAAAAGGACGGGAGGTAGGTGAAAGGATTCAAGGAGGGACAGGCAGTCAAGCAATATTGAGCTACAACAGTGGTCACTCATTGCAAGACAAGTCTGCTTTTGTGAGGTACTGTGAATTTACGAGAGAAAGATAACTCTATCATGCACTCTACCTCTACTAATATTCAAAATAATAAAGTTTTATTAAATCAAAAAGTGTGCTCTGAAGTGAATCGTATCTAAATAATTTGGAAATACTATTTTCTCTATCAATATACTAGCCTTTTAATCTTTTAATTTATGGATAATTCGTCCATCATTTTAAGAGCAGTCTCTAACTTATCATCAGCAGTAACAGAGTGTGCAATATCACTGAGGTTACATCAGATCGGGTTCCGAGGTAATCCTAGGTATCCGTGTAGCATGAATTCCCCAGCCCTCACACTATTGGATTATAGATTGGAAGTGCGCCTTAGAATGATACATGCTGATTACGACTGTATTCAACAGCTGCCCCAAACATAAACGTGACCATTTGGAAATTATTTGGAAAAGTTTCACTTCAGGATACACCAAAGTTGTACGGAGGATATGCTCAGGGGGTAAGATACATGCATTAGAGTTGTTAAACTCTTTAGCTTCCGGGGGGATTGCTGCTTTAAAAAATAATGAAGTATATTATTCTAAGCAAAAGTTACACACCTGATGAAAATATGTAGCATTGGTTATTTATATGACAACTTTTTGGTGTTAAGTAGAAAGAAATAGAAAAAATAGGCTAGTGTACAGCAAACCAACACTTTATGCCATCGCCTGACTTGCATTAAAATGCTGCCTGCGTTAAATTTTAAATTGGAAAAGGGCATACAGTATAAGCAATATATTTTTATATTTACATGCATACTTTCATGGGGTTTTCAAAATCCACAGCAACTATTTGTAACCAATAAATATTTTACAACCCATTTGTGAATTTGAGAGAGAGAAAAAACACTTTACAGAGCTTTTTATCTGTCTTTACATTTCTCATTCTATCTGTAAATGTCTATCTCCATATACTTCTTACTACATCTCAATATATCCTCGTCTTTAAAGCCTGAGTACAGAAACATGCTATATGTGCAGGGTGACTGGATCTCTCTCTGGTTTAAAAAGGCAGCACACTTAAAGCCTGTCTGTAGTTGATGAGTCCAGCAGAGAGCTAGTTAATCCAGCAAGAGTTAATTAGCCAGTCTCATCCTGGCTCATCAGGCAGGTTTGAAGGTGTGCTGCACAAACTGCATAGGGTTCTCTAGTACCGAGTGTTCTCTAGCATAGAGGGACTGTGCTGCCATAGAGATCCTCAGGAAAAGGCTCTTTAGCACAGAAGGACTGTGCTGCCATAGAGATACCAGGGAAACAGACCCTATTTTCCAGAATGCAGAGGACCCTGGAACCTGCCAGAGGCTACACCCCACAGACACCAACCCAGACCCAGACTGATGTAAAGAGCCCCTGCTTACAGGTACCTCTTTAGACTTTGGGGTCAGAGGTAGGTAAGAGGCCTATCCTCCCAGCCCTGCAGATAAGGACTGGGAAGAATGAGTTAGCCCTTACAAAGGGGTGGGCTGTTTGTTTTGCCTGCTGATATAAAGCTGTACTGTTTAAAGTCACGGGTGAAATAAAAGGACCCCGCTGAGGTAGGGAGGGTGCTGTCCCTCCGGGGCCAAATCCTGGATAGGCACTCCGCCCTCCTGACTACGTGGGACGCTGTCATCGCTTCCATCACCTCCAGCTTGCAAATCCTTGCCAACCATCCTCTTCTTGCACCCCTGGCTGATTCTTCTTCGGCACCTACCCCTCCACTTCAGCAAGCTAACCTTGCATTCCAGTAGTCAAAAGATGAGTTCTCCATCGCTCCTGTTTCAAGGTCAAGTACACCTCAGTAGTAAGTGCTGTAACCCTTGATGGTTCTAAGACTCCTGATTCAATGTCTGATTTCCCTATTACTGAATCTAAGGATCCTGTTTCAAGTCAAATCCCCCTTTATCTGACTCTCCTGCTGTACCTGCTGTAACCCTTGCTAGTTATAAAACCTTAGATTGAAAAGCAGGTTCCCTTTTCTCTGACTCTCCTGTAGTGTTTGATATACCTATCATTAATGCTAAAACTTCTGCTTTAAAGTCAAGTTTCCCTTTCTCTGATTCGCCTGCAATGTCTTAGGTCAATTTGACTGTTTCTAAGGCTCTTGCCATTAACTTTCCCATAGTATCTGGTATACCTACTGTTGATTCTCCAACACCCACTTCAGAGACAAGCAGACCTTTCACTAATGTCCCCACATGGTTAAATATACCTAGTTCTGTTTTTTCCAAGACAAGTAATGTTCAATGCAATGTTGGATAACCACATCTTTGTTTCTAAGTTTCTTGCTATAAAATTCCCCACAGGATCTGGTATACCTATTGTTTCCCAGACCCCCACTTCAGAGACAAGCATACTTTTCTCCGATACATTTGCAGTACCTAGTGTAACCACTGCTAATCCTCAGCCACCCACTTCAGAGACAAGCGTATATTTCTCTGATCCCTTTGCAGTACCTAGTCTAACCTCTGCTGATCCTCAGGCAATCATTTCAGAGACAAGCATATCTTTCTGACTGCTCTGCAGTGCCTGTTAAAACTACTGAGGACTCTGGGACTCCCATTCCATGGACAAGTTTAAGTATCACTGATTTTTCAGCAGCGTCTGAGGTGCTTATTACTAACTTTAAGATTCCTACATCAAAGTACAATAGGTCTACCGGCTACCAAACAGAGATGCCACGGGGTACAATCAGTGTGGATCAAAACTCCACACAGGTTGAACCACCTGTGACCATTGATACTGAACCAGATGCAGGTGGTCACCCTAGTCTCGGGGGGAAAAGATTGCACGAAGCAGGAGATAACTTGTTGCCAAGCGATTTAAAGAAGAATTGGTCAAGTGGAAAAAAGAGCTTGAGCCAGGAGTCCTCTGCAGAATTGAGGAAGCTAAGCACATCATGGAAAGACTGTGCTTTGAAAACGTCCTCCAGAAGCGACCAAGGTGCGTTGTATACAAGCACATACCGGAAGAGACACTGGTTACATGCATCAGACACAAGGACTGCGTAACGGCTGTCCTCTTCAACTACGGCTACATATCAGGCCCATGACCTGCAAGAAAAGTGGCAACCCTCACTGGTTCATCTAAGGAGTGCCAGAACCCCCAAAATATGGGTAGAAGTGAAAGGCACCTAGAGAAAGGGCTCCAGTCCTAGCGTGACTGAGGGTTCTGTCCCTCCAAACACTCTCATTCAAGCTGCAGTAACATCTCGAGTGAGAGTGGAGGAATGGTAGAAAAAAGGGGGGTCCTCCGGCGCGTTACTCTGCTTGTGGCTCCACGGCGTTTAAGGCATATAAGTGAGGGAGAGAAGAGAGGGGACCACAGTAAGGGACCAATACAGTGATTATACACAGCTCTTCGTTTGATTGGGGAGGGAGGGGGGGGAGTAGGGGTGTTGGGGAATCAATGGAGATTGAACGATACTGCTACATAAAGGAGACACACTTACATCAAAATATCTAATATCTTGAATTCTTCTACTCTTCTCCTTATATAGCTGCGTGTTGTTGAGGGTGAGGAAAAACCTCCTGGTATCCTCCTTAGCAAAAAATAAAGGGAAAAAATAGTGCAATACAGTTTATTAACAATGGAAAAAAAGAGATTGAACACTTACAAGCAGCCGATAATTTCAGGCATAGAGAGGAGATGCTGCCAGACTCCACAACGGATCCCTTTCTGGGTTGGGCTGCTTTGTCCTGGCTGTTTCCCTGTTGGCAGATGGTTGCTGTGTTGATCTTCACTTCGAGTGGCTGGGATTGAGAGTTTCCAGAAGCCCGTGCACAGGCTATGTCCTCCTCAAAACGGCCTGTCCCTCAGCATACACAGCATACAGATTTCAGCTCCCTGCTCCGGTGCGCATGCGCATGCGCAGACGGCGGGATCGCCGAGCCAGATAGTACAGGGGAGTCAAGTCCTCACTACGGTGGCTTGTAACAGTGTGCAGGGAGCTGAAATCTGTATGCTGTGTATGCTGAGGGACAGGCCGTTTTGAGGAGGACATAGCCTGTGCACGGGCTTCTGGAAACTCTCAATCCCAGCCACCCGAAGTGAAGATCAACACAGCAACCATCTGCCAACAGGGAAACAGCCAGGACAAAGCAGCCCAACCCAGAAAGGGATCCGTTGTGGAGTCTGGCAGCATCTCCTCTCTATGCCTGAAATTATCGGCTGCTTGTAAGTGTTCAATCTCTTTTTTTCCATTGTTAATAAACTGTATTGCACTATTTTTTCCCTTTATTTTTTGCTAAGGAGGATACCAGGAGGTTTTTCCTCACCCTCAACAACACGCAGCTATATAAGGAGAAGAGTAGAAGAATTCAAGATATTAGATATTTTGATGTAAGTGTGTCTCCTTTATGTAGCAGTATCGTTCAATCTCCATTGATTCCCCAACACCCCTACTCCCCCCCCTCCCTCCCTCCCCAATCAAACGAAGAGCTGTGTATAATCACTGTATTGGTCCCTTACTGTGGTCCCCTCTCTTCTCTCCCTCACTTATATGCCTTAAACGCCGTGGAGCCACAAGCAGAGTAACGCGCCGGAGGACCCCCCTTTTTTCTACCAGTATCCACACAGAGGTTGGTGAATCACCTCTGAGAGACTCAGGCTGCGGAACTGCTTTGTGCCAAGGACAGGAGCCATATATTGAACAGTAGGCTAATTCTTTTTTGGCGCAACTTTTCTCTCTTTTTATCAGAGTGGAGGAATGGGCTTCAGCCGTGGCTACCCACAAATAGGGGAGGTATGTGACAGGGCCTTTCCCCGGTTTAAAAAGGCAGCACACGTAATGTGTGTCTGTAGCTGATGAGTCCTTGTTGTCTGCACCTATTGTATTATAATTGTTATTGCTATATTGTAGGAATGGGCTTCTTAGGAGATAATCAATGAAGCAAATATTATTGAGGAACAAAAGATCACACAAGATAAATATGATTTTATGCAGCATGGATTATTTATTCAATTGAGTTAGTGCCAATCAGAAACTCCCATTAAAGTCAATAGGAGTTGCCATGTGATAGTGCCCTGATTGGCACACTCGCAGATAAATGAGGGTCTGTGGGAAGGGGCCAGTGAGGTAGTTCTTGCCCTCCTTGCTGCAGGCCACATTGTGACCAATGATTATTTCTGAACCGGAGTCCCGTTACCCTGCCCCCTTTAGGACATTATTATTTCTGCATAATTCTACAGTAAATAAAAATACCACTTGTGAGCACATTTGCATGTCTCAGACAGTTCTGCAACCCTGTCTTTCCCCATTATCGTTTAGAAAACAGAGCTTCCACTGTAGCCAGGGATTCTGGGTAATGATATGCAAATAAGCATAATGTCACATCATTCTAAAAACTCGCATACTTGCATTCAACTTTATGAACATCTATTCAGTGTCAGTGCTATCAAATGGAATTGGATATTTTTTTATTGGGAGAAAACATTTAGGACCCATTCGCAATAGCAATCATGTGACAGCTCCTAAGCGCTCACATGATTGCCTCCTGTTTCCTTGTATGAGGAAGGGGTGGTAAAAGGAAGAGAAGACCCCATTCCCCCTCCCCTTGTTTTGTTTGCAATCAATGTTCCTGTGGAGTGCTGCTCACCAGTTGCCCCTAGAAAATTAGCTAAACCCGTTACCCCAGAGTGCCACCCTTTATGGCGTACACTGTATGTCTCCATGGCCCAAAGAAGGTTCATCTCTACATAACATATGATATGTTGTATACAAATTTACATTATGTCTATACATTTCCAGCGGACATGATTCCTGCTTCTTCAAGAAATTAATATAGGCAAAATGTACAAAGCATCATCATGCATGGAGTGCTTTATCTACTCACTAACTCATACAGTATGCAGGTCAAATAAACATAAACAAGGCTCGTAGATTGGTAATTTTACAAGTTACATATTCCTCCTGTTACTTAGCTAAAGATCAGTGAATTCAATTATTTCCATGAAATGCCCTTTTTCAACAAGAGAAAACGAGGAGGGATATAAGTCTGCAGATCCTATTTGTCTATGGACATTCACAATGGTCTCTGGCATCTTTTTAAATAGTTTAACATGCATTAAAAAATATTTGCCGTTACAGATTAATCATACATTAGACATATTTCAAATACCAGTTTACAGAGGCATACATTTTAAATACATTGAAAAAAAAAAAAACATTTGCTACAGTACCAACAGAAATTAATATTGGGGATTTGTTGACATTTACATTGACTGAGACACTGATTGAGCCACTTGTGTTGTCGCTGGGATATCCTTAAAACCTGACATGTTCGGGGGTGGGGGAAGGGGTCTTGAGGACTAGAATTGAGCACCCCTGGTTTTCTTCACCTCAAACAAGGGTGGGATTTTTCACTCAAAAAAAAAAGCGAAAAAATGAGGTAGAATTTGATACATATATTGTGTCCATCTCTTAAGCACATTGCAAGCTTACGTGCACAAAGTGTCTTGATTAATTGAGATCTAGGATGTAAATGCCCCATTGCAACATTTTAAATCGTTTTAACGAGCTCTTGTTTGATAATCCGTTTCAATAATATCAATTAGAAAAATCTGTAAAATATATATATTTTTTTTTTAAATACCTATACTAATATAAATATATATTTTTGTCTCAAAAAAAAATGTTGTGTTTTATATTATCGGTTGTTTCTAGAGCAATTCCTGTTTGGAATAACTAAAATATCAAAGAGCCCCAGGTAGCACTAGAAACATATTTGTCACTGTAAGCTTCATACAATGTAGTTAAATGACAGCAAGATAAGCTGCCAAATGCACTTATTAGTAACATAAAAGAAATCAAAAGCCTCGTTTCCCTAATAAAAAGAAATCATGCATAATGAATATGTAGCATTTTACATAGGATGGACAATAAGTATGTATAGTGTGGCATGGAATAACAGAAAAGATATTATTTAAAGAAATACATTACATTCTTACTTTATTTTCTCCTTCCCTTTATGTCTGGGTTCATTAGGGCTCGCAAGTCTCAGCCTGCACCGCATGATTCAATCAACATATTTAGACTGCTGAATCACAACTTTTCAACATCATCATGTTTCTTCTTCTTAATTATGCCCAGATTACGCATCAATCCACACACTGTTTGGATCTGAAAACCTCAGCAGCATAGCACTGGGACATATTTCCAGTTGAAATACGAGAGGAGTGAAGTCCATTGACTACTCTCAAGAAACTCACCATTCTTTGTAAATACGCTAAAATCAAGTTAATGACTTGTATCTTTTTTATTCGATCAAAGGGGTTCTCGAGTTTAGTTCTCGATGGATACCAGCAGGCCATGTTTTCACGGCAATAAGAAGATACTGTACACAAGTTATGTTACTGATAATTAAGTGTAGTCTAATTGATTAGGTGTGAGTTAATGATTATATTTTAACTATTATATATTATTATTAATTAGAGGAAAGCCTGGCCTGGTGGTAGCACTCAATGGCTGAGCTTGAGCACTTATGTCTTTTTAAAATAAATGTTATTACATGCAGATGTTTAAAGTGCCAACAATATACGTAGCGCTTTACAATATTAACAATAAAACAAACATAAAAGCAGGCAATAGGAAAGGGAGTCCAAGCCCAATAGAGTTTACAAAGTAAGTGGTACAGTCTGTGAGGGAACTTACACAGAGAGTAGGGGAAGGTACAGTGGATCGAAGTGCCGACCACGACTGATTGTAAGTGCCACTGTGGGAGTGGGAAGAAGTAAAGAAGCAATAACGACTTTTTTTTTTTTTAATAAATCAGTTCTGTGGAATTAGATAAAACATACTGCTTTTTTATTTTGTTTTTTTTAGTTTTCCAACTCTACGTATAATTTTTAATTAGTTTTAATTTACTGAGCATGGTTCTGGGACACACCTCTTTTTGAGTCCAGCCCTCTCCCCAGGGGAGTAAGAGCTTTGGTAACAAATTATCACCAACACATATCTTGCAGTGTTCCCAGCAGGAGACTGAGTTGAAAGCTGTAACAATAGATCATGTGTTACCCTTTATAATATAACATACGTAGTTACACAGTAGATGAGGTGGAAAAAAGACATACGTCCATGAAGTTCAACCTATCCTAAATTTAGACAACAGATGCTTATCTTATATTTGTATTTACAGTATTTTGATCCAGAAGAAGGCTATCAAAAAAAAACAGTGAAACATCATCCAATCATATCTCATAAGCGGAAAATGTAATTCCTTCCTGATTCCATTAATGGCAATCAGATTTCTCCATGGATCAACATCCTTCCCATGTTTACTTATTTGGTATATCCCTGTATAACTTTCCTTTCTAAAAAGATGTCCAATATTTTTTGAAGATATCTATTGTATCTGCCATCACAGTCTCCATGGGTAATGAATTCCACATTTTAACTGCCCTTACTGTAAAGAACCCTTTCCTTTGTTGCTGGGGAAATCTCCTTTCTACTAACCTTAAGGCATGACCCCATGTAATTTGTACTTCCCTTGGGATAAATAGTTCTTTTAAAAGCTCCTTGTACAGTCCCCGAATATATTTGTATATGGTTATCATATCCCCTCTTACACACCTCTTTTCTAATGTAAACAGATCCAAATTAGCTAGCCTCTCCTCATAAATCAGATTTTCTCTCCCCTTTATTAATTTGGTGGCTCTTTTTTTGCACTTTGTCTAGTTCTATAATGTCTTTTTTATGGAGTAGTGCCCAAAACTGTATTCCATATTCAAGGTGTGCTCATACTAATGCTTTATAGAGGGGCATAATTATGCCTACTTACCTTCCATCCATTCCCCATTTAATGCAATATAAGAACTTATTTGCCTTTGCAGCTACTGCTTGACATTGGGCACTATTACTAAGGCTAGGTCCCCGCTACCTGCTGTAGTACCCGCTATATTGGGGGCGCTGCAGGGGCAAGAACCTCCCCCCAATGGGGCGGGGCCTGCTAACTACCTTGCCCGCCGCCTGAAGACAGGAAATCTGTGCTCACAACTCGCAACAAAGCGCTGGCCATGCCCCCCGGCGGTTCAACCAATGAAGGCGAACCTGCCAGGTGACATCATGGCCACTCCCCCCGTCTTTCCCCCTGCAGCTCTCCGCAGACAGGGAATCTCAGCCGCACGCGCCGCCACCGGGGCCTCAGCCTTACCCTATTGTCTACAATCACTCCTAAATCCTTCTCCATCAAGGATTCACCTGTATATTCTTGTTTCCCAAATATATAACCTGACATTTATCTGTACTAAACCTCATTTGCTATTGGCCTACCCAAATTTCCAGTCTATCCAAGTCCATAAGGAGAGAAATGACATCCTGCCCTGATTTTTTCTATTTTACACAATTTAGTATCATAAGTGTAATGGGTATTCCCTGTGAATACAGACGCTACTACTGCTGTGTATACCTGTGTGGCTCTCAGGAGCCTAAGCCTCCACACGGGGAGCCTGGGGTACATACATATAACAATCTCATGGTGCAACGCCTCCACCTGGGAGGGATCCCAATGGAGTGGGAGGAGGCCCTCACAGGAAACAATCAAGGTAAACACACAGTTGTAAAACAAGACAGGCTTTACTGCATATATGCGCATAACTTATACTGTACTATACATAACATTCAACGTTGCATTTGGGTAAGGTATAACATACACCCGCTCCCACCACCGTGTATCCCCACACCGTGTCCAATCGCACTATACAAGGCCCTTGGCCACTCTCCACGTAAGTGTCCCCAAGTGATACCCTTGCCCTTAGGCGGGCTTCTTGTGTTGCTGTACAGTGTTGGTGCACTTGAAGAATGATACCTGCCTGGGGCTCCCACCCCAGGGTCCACAGACTACGACAGGGATTCTGCCCGATCCGATGTCGTCCTCCGCACCGCGTTGGGTGAATTCCGGCGTGGATAATATCACCTTAGTCTCAGTATCTTTGGTGGCGTTCTGAGCCCAGAACCCACCTCGCAGGGCTGCACGACTTCAGCGCTGTGTCCCTGACTATGCAAATAACTAATGGGGCAGTGTCCCTATCTAGGGCCTGTCCCTATAGCACCACAAGCTACACAGTGGCTCAGGACCTAACTGGGACCTAGGGGGCTGCTGGCCTAATGCAGTGGGTCACTGACCCCTGCACTCACCTCCTAACCCTAGCTTGTCCTGGTCCTGACTAACGTGCTCCTCGCGCGCGAAATGTATCTAATTCTCTCCAAGCAGGGAGCTCATGCAGCCCTGGCGTCATGGGGTCGCTCCCGAGGCTCATGGGACTTGAAGTCCCATTCAAGAGCCTTCCCTGGTAGGCTAGGGTTCGCTCGCTCCTTCCTGCGCAGGCGCAACTCTGCCGGGCCGCCGGGGCTTACGGCGCATGCGTGCGCAATCCACTATGGTGGCGCCCTGCACCGGGACCCGCCGGGAGCCCTAACAATGTGACCGCACGCGTCCCCGGAAACCTGCGCTCTCTGAGAGAGGCGCGCTATGCGCGCACACGCCCCCGCAACTCCCCACGAGCGGCTGCTTTGCTCCCGACTGCCATGGTGAGTACCCGGAGGGGGGCCGCAAAACAGAGGGGGGACCTGGCTACATCAGCAAAGATGAAGACTTTGCTCTATGCCAACCTCAAGGTCATTAATAAACAAGTTAAAAAGCAGGGGTCCCAGTATCGATCTTTGAGGTACTCCTCTCACAACTTTAGCCTAACCTGAAAATGTTCCATTTATGACAACTCTCTGTTGTCTATCCTTAAACCAGTTTTTAATCCAGGTGCAAATATTTTTACAGTGTCCAATTTCCTTTATTTTGTACACTAACTTCCTGTGTGGCACTGTATCAAAAGTCTTTGCAAAATCTAAGTAGACCACATCAACCCCATTACCCTGTTATAAATTCCTACTTACCTCCTCAAAGAAACTAATAAGGTTCGTTTGGCACAACAACCAAGCGCTCACCTAATTTAAATCAAGAGGTAATTATACATATACATCGGCGCATTGGGTCAACCATTAACCTATTAATCAACTTGTGTCCAGCATTAAACCTACACTAGATCCCTTACACTGCACTCTAGATGTAGAAATATATTGAGATTTATATAGTAATGGAATATTAATATTGCTATTACAGCAAAGTAAAGCAGATAAATAACTACTTATATAGCAATATTTTCAAGAAAAGAACTGACGAGATTGGTAGAGTATAGAGGTCATCAATTACGTAGTATGAAAAACAATATATGTGTGGGAGCTGCTGCAGTGTACTCTGGCATGCAAGCAGAAGGTTGGGCCGACTTCCAGACTAGAAAACAGATGGGGGGAGGAGGAATTAGCTGTAAAGTGCCGGTACCGCCCCACATTAAGAAGAAGCCTCAGCCAGCAGCACCAACTGATGCTGAACTTAGGCCTGACACCTAGCCACCACTGGGCCTAGCTTCCAGCATTGGCCACCAGGGTTCACCTACACTCTCTGACTTTTAGTGGCACGGTGGTTATGCCACTGGTTATAAACATCCCTTAGTACTTAAAGTATTTCCAAGTTAAAAAGCAGGTGTCCCAGTACCGATCTTTGAGGTACTCCTCTCACAACTTTAGCCTAACCTGAAAAAGTTCAATTTATGACAACTCTCTGTTGTCTATCCTTCAACCAGTTTTTAATCCAGGTGCAAATATTTTTCCTTTATGTTGTACACTAACTTCTTGTGTGGCACTGTATCAAAAGTCTTTGCAAAATCTAAGACCTTGCTAACCACTTTTAAGACAAATCAATGCTATTCGACACCACATAGCACTTTGTCCATCTACACAAATCAGGTCCCACAATGGTCCAAAAGCAATCCTCAGCTGCTTCCAACCAGTTACTGAGGGCACCTCCCATCTTCTCCCCTTATTCTTCTCTAAAACCTGCACTCTTGATCGTATCCCCTTACATCTCCTCGCTCACTCTCCATTGCAATTAGTCCTACACTAATTAATCTCTTACATTTCCCCCTCAACATAGGCTCATTTCCTTCATCCTTCAAGCATGCTTCTCACATCCATCCTGAAGAACCTGTATTCTCTTCTTGAGACACTGCAGTCTGGATTCTGTCCTAACCACTCCACTGAGACCCCGTAATATAAAGACCCTAATGATCTAATCAAGGCCAAATTACAATGTAAGTTCTCTTTACTTACTCTTTTGGACCCTTTTTCTACTTTTGATACTGTTCATCACACCCTCCTGCACATTCTCCATTCAATTGTCCCCTGTGGCACTGCCTTCTACTGGTTTACATCTTACCTAACTGACATCACTTTTAGAGTTTTCATTGCTGGTACATCCTCCTCTTCACTCCCGCCCACAGTTGATGTATCACTGTATGTATCTACTCTTCTCAATTTATACTTCTTCTCTTGGTAAACTAATAGTCATTCAGTTTTCATTACAACCTGTAATGCAACCTGTACATTACCCATTACCCATTACAACCTGTACAGCCGATGATACCCAAATCTACCTCTCCTCTCCTGACCTCTCCCATTCTCTTTAGTTTTGTGTCACTAACTGTATTTCTGTTATCTTCTCATGGATGTCCAATCACTACCTTAAACTTAACATGTCAAAAATGAACTCATCATTTCCCCTCCTAACTTTACACCTATACCAGATTTATCACTGGCAATAGATACTTCAACATAATCCTCATACACTATGCTGGATGATTAGGTGTCATTCTTGACTCCTCTCTCTCCATCATCCAACACATTTAGTACCTTTCCAAATCATGTTGCTAAAGCACATGGCTTCTTTCCTAGACTACTGCAACCTGCTTTTAGTTGGTCTCCTTTGCCATCAGTTTTCTCTCCAGTCCATTCTAAATGTTGCTGCCAGGCTCATTTACTGTACAGGCGCTCCTCGCTTTTCCGATGAATGTTTCCCGCTAACCACCATCGGTTAATGGACCGGATTGCGGCTCCCATGTTATCGGTGGCAGTGACCATCGGATAACTGGATCCGGGGTCAGATAATCAGTCCGGCGGACTGCATTAAGTGGCATCGGATAAGGCGTCTGTCGGAAACCGGAATGTTGGTAAGCGAGGATCTCCTGTACTGTACCTCACTGACCATTCTTCCTCTGCTGCACCATTTATATTATATAGAGCCAAATTCAACATACTTGTGCTCACCTACATAAAAGCATGAGCCAAAAACAATTTTCTAAAAAAATATATATATTTCACATTGACATGTTTTATTGGAACTACAAACTGCTGGAGGATTTGACAGTGAAGTGTGTGATTAGGGTAAATAAAGAAAACGGTTACATTCAATATCTAAAAGAAAAATCTTTTCTTCTAGATAGCAGGGATGTTTCTTGTAAACGCAGACAAGAAAGCATAAGGAGAATGAAAAAGAAGCAGTGCTATTATTTTTTTGCCAAAGTGTTATTGTGTGGGAACACAAAAAAACTCACCTTGGTATAAATTTTGACGTTTATTATTTGAACAGTTTTCAGTATGTCCCACTTTTTCTTTTATCATACTACACAACTTAAGTAATTATTTTTTTTCCCCAAGTCCTTGCCTTTTTCTTTTTCAGTGATGTCACCCTCTTTAATAATCCCAGAATGCTTTAAAAAAGTGTTGTGGAAACTATTAAAAATATATTGTCACATCGCCATACCCCAGTCCAATTATGTTATGTTCATAAAAATACTACTGCTGCAGTAGGTCTTAAACGTTACAATAAATGAAAAATAGTGACTGATAAGTGCAATATAAAACTCAGTAGTATTGCATCAATATTAGATGCATTATATAAATGCTCAAGTGGAACAAAAAATGGGAGGGGTAATAAGGAATGTGAAATGTAAAGCTAATACTATACACCAGTGTAAGAGATGAGGAAATCCGGACAGGAGATGAGAATATGCAATAGCCAATATATAACAAAACAATATAACAAAAAATAATAACATGAAACAAATCAGACAATAAGAAACAGTAATAAACAAAAAGAAAACAAAAACACATAAGAAAAAAAAACCCACCTAATGGAGACGCCGCCTGCCGCCCTGACAGGTGAATGAAGGCAAGAGAATTAAGCACCGGTTTTGCGAATTTGTGAAATTTTAGTAATAGGTGGAAACAGGGGAAAATAACTATTATCCAGATATGGATAATAGCTCATTTGACCATTCAAAATAAAACATTAGCCAGCATAAATAAAGTAAATAAAAATTTCTACTTACCCCTGCCATCATGAAGGGCGTCCTCTGAGTACATAAAGAGCACATTAAAAAAATAAAATCTAATGGCCCATAACCCCTTAATCACCTTAGCAATTAATAACCGCTATAGTAATTAAGAGGTTAACCCCTGTCCCCTGCTACCCACCCGGGAGGCCTAACCACCCACCCCAGGCCCACTATACCCACTTTCTACCCATTGATTGGCACAGTGGTTCATCATACCCATATAATATGGGCATGATAAGCCTATATAGCACTCAATGATAAACCTAACAAAAATCATTAAGGCCATAAATACACAAGAATAAAATAAATACACAAGCACCTAAACACCCCAACAATAAAATAATTAAAAGATTAATAGTACACGTGAATAAAAATTATCAATCACCAAAACAGCAAAAGAATAAAAATGATGTTATTCCAAAACGTAAGAATTAAATTAAATCCTGTCTGGCAAGGACAAGAACTTACACCCCAAACTGCCACCACCAATGAGTCTATTTAACCCACCTTAAATTAGGCCCACGCCGACAACCCCGCTAGGACCCTCTCTAATCCTTCTTGCAAGTCGTTGTTGAACAAATGTGCCCCTATCTCTGATAAGTGTACGCTGTTTGGTCTAAATAGGCCGACTAATTCGTAATTGAAATCCGAGTGGCTGATCCCCCACCCCCCGCACTGCGTCACAAATTTTCCCACCATGCTGTTCAATTTTACACGTGCTCGGTCAACGGTGCATGGTACCTGCACCCCCCTCCACACCACCCTGCAGACTACGTCTGACTAGACAATGTGAATTCCCGTCCAGAGGACGAGGATGAGAGCCAAGTCTTGCTCTATCGCGTTGACCAGCTCAAAGTAGCGTTGCGCGGCCAGGTCGTTGCCCCCGGCATGAAGAATCAGGATCCATGGCACACTTCTACCCTTGTTTTCTCACAACCCAGGGGGAGCATGAAGAGAGACAAAACAACAAGACACAATGATCTAAGTGCAGACAGTGGTGATGAGTGAAATAGCTCAATTGTAATCTTGGCTCCTATGTGCAGCCTACTCACAGGATTTCAGTGTTAGTCAGTGTGACAGAGTCACTGACTCAGTAAGCTGGAATGAGGATGTGTGTACTTTCCAGCACTAAACCAGTTAACCTACAGTTGGAGAACTGCATACACCTGCAGCCTAATTAAGCAGGATGCCTGAGAGACTGCAGGTTTAAAAAGCAGGAAGTGGCTCACACAAGGTGAGCTTGTTTTTCCCCAGAAGGGTGGAGACACTTCTCCCGACTAGGAAGCCTTAGCTGTTGCTCTGGTCCCCCAGTCCTGCGAGGAGCTTTGCTGCTGGGACCAGCTGGGACCCCAACCCAGGATAAAGATAAAGATTGCTGTGAGCTGGACACAGCCTTCTCCCGGAACTGGCATTCCTGTTTGCTATTGGAGCTACAATACAGATAAGACTTTATTGTTATACTTTATTGTTATACCTTGTGGAGCACATGTTTTGGGCATAACCAGATTAGCTGGCTGCCCTGTTAGTAAGGGCTCAAGAAGTTGAGTTAGTTTCCCTAACGAGAATAGGTTTTATTTTCTATAATTTGGTTTCTTAAAAGGACAGTGCACCCGTACTTTATTTGGTTGTGGCTAATAAAACACTACAGTTTAAAGTTTCCCATCGTGTCTAGCGTCTTACTGACCCCTCCGCGAGGCCGTCCTGCCACATCAGATAGCTTGCATATATGTGATCTTCTGAGTTCAAAGTGATATTATGCTCCAGTTCAGACGAGATGATGAAATGCAAAGACAGAAGATATACCCATAGTGCAGGTCAATCGTATAAAAAGTTAATTTATATCTAATTCAAAAATGCGCACTTACAATAAAATTGTACAAAATCAGCATGGATCACTAGTGTGATAATATGAGATCGACTCATGCCGTGGCTCACCCCACCCCCCCTCGCCTCCGTTGGATGTCTGGTGTAATCTGGTGATGGTCACGTGTTCGGTTGTCTGCCTCCCGATCACGCTCTGGGGCTTAGCTTGTCGCGGGTTCCAGAGCGTCACTTCCGGTTAGGCTTCTGGGATGGGCAGTCGCTCGGCACCTCGTCTCTCTTCCTCTGGGCGGTCCTACTCTACGTGTTTCGCCAGTAGAGTATGCGGCTTCGTCAGGAGTAACGTAATATCAGGGTTTTTTTTGCCTATATATTGTAAACCACAGGGACATGAGAGAAGGTATACTACAGTACACTAGCTGTTTGAAACGCGTGGGAGGAGTTTTTTCTTGTTCTGTCTATGGACCGTATCTGTTTTTATGTAGTTTAATAAAAGTTTTTTACTTTAACCTACTGGTGAGTACTGTACCCTTAAGGAGCGGCTGCATTTTTTGATCCTCTACATTCTTGATACTACAGTACGTACCTGGATCTACAATTTATATGCTTGTTTATATTGTAAATAATAAAAAATGACACGGTATTAGGTAATTATCTCCCATAAAATGCACAGGTCCTATATATAAAAGCCTCTAATATAAAAAATAAATTAGCTCCAAGTGTCTTGAGGAAACCTAATGTGTCTAAAGAGTTAGGGTGGTTGGACCTTTCAAAAGGTTTTTTTATTTGTAAAAATTGTTTAGCATGTAAACACTGTGGATCATGTGAAAAATCTATGTCAAAAGCTACAGGTAAAGAATATAAACAAGCATATAAATTGTAGATCCAGGTACTGTACGTAGTATACCTTCTCTCATGTCCCTGTGGTTTACAATATATAGAGTGACTGTATCAGCAGCGTCTTTCCCACGAGTCACCAACGGTCCTCTCCAACGCCTGTATAATTTGTACAAATGTGAGTGCATTACCTGTGTGTTCCTTGTGCCACATTATACCCCTATGTACTATACTATTGTGTGCTCTCTTTCTTTTATTACATCCCCGGGAGGTACACTCAGCATGTATGGACACATCTAGCCCACCTGACATACAGCTCTAGCAATACCAGTATCAGAGAGCTTCCATTATCAAAGGGCTCTTGTCAGAGAGAGAAGGATCTCTGACACGTCTGTTACTATTCCAACTATTGTGAGTGAGACCTATTTAGAGACTATTGTTTGCACATACATTCATTCATTTATTGGTCTGCACTATTATTTCTTCCACTTTTTCCCCTGCATATTATCTCGAGATCTGAGCGCTCCCCCCACCTGGAAGACATCACTTAAATTAAGTGCCTGGGAAGCGGCAAAGGCCTCTGTAAACTGCACTTACTTTGGCTCCAGAGCCACGTTGCCATCAAATGACGCCGCAAAGTCATGTGACGTTTGACGTTGAAGTCGGAGCCGAGGTAAGAGTGGGGGAGGGAGGGGGGGTGTTGAGAGAGGGGAAAAGCCGGTAGGGGGGCGTAGGGAAAAAAGATTGCGCTCCCCTGCTTTAACCTACAAACTAATGGTGTCCAGTCAAAATATATAACTAAAAGGCCACCTATGCCTCACTAATGGTCCCTCTACAAAAAATCTGTAAGAAAACTTTTACTTTGCTTGGGTCCCTTGGTGTCCAAGGGACCCTTGGTGGCTTATCTTCAGTCCTGACAAACAAGATTCCTTTCAATGTGAGCAATGAGGAAAACAGATGGATTTTCTTGTGCTTTGACACATACTTGACTAACCCGATAAAGAAAAGTGTGGATCCTTCAGCAACTTCACCTCTTAGTATACCCAAAGAAGTAACTCCACAACATGGTCCCTCAATGGTCTTATCCACTGCGAATTTTTTCTCTCAAGTGTTGTTGGATATACTTTCTGTTTTTATACTTTTTATGTCATAGTCCTTTTTAGGGACTAGCAAAATGTAAGTTATTCCCTAAGTTAGCTTTCTGCATCCATGTCTTGCTTGCTGAAGCACAATTAGTGAGTGAGCAAGTTTTCTCCCCTTTGCAATGTGTTTATTTCTTTACCCTGCCTATAATCTGCCCCTTTGCAGCCTTGGTACCACAAACAAGACATGCTCAAGGAGCAAGATGCTAACATTATATGAGTTCCTCCATAGCCTCTGCTACCTATTGCTTCCAATCTCACAAGCTAACATATGGAATCATCTAAACTTTAACTTTCTATGATTCAAGTATTTATAGGAATCAAGTACTGTACCCTACTCAGCTTCTCAAATTTAGTCCTGTCAAATTCTTCTACTGAACTTCTTCTCTGACGTATCTAGAAAACTATTCCAGTGAATGCTTTCCTAGAGATGGTTCTCTCTTCCAAAAACTTGTAACAGCAGAGCCTTCCAAATTCAAATAAATTTAACCATTTATTGCAACCATCTGGTTTGCCAATTTCAGCTTCTTTCATCATGGGGAATTGAAACCTACCTTAATTTTTACTTCCTTTCCAACTATTGCAGATTTGACTCAAAGCAAGATTATTATCAACTATGACTTTCACTATTAAAAACCAACATGTTTACTTTCCATATCACATTATCCAATGTACAATGATTGGTTTCCAGTGAAAACCTTTGCTTGTCTTCCTTATCAGTGAAAAATGCAGGGATACCACCATTTCAGTGCCCATTATCAATGACCCATCACCTCAAAGGTTTTAGTTTGTTTAGAGTAAATATATTGCACCATGGATGTTGCCCGCCTAGGAGTATAAAGTAGGGAGGGGATTTCTATCTAAAATACCATATTGGGACTGAAAATTATGTAATGCTATTTTAGTGGAAAGAAGAAAAAAAGCACAAGAGTGCACCAAGGGTGAAGATGTATGTATTAGACCAGGGGAGCGCAATCTTTTTTCCCTGCGCCCCCCTGCCGGCTCTTCCCCTCTCTTCTCGCCACCCCCCGCCTCTTACCTCCGGCATCATGATTTCACGTTACCATGGCAATGTGACATCACATGACCTCGCGGCATCATTTGACACCAAGTTACCATGGTGTCGCGTCTACATAAGCATGGTAAGTGACCATGGCGACGCGTCTACAGAAGCAATTTAAGTGTAGTTTACAGAGGCCTTGTCTCTCAGCAACAAAATAGAAAAAACAAACAACGCACTGATGATTTGTGTGTAAAAAGTATAATAAAATCAATGTACAGTTAACAATCAAGATAGAGTACAAGGTACAAAGTATAAAAACAAATAAAAACAAGCATAATAGCTATGCCAGCATATACCGCAACGATATGACGAGACATGAGAACAAACTTGCAATGTTAAGCAGACAGCACGGTGGTGAGCTAAGAATAAGGGAGCAAGCCGATGGGATAACCAATGTCTCCGGAGATCAATCGCCATCGTCGGGTGTAGACTACGCTCCCAAAGACCCGTCTCCCACTGTTACAGCTGCTACTGGGTATGCCTAACCTTTGCGTGATATCAGCACATTTCACATGTTGGTTCTTTGTCAGAGTTTACTATTTTAGTGAATTAAAAGATCATCTTAAAATGGCAAATATAAAATTAGGTGATTTGGAGCAAGTAACTCAAGAAATATCCCCTATAATTGTAGGCAAAGGGATACGAAACTCCCTCCCCCAAATAAACACACAAAATCCCAACAAGGTCAAGAAACTCAAAAACTCAATATATATATATATATATATATATATATATATATATATATATATATATATATATATATATATATATATTAGTGTCAAAAGGAGTGCTACTGAGTGTGGCCAAATGTATACAACAAAAGACAGGAAAGCCCAATGCTACATCCAATGTGACAAAAATACACAGTGAAGTACTTATATATTCTCTTGTAAAAGGGTCATTTATTTAAACCCTTTTGCCAAAGCGTTATAAGCCTGCAAGCCACATCAAGGCATGACCATTAGCAGGTCCTAACACTACCTGATTAAAATTCTCATTTACCTCTGTTTGGAGGGAGAATGACGACATTGGGTCTGTCCAAACACAGGAACATGAAAAAGACCTGCTAACTTAGAAAGTGGGGAGGGGTGAGCTTAAACCCTAGGGAGAGGGGCCACTAACCTCCAAACAACTGATAACAGCTGAAAATTAAGGTTAAATAACCCACAAAATTCCAGCAAATTTAAGAAACCTTTTATATGTGTCAAAAGGCGTGCTACTGAGCGTGGTCAAATGTATACAATTTTTTTTGTCACATTGGCCTTTCCTGTCTTTTGTTGTATATCCCTCCCTCAAATAATCTAAACTGGGAATTGCCATTTTGTGAACTACAAATAATAACAGATTATTACAAAAGGGAAAATTCCTGAAATGCTAAATAAAATATTAAGTGAATAGATTAATTAAACTGTGGTGGAGCCCATACATAAAATAAAGATTATAAAACTGTAAAACATATGAAACATAAAATAACCCAGTTTTTAGTCATTTGTTCGTTAAATTAGTTTATTAATAGGCCATGTAGGGGTCTCAAGTTGTGGAAATGTTGCTCATCCGGGTGGTCCAATTACCACAAATGAGTCTAATAATCACACATCCACTTTTTGTGCAAGGAGTGGGTGCTAAGAAGTCAACAGATAGAGGGCTGTGTATTAGAATACATTAGAACATGTGTGGGTCTATGGGAATTATGTGGCAATATGGCTATATATAAATATATATATATATATATATCAAAAAAGAATAGACGATACAGTTCTGTGGCTAACGAAATGCTTTTATTCTTGCGAGCTTTCAAGATACACTGATCTCTTCTTCCGGCGATGTTACAATGAATGAAGCTTAAAAAAAAGGGGGGGGTTTTAACTTAAAAACAGTGCATACTGGAATGTGATCTGTGATCTTCGTTAGCCACAGAACGGTATCGTCTATTCTTTTTTGATTATTAAAGCCAGGCTAACACGGTACTGATACCTCTGTATATATATATATACCATAATACTGAGTTAAGTTATGGTGAGTAAAAAAAGTGACAAAAACCCTCCACAGGAAAGCAAATATGCAAATACAACTGTATGCTCATCTGCATGTCTTAGGCAGGTCTGCAACCCCACCTTTCACCATTTTCACCCAGCATACAGCACTTCCACTGCAGCAAGGGATTCTGGGAAATGACATGCAAATGAGCACACAGTGCCACTTTTTGCCTCAAAAACCATTTTTAACATGGTTCCCTATAGGCTTAAGCTTGCTGCATGGTCACAGCTTTGAGCACAGCCAGGGTTAAGGTGCATACTCAGAAAACCACCCACAGATAGCTGTTTCAACCTATAGGGAACCATGTTAAAAATGGTTTTTGAGGCAAAAAGTGGCACTGTGTGCTCATTTGCATGTCATTTCCCAGAATCCCTTGCTGCAGTGGAAGTGCTGTATGCTGGGTGATAATGGTGAAAGGTGGGGTTGCAGACCTGCCTAAGACATGCAGATGAGCATACAGTTGTATTTGCATATATATATATATATATATATATATATATATATATATATCAAACTCCAAAACTGTATTTTTGCCATTAAATTGCATCAGTGGGGAATGTGGGGAGTGTCAATAGAAAGTGTTAGAAAGCTATTGAGTGGGATGCATCAAATTCTACATCTGGTATATTATTTATTTTTCCATTTGTTAGTGTTAAAAAAAATCTCTACCACATCTGAGGTAGTGTAAATTCCTCTGCTTACTGATCTCTGTCAAATGTAAGTCAAGTCTCTTACTTTGTATCTGACACAAGTACTCCGCTGTGGCAGGTGATTTTTTTTAGGTATATGCTGGTGTAACTGACTTCTTTATAAAAAGATTCAATCATCCTAAGTTAACAGTCTTACTTATTTGCATCTTGTGAACAATGAATGGAGATTGTGTGTCCAGACGCCAAGAGACTAATAATTGTTTTCTGTTTCTACTGACAAGTGTTATAAAATTAGGAATTAGAAAAGGCAGTCATAGTGACATACACATATATTTAGTGCAACCTTTCGATTTCCCCGATTGTTTATTTATTTATCTGCATATTGGTTACTCTGTGCTCAGGTCAGATACACATTTAAAAATAAATTAGTCACTTCATTATCATCAAATGTAGAATTCCTAGCCTTAAAGCAGCAATCCGGGGTTTCCCTGCTTCTCAAGATACTTCCCTTTGTAGAGGGAGCCGGTAGCAGCTCTGATTGGGCTATAAAAATGGCCACTTAAATGTCCCATGTCACGAGGGCCAATAGGAAGCTGTGACATCAATCCTTGCAGCTTCCTATTGGCCCGTGTGACTGGGACATATAAACCTGCGGAGCAGCTACTGGCACCCCCTACAGAGGTAAGTATCTAGGAGACCCTGGCGCAGAAATTAATGGGGCTCAGATCCGGAAACACCCTGCTTTAAACTTTATATATATATATATATATATATATATATATATATATATATATATATATATATATATATATATATATATATAAACGTTCTGCTGCTTTAAAAATACAATGTAGATGTTTGACATTTAAAATGTGAACATCCTCTACTTAGTTACTACATAAACATAATTTAATAATGGTTTTTTTTTCACACTGTAAGACAGTCTGTTTTAAACTCATTTTAGGACACAAACACCCTCGACCCTTCTTACAAACATCCTAGCGTTTACAGCGCCCTAATGATGTATATGGTATGGATGATGCCCTGGCATGCCAGAGGCCCTTATAATGTACCTGGTACGTCATGGGCACTTCCTTGTTTTCTACGGGGTGATTGGGCTGACCGCTCTAAAAAATGACCACAACTTCATCCAACAGACACAGATTATAAATCAGAGTTTAGATCCTGTAAAATTAGAACCAAGTTATAATGAATACATATATGTATTGAGGATGATCGGCCACTATATAAACATGCAGTAGCAGTACCATGGCAATGAGATGTCACGTGACCCCACAGCATCATTTGCCGCAGGGTTGCCATGGCAACGCGACGCTGAAAAGTTAAGGTAAGTAAAGTTACAGAGGCCTTGGGCGATCCCCGGCATTTAATTTAAATGCCTTCGGGGAAGCACGGGGCTTCTGTAACCGCCGCGTGTCTCCCCCCGAAAATCACACACCCAAAATTACCAGCTCTTCCGCCAAGAATTCCAGGAGGTATTCGATATTCCCGCCCGCAGAGATACTGCCGCTGCTTCTCTTTTTCAATTGTCTCAAGGTCGTAGATCCATAGCCAAATACGCATTGGAATTCCGGACTCTCGCAGTGGAGACGCATTGGAACCAAGAAGCCCTTATTGCTGTGTTTTGGCAAGGTTTGGCCGATTCTGTAAAGGATGAACTTGCAGTCCAGCCCAGGCCCCAGGGATTGGAGGAATTGATCGCACAATGTATACGAGTGGATCAGCGCCTTCAACAGCGCCGTCATGAACGCCAGCGTCCCAGAATTTTCTCTTCTGACCCTATTCTTCCCAGGTCCTTCCCAGCTATTCGCCTTGTTCTAGACGCTGTGGAACCCATGCAGATTGCCAGTCAAGAGTTCCATAATACCGACAGGACTGCCAATAGAACCCCTGACCAGACTGCCGAAAGGGCTCGTCACAAGAATGAGGGCCTTTGCTACTACTGTGGATCTCCTGAGCATACGGTACGTTTTTGTCCTTTAAGGTCCAAATAACAAACACGACCAATGGGGCAAGAGGGACTCATTTTGGGGTCAATATCTTCTCACCCTATCTCTGAAGAGGAACTCCCTAAGAGAATTATGCTTCCAGTCTCGCTTGAAGGTCCGAATTTTCTCGTAACCACCGCCGGTTTTCTTGATTCAGGATCCGGTGGTAACTTTGTGGATCAAGATTTTGCTACTCATAACAAGATTCCGCTCATCGCTAAGAAATCGCCAATTGGCCTCGAGGCTATTGATGGTCGTCCTTTGCAACCTGCCTTCATCATGTTAGAGACTCTTCCTCTCACCCTTTCTGCCGGTACTCATACCAAAATCATATCCTTTGACGTGATGCACTCTCCTGCCGTTCCAGTTATCCTAGGATTACCCTGGCTACAGCAGCACAACCCACACATTGATTGGAGGGATGGCAAGACAATTCAGTGGGAGCCAGAGTCAGATGCCTCACCATTGCCAGTCATTTCTCCTACCACAGTCCTCACGGGAGTGGAAACGCCCCCAGCAAATTATTCCGCTCTTCCTGAAGCATATGCGGATTTCATCGACGTCTTTAGCAAGACACAATCGGAGGTTCTACCTCCTCACAGACCTTGATTGCCCCATTGATCTGGTTCCCGGCGCTGTTCTTCGAAGTGTAAGTCCTACCCCTTGTCTCTCCCTGAAACTGAAGCCATGGCAGCACACATCAAAGAAAACCTTGAAAAAGGATTCATTCGTAATTCTTCGTCCCCTGCTGGTGCCAGTTTCTTTTTTGTCAAAAAGAAAGACGGATCCCTGAGACCATGCATTGATTACCGAGGGCTCAATCTCATCACAGTCAAGAATCGATACCCCCTTACGCTGATCTCCGAACTTTTTGATAGGCTTCAAGGGGCAAAAAAAAATTCCAAGCTAGACCTCAGAGGAGCTTACAATCTTATTCGCATCCGAGAAGGCGATGAATGGAAGACTGCCTTCAATACCAGAAGCGGCCACTACGAGTGTCTTGTAATGCCCTTTAGCTTATGCAATGCTCCTGCTGTTTTTCAGGATTTTATGAATGATGTCTACCGTGATGTTCTCAACTCTTTCGTAATCATCTATCTGGACAATATCCTAATTTTTTCTAAAAATCTTCAAGATCATGTCCAGCATACCAGGCTCGTTCTCGCTCGCCTTCGTGTCAATAATCTCTACGCTAAGCTCGAGAAATGTCTTTTTCATCAAACCTCTACTGCCTTTGTAGGCTATATAATTTCAGATAAAGGATTTTCAATGGACCCTGAAAAACTTAAGGCTGTTTTGGATAGGCCTCAGCCCAACTCTCTCAAAGCCATCCAGAGTTTTTTGGGCTTCTCCAATTACTATAGGAAATTCATCCGAAATTTTTCTACCACTGTGGCTCCCATTACTGCCCTTACCAAGAAGGGAGCTGACCCGTCTGTATGGCCTCCGCACGCCGTCTCGTCCTTCGAAACCCTGAAACAAGCTTTCATCTCGGCACCCATTCTGCGACATCCCGATGTTAGTCTTCCTTTTACGTTAGAAGTTGATGCGCCTGATTGTGGTGCAGGCACCATCCTGTCCCAGAGATTCTTCCCTCAAGATAAACTTCATCCATGCGGTTTTTTTTCAAAGAAGTTTTCGCCCGCTGAAAAGAACTATGATGGTTGCAATAGAGAGCTCTTGGCTATCAAGATGGCCTTACAGAAATGGCCCAGACAATTTGAGAGAAATGCTTCACACCTCAAAATAGAAAAATAATACAGTTACCGGTGCTCCAGTGTTTGCACGAAAGCCTGCGATCAGTCCTGAACAGATGAACAAAGGAACATAGGGCACAACGGATTTAGCAAATCAAACTCATTTATTGAGCCAACACGACATTTCGACCATAATGGTCTTTATCAAGTGACAATGGCATGCATAAAGACCATTATGGTCGAAACGTCGTGTTGGCTCAATAAATGAGTTTGATTTGCTAAATCCGTTGTGCCCTATGTTCCTTTGTTCATCTTACAGGAATGGCGACATGTCCTGGAAGGCTCCCGCGCACCTTTTTCTATATTGACCGATCATAAAAATCTTCTTTATATCGAAAATGCACATCGTCTGGGGTCTCGTCAAGTCCGTTGGGCACTATTTTTCTCAAGATTTATCTGTATTATCTGTATTATATTCCCGGTTCTAAGAACCCAAAAGCTGATGCCTTGTCCCGACAATTTTCTCCTGAGGAAAGATCCAAAGAAACGCCTGAAACTATCGTACTCTCTAAGTTTATAATTTCCGCCAACTCATTTGACATTCTCGAAAAGATCGTTGAAGCTCAAATACAAATTCCGAGTGGTCTAGAGGTACCGGAGGGAACTCTTTATGCCGCACCCAGGTTTCATCAAAAGATACTAGAATGGGGCCACTCTGTCCGTTCAGCCGGCCATCCCGGCTTTTAAAGAACTTTGGTTCTTATCAAGCGTACTTTTTGGTGGCCTAATATGGCAAAGATGGTTCATGAATTTACTAGTGCTAGTCCAGTATGCGCACAAAACAAGACTCTTCATCAAAGACCCTCAGGCTTGCTCATGCCCTTGCCAGTACCTGAACGTCCATGGTCACATATTTCAATAGATTTCATAGTGGATCTACCCCCTTCCAGAGGGATGAATACCATTTTGGCCATCGTTGACCGTTTTTCAAAACAGGCCCACTTTGTTCCACTCAAAGGACTTCCCTCCTCGCCCACCCTAGCTGATATCTTCATCTAACGGAAACGGATTTGACTATGGAACTCTCTATTCTCCTGAACTCGGCAAGTACAACGACTATTCTGAATCTTAACCCAAGCCTGGCCACGCTACTACCACATCCCGGACCCGCTCCCTCTGCTGTCGGTGTGTATATTCAACATCCCACCTCAGTACAGGGGACTGGCCTGGTCTGCGGGCTGCACAGCATGACATGCGTGCTTTGTAAGCTGCGTGTGCACGCGACCAGTGTTGGAGAAGGACGCACGTGTGCGCGTGGGATGGAGGGACCGCGCCTCCCACTGAGGAGGGGGAGCGGCGGGATCACTTAGGGAAGCGACCCTGCGGCGATGGGGGAGCTGACGACCCGTGGAGGCAGGTATGTGGAGGTTGCACTGCGCGCCCTGAGTCTCCCCGAGGGTTGTCTGTGTGTTGCACTGAGGGCGCTGAGAAATCAGATTCCTAACAAATAATGATGTCCTAAGGGGAAGTCATATTTGCTTTACTTAGGAATTAGCTTGTTTGAATGGTTGTGATAAAATTATTAAAGCAATCTCTTTTGAGATTAGAAATTATTATTTTAAATCGGCATACCAGTTAGCTGCACACAGGTATGTTTCCTTCTGTCTTTGCTACAAGTTTCATTTTAGTCAGTCGTACATTGCACCCATTAACATATATAGCATCTGTTAAGTATATTTTCATCATCTCTGGTAATTAGTAAAAACCCTCCTTTCTTTTAATTCTCACATGATATTTTTGGACTGTTGACTGTAGTCCATTCTCAAGTGCCCCAATTTAAGTGCCTGTGGAGTTAAACTGGAGTTGAACAGGAACACCTGGATTCAGTCTTCAACACTTGATCAACCTCTCTTCAAATGTGAGGACTTAGGCCCAGATCCACAAAACAGTTAAACTTTAGTATGCCTTTACTCCAATTCAAATGAATGGGAGTAAACTTTTCCGAAACTTAGCACCCTTTTGTGGATCGGGGTCTTAGTATTTTAATTTCCTCTATCAATGTATAGGCAACCATAACTTTCTAAGCCTCTGGAATTCTTTTAGTGCTACACTACCTTCTCAAGTCTAATTTACACACACTCCCATCTGCTGTTTGACTCTAGCCCCTTAGATTCTACAATATCTGTTAATTCACTCGCCACACCTAATCTCTCCCCCAACACCACTACCTGCATCCCACGATGCCCTCCATATTGATGTTTCTGTTAGCAGTTTCTGCACTCCTTTATAAACATTTATATTCTCTCCACTTTCCCCACAACTCCTCCCTCTATCCATTTTTCTTCATCGCTCTTCCCCGCTACCTGTGCCCATACACTGCACTACTACGTCCATACATCTACCACAGTTCCAGGATTAGCACGCCTTACTGTCTCCTGGGCTGCGGGTGAAAAAGCTTAAAGCTGTGGCTCCGGAGATAGTGCTGCCGTGACATCACTGCGGGGGATCCATGCTTCCGGGTCAGACGCCGAGAAGCAATAATCCTCCAGCACCACGGTCCTGTGGCTTGACCCGGTGTCGTAAACATGTAGGTTGGCTAAATCTGTATTTCTGCACTCATCGGTAAAAAATACTCACAAATCCTCTTCCAACCTCATTTCTCTCGCACTTCTCCTCCACCTTGCTGCTGGTGATATGTCCCAATCCTGGACCTTACCATATACACACCTGCTCTCGCCACTGATTCCATGCTTCCTCCCTCTGTGCTGCGTGAACAAACTCTGCTAACTTACTATCTATTCCCTGCTTACCTTCCTCTTCTTTGTTCTTTTTCTGTGCTCTTTGGAGTGTTAATTTTTCATTTGCCACATTGATAATGCACAAATGCGCTAAGGGAAACTTATGATCGAGGTCACAGATTCCCCAGAAAGGATTGGCTTGTGGTGGACACCCTGAGGTATTAGAACATAACTTTTGATAATGGTAATTACAATAAGGGGGAGCAACACATTGTTCAAACAATAAATAAATGACTAAAGTGCAAAATTAAAAAAATATATATGTGAGTCAAAAAAGTTCAAAACAAAGGAAGTGATTGTAACACTTTGGAATTGTCACCACTAGTGCTCTAGAAATTAGCTGGTTTGTGGCAATATCAAGTAACCAACTGAGTGCAGTGCACTGTATACCGGGTGTGGGCCAGCAATACACTGGGAGTGTTAGAAGATAAATGAAGCCAGTGATTCATTGATCCCTGAGATCAGAAAAAGATGTGCCACTCAGTGGTAGGTATCCTGCTATTATAGCCAAACTATCAAAGCAGGCTGGTTGACTAAATAAGTCTAATATCCTAATACTGGTCAATATAGAGCTCTGGAGCACTATATCAGGATGCCTGTTGGACAGTTAGTAATAAATTGCTAGCAATATGTAGGCTACTTGTCTGTTGTCTGTTGCCTGTATCACAATTAATCAATAATAAGGGATCGCAGTGGAGGCTAGAGGACCAGATATGAGCGCTGGAGTAAGCCAGTAAATCTATACTTTCCCATGCTAAATCAGTGATAATAGCCCTCAGCCTTACAATACTAAGCTACAAACACTTCCTCATATTATATCATGACGTTATGACGCTGTAAATGGCATGTGCAGACGTACACACAAGGAGACAGATTTGTGGAAATTAAAACATGGCTTTATTCAGCCTGTCCCTTTAATAGGGCAAAGCATACAAAAAGAAACAAAATAAACAAACACCTATCCCTGTGTAAGGGCTAACTCACTTCCCAGTCCCTCTCTACAAACTGGGAGGAAAGCTCCTTACCATTCTATCACCCCAAAGTCTCAAAAGGTACATCATTGCAGGTGGCCTTTCATTTCAGTCTCCGGAGTCTGGATAGTTGTCTGCTTGAGGGTCCAGCCTCTGGCTGGGTCCTGCGTCCTCAGTGTCCAGGCATATAGGTCTGATCCCCTCGTGTCTTGCTGTCAACACACAGTCCTCCTGTGTGCTCAAGACTCCCAGGTGCAGTTTCATCAGGAGTTTTTAAACCTGTCTGATTACCAGGTGGAGACTGGTTAATTGTTTAGCTGCACTTAACCAGATCCCTGCTGGTTTCTCAGACCACTGAGGCTTTCTATTGCAGCCTCATTGAGACAAGGTTGCCTCCCTGTTAGAGATGCCCTACGTGTTTTGCTCATGGCCAAATTGATGATCCCTCAGTCTCCTAGGCAAATCACTTTTTCTCTGTAGCCTCCTCTTTTGACCTCCACCAATAGACCGATTCCAGGACGCAAAAGCATCACTGCTAAATAGGACGGCAGGAAAGACTGCTGGGAAAAGCACTAAGGATCTGTTACCTCTGAGTCTCCATCCTTATGTCATGCTCTGCCCACACCGAGGGACTTCATCTCCACAACAGTTTGGTCCCTAACCGAGAGCTGCAAGGTGGAAGTTCCAGAGGTGGTCTGGCAACTGAGAAACTTCTTATTTACCCATGATTGAGCCTTACAACACTTGCCATTTGTAAGTGCCATACTTACCTTTATGTTTTGTTTTGCATTAAAGAGGATTACACTATTGGTGTTTTTGCACTGCTTTTCCTTTTGTCGTGGCCACTATATAGACCTTGTCTTTTCTAAAAACAATTCCCATTTCTCTATCTCCCCCCTTCCGCTCCCTGACCTCATATCATTCGCCACCACTCATTTCTCCTATCAGTTCTCCTCGCTACTTTCAAAACATTGACTACATTGACCTCTACGCTGGCATCTACCCTGAACTCTAACCTCTCTTCTCCCATTGAACCTGATCATGTCCAATTTTACAAGTCTATTCTCTGTTCTTCACTAGATCTATATGTTAGGACCTGCTAAAATGGTCATGCCTTGATGTGGATAGCAGGCTTATAACACTTTGGCCAAGGGGTTTAGCTAAATGATCTTTTTCAAGAGATAAGTATTTCACTGTGTATTTTTGTCATATTGGATGTAGCTTTGGGCTTCTTTGTTTTTTTTGTTGTATACATTTAGTCACGCCCACTAGCACTCCAATAGACACTTATATACATATATATATTATGGGATAATTTTTGGGGTTCGTTAGAGCTTGCTGGGTATCTGTGTTTCTAGATTTATATAACCCTGGGCTCCATCACACACACCCTCCAACTCACAGACTTGGTTATATTCACAAATAAACTTCCTCTGCGCTTGAACTCTGCTCTCTGGAGGAAATCTCACACTCATGCTGATATTATGCACAATACATTTCTTCTCTCCTGTTTAACGCTATGGTCTCTACTGGCAAACAAAAATCAGTTTCTCCTCACTAATGAACACTCACAAATCCAATCCACGCTGATTTTGCTCCGTTTCACACCTTCCTCTGATTATCTCATTCTACTTGGCTTCCTTGCATTACTTCTCCTCAAGCCTTTGCAGACCACTTTAAGCAAGATGGATGCTATTCAAAGTGAGATTGCTGTGTTCACTTCACTTCAATAATGCTTCTATTCAAACCTCCTTCTTCTACAGTTGATGCCTTTTCTCCTGTTTCAGAATTGGAAGTTTATCAGCTGTTTCCTCTTCTCACTCTTCCACTTGCACGCTCAAACAAATTCCCTCACACCTGATCAGACCAATTGCTCCTATTCTAGTCCCAACTCACACACATCCCTTTATCCTCCCTTCCCCCTCATCGTTTATGCATACAGTTGTCACACCAGTGGCATAACTACAATTTCTGAACCGCCCTGCAAAAAAATGTAAAGGCCCCCTACTCCCTCATCCACACCCCTTATCCTAATATCCCCCATTTTCTCTCACACTCAATCCCTACCTCTTTCTCACACACTCAATCCCTCCCTCTCTCACACTCAATCCCTACCTCTTTCTCACACACTCAATCCCTCCCTCTCTCACACTCAATGCCCCCTTTCACACTCAATTTCCTCTCTCAACCCCCCTCTCACGTACAACCCCCTCTCTCACACACTCAACCCCTCCCCTTTCACACTCAATCTCTACCTCAATCCCCTTACTCACACGCAATCACACCATAGCACGACACAAAATAAAAATAATAGGGCGCCAAAATACCAGACAAAAAAAGGAAAAATAATTAAAAAATAAATAATAATGAGGAAAAAATTAGTATTATTATTAATGCGCCCCTAGGACCTTTGCACCCTAGGTGACCGCCTGGGTTCGCCTAATGGATGGGCCGGCCCTGCCTCTATCTCTCTTACACTCAATCACTCCCCCAATAATTGTATGTGTGGTGGTGGGGGGGGGGGGGGCTCCGGTCCAGCATCTGTGAAGCATGGGCCACACGGGATGATGCAGGGCCCAATGTCCAGCATTGAACAGGATACAGGGGGAGGGGACGAGAGTGAGGCCAGGCCCCACCCACAGAAAGCAGAGGCCACGCCCCACAGCAAGCATACATCCCGCAGCCAGACTGAAATTGGTCTGACCGAACTTCCAGCATTGGCTGGCCGGGCCCCCTGCAGCTGCCGCCTCCCTCCATCCCCGCCACAATGCAGGTTTTAGCGGGAAGGTAGTTCAGCCACGGTGACACCAATTTTTAATAACAACACCCTTAAACGGTGTACCTTGTTAACTACCACCTTTTGTTCCTTCTTCTGTATGCTCCTATACTGCTACACTGCTTGTCTTCTACACCATAATCCACTTCCTTAATTCCCATGTCCTAATGGACCCTCTGCAAACTGGATTTCTCACAACTTACTCAACTGAGACTGTCCTCAATAAAGTAGCAAATTATCTCTATAACACAAAATTTAAAGGACATCTTTCCCTGCTTATCCTACTTGGTCTCTCTGCTGCTTTCAATATTGTCGACCATTTTCTTCTCATTCAGATTCTACATTCTCTTGGGATGAAAACAGGAAAAAAATGTCTCAATAGACTGGTCATTCGCAAGTGTCTACCAGGACCTGCTCATTAAAAGTGAGGAGGGGGACACAGATCTCCTAAACATTGTTGCCAATTGACATTTAAAAACACAATGCGTAGGTCCTGGCATACACTTGTGAATGACCAGTCTATTGAGGCTTGTCTTCCTCCAGGAGAGAGGTGAAGAGAACGTTTACAGGTAGTGTAGGGCCTGCACAAAAGGGTTTACCTTGGGGTGATTGCAGGCTTGTAATGCTTTTGGACAAAGGATTTGTCTAAATGACCCTTACATATGTAAAGAAAAACAGATAGTATTTAACTAAATCCTTTGTCATATTGGAGGTAGAATTGGGGCTTGTTTGTCTTTTGATGTGTTAAATACTGTGAATGTTTTGTGAATCTGAGCCGTGGCAGGTCATTTCTCAAGGTCACCCCCAGCTGCAAAACTGGGGCAGAAAACTGCTCCAAAATTATAAGTAAAAAATGTCCCTACTGAAATCCATAAAACGTGTTCCTTTGATAAATCTGGTGCAGTATTTTTGCACCAGTTTTGCAGTTAGGAGTCTTTTAGAAATAATCCCCTCAGACCTGTTTTTAATTTCTGTACTATATTACTGTAGCTCCAAACCACATCTGCAGGGAAAGCTACATGCATTCACGTTCCTTTCAGTGTATAAGTATTTCCTTATGTTTCCCGTCAGTGTAAGATGCTCCAGCTTCAGAGCATGGCCTATTTTTCTTACCAACTGTTTCATAAAAATCCATCCTTTACTTTGTTGATACCCATGATGTGTTTTATATCTTTTATCATCCTTCATTACTCTTAGGCTGATATGTTTTATGTTGCAGTCCATATGTCCTTTTAGTTCCTCTTCAATGTATTACTTTGCCTCTTTTGTCAACTGCAATCGGAAGATTGAATGCTAACATTTTCAAGTAAAGAATATTTTGTTTGGTCAGAGATTATGCTCCATCTCTCACATATCGTGAGTAGTATTTGGTATATTCTACAGCCGTTTAAAGATATTTTGAGTGGTAAATAAGAACAATATGAATAAACTCCTAAATTTGGACTGCTCCTTATGAATATTTGTATATGTTTAATGGTGGTGGGGGGTGATTCACAGAGCTCTGATAACGGTATCGGAGCTCGATTGGCGTTACCCGCTATTGACTTGAATGCCAATTAATGCTGATCAAGCAGTGATACCAGTTACTAGAGCTGCATGAAACCACCCCTCCCCCCACATCTCAATGTGGTTTATGTCCTATGGAAATATGTTTAATCCACAATGAAATACAATAAGGCCCTAGCAATGATCTTTAAAATGGGGCAGTTCCAAATTGTCCTCTGCAAAATGAACACTAACATATTCTAAATCAAATCTTCTGTTCAAAAAAATATAATTATGTAATATTCAATGGCTAACAAAAAGCATGAGAGGATAAATGAAAATAGAAAACAGAACATTTTAAAATCATTATTTTATTTATTTATTTTTGCATGAAAAGCTGCAATCACTTCACAAATAAATTAACCATTTGGCTAAACTAGCACACACTCCCTATTTGGAAAACCTTACACCTTTTATCTTGGCATCTTCACAATTAATATTTCCTTATGCTTATTACTTGTTATCACAAGAATTCTGTAAGAAAAACCTGCTCTCTGTTTATTTAAATACAGCAGCGATATTCTGTTTGTCAATGGCAGTAACAGCGTCACTGTGACAGCTATTTTTGTTGAACTTTTTGCCCCTACATATGCCTCTAGCTGAGCAAATGATGGTGGTTATGTACTGTTAGTAAATTTTACTTTCACTGTTTCTTGCCCAAGTGTAGTATGAACAAAACAAAAAATACCATACACCTAAACTGTCAAATTACTAGGCTGAAGCAGACGCAATTTGGCATATCCCATTCCATCAATTATATGAGAAAAGACATGAAAGCATCTATTCCCTAAAGCATCTATTCCTGATCTGAAATCCCTGGTTTCTTTCTATAGTGGAATAGGGTAGAGAAACGCACACCATACAACTAATTAAAAAAATAGTAACATGTGCTAACAGCTGTGGATTCGTCCTTTCCACCAGTAGTACAATAGAAATAAGATATACAGGGTGACTCCTTTGGAATAAAATGAACAAGGTTCAACGTTTCGGTGCTCACGCACCTTTGTCAAGATACAATCTGTACAAGGTCTCAACACTTCTATTAATACATAACAATAATAATCAAACACGTGAAAAAGCGCCAAAGTGATACGTCATAGGCTCCTCCCATTGAAAGATAAAAAGAATTTAAGAATGCCATTTGTGCAAGGTTTCTCAACAGGTTCTCAAGTGATGAAACAGGCGTTGCAGAAACACTTGTCCGTGGATGACTCAGATCCCAGTATAGTGCCGGTTTTGAAATCTGCACCGATGATGGTCTACAAAAGAGGGAGACACTTGAGACAAATGTTAATCAAGGGTGATCCAATAGAGAAGTATTGTAAACCACTTTTTTTTCAGCTGTTACAATTGTAGAAATTGCTTTATCTGCAATTTGATTATTCAAGGACCACTATTTTATTATTCCAGGACTGGAAGGGAATTTAAACTAACATTCTACTATAGTTGTAACAACAAGAATTTGATATACCTACTAAAACTCCATGTGGACAACGTAGGTTATGTAGGTAAAACAAACAGGTACTTCAAATTACGATTCATTGAGCATAGGATTAATATTAAATGCTCCAAAGAGAAAGCAGTACAGGGAACCCCTAAAGAGGACATGAGTCCACTGGCAGCACACTTTGTTGAGCACAACCATTCGGTCTCCAGCTTTAAAGGCATGGTTATTGAAAAGGTGGTGGTCTGTGCCAGGGGAGGTGACACACACATAGTAGAAGACTATTGCAGAAAGAATCCTTCACGTTTCTGTCAATGTGCAATCTGTAGATTGGATTCCAGGTAATAGGATATATATTCTTTGTGTTTCACCTCCGATATGGTCTTACACAATCAAGATGTGGATACCTGGAGTTAACTCCCTGACTGCTAGCCTATACATAAATTAATAAGTGTCTAGAGTAACATAATTAAAGGAGAATTCATTTATTCCTAATATATTGGAAAGATAGGGTTATCTATGTGCATTATCCACCTGAATTGACTCAATTTAGAGATGTAACCCCCTGTGTCTGCTATCAGCACAGCACATGCCCCCTTTAAGAATTACATTCCACTGGACCATGTGACTGTGCTTAGCCAGTGGAAGGACAGTTAGTGACAGTTGGAAAGGGAGCTGAGGGAGTGAGGGTACGCAGGCCCATCCTGCACAGTCCATGCAGGACCCATAAGAGAGAGGGAACTGCAGAGAGAGAGTTGCCCCACTGGACCAGTGCCTGCAGCAAAGACCAGGCAGACAGAGGCTACTACAGAGAGAGATTAGGGAGCCAAGCTGTGCAGGAATTACACCAGGTTGGAGTGGGTGATCTAACCCATAGAGGATATAAATTGCATTTATACTGGCATCACAATTTGATCTTTGTGAAGCACCAGGCCTGCAACACACACACTGTTTATGAGCTCCAACAATTAGTACTAGCACACCAGGATCTACAGGCCAGTACCCCATGATTGGGAAGCCAGACAGAGATAAAAGTTATTATTTGTTTGCACAGCGTTCGCACTGTTGGTATAGTTTGTTTAAGTATATATGTGTATGGAGTGATTCTTAGATTAATGGTCATCGTACTGATTCATATGACCTATGTATCACCACAAATTATAGCTATATGAATATATAAAGCTTATTATAATTCATTACAACTGTGTTGTGTCTAGTCACTACAGTGTCACACAACATGTAAGAATCACACACTATAAAAATTAAAACTTAACTCATAAGACTCAGGCTCCCACCTCCGTGATAGGCCATATAATCTTAGGTAAAATAAAGAAGTTGGTTTACATTTGTCTTGGTACATCTCTTCATATAGAACTGGCTATTATTATTATCTTATCGCCTATATGACTAAACTCCTTTTCAATTGTATAGTTACCTTTCTATTGAGCCATATTTTTAGAGTTCATGAAACCTAAACGAACCTAGTGACGTCACGGAGTTGATTCGCCCTCATTGGGCAACCGCTCACGTGACCGGCCCTGCGCTCCGGCAAGCGGGGAAATTTCAAAACTCCGTCAGACACACGCTTCCCCAAGCGTGCTGACGCGTGCGCGAGATCCTGCTAAAGCCGCTCTCATTGCGGCTGCAGGGGCTCAGTGCCGAGCAGCAGCACGGCGCGCTGACCATGTCCAAGGCCTTAAATTTAGACGTTATTCACTTACTGTTATATTATTATACACGTTTTGCCTATATTATGTTGCTTCACCTGGTTAGTGTTTTCAACAAAAGAGAATATTTATGTATTTATGAAAAATTATCTATTTTTTTTATGTATTATCATTTTCCATCTTTATATAATTAGGTAATGGTGTATTATAACATATAGCTATTTGGGAGTACATGCATATTTGCCAAGTATCATTAGTTCCAATAGATGTAGCCATGTTCTATCTCAGAGGTGCGCAAACTGGGGGGCGCATTGCGGTTACAGAGGCCCTGCGCTCTTCCCCCTAGGCATTTAAATTAAATACCAGGGGAGCGCACAATGCCTCTGTAACGCACTTATCTTGATTCAGACGGCTTCGGGCGACGTGTCGCCATCACATGACACTGCAGCGTCATTTGACACCGCGTCCGCTTCAAATGACGCCACGGGGTCACGAGCAGTGGGGGGAAAGCAGGCAGGGCAAAAAGTTTGTGCACGCCTGTTCTATCTGATGTTGGATTTATGCACTGCATTGGTTAATTCGCTTTGATTTACTCTGTGGGAGGAGTCTATTACGTATCACTTGGATGCTTTTTCACGTGTGTGTGAT
Organism: Ascaphus truei; assembly: GCF_040206685.1. Lineage (NCBI taxonomy): Eukaryota > Metazoa > Chordata > Amphibia > Anura > Ascaphidae > Ascaphus > Ascaphus truei. The sequence goes on along the minus strand of NC_134489.1, from coordinate 68,023,695 downwards.
TATTATTATGTATAAATAGAAGTGTACAGGCCTTGTACTGATTGTATCTTGACAAAGGTGCGTGAGAGACGAAATGTTGAATCTTTTTCAATAAATGTTATTACAAAGGAGTCGCCCAGCATACTTTATTTCTTTCTAGGGTGGCCAGCAATCAGTGTTAAACCTTCTGGCACAAATGGCTTATTCATTCTGACACTGAACAGGTTAATTCAGTGATTGTTTATTCATCCCTTGGGAGAATAGAAGTAGGAATTAATGGATTAGTATTAGGTAATTAGGAAACTCAGCAAACGTATTAGTTAGTGCTAGGGAAATATTTAATTACAATGAGGAAACTATTAATTAGGGTGTTTAACCCCTTTATTGCCACAAGGGATAATATGTTGTAGTGCTTTTTGGCACAGCAGAGGTTAACTCTCTGCTGATTATTTCCTAACTTAAATATAATTTTCTAACTCTCTAATTGATTATTTCCTAAGTCTAATTGATTTTTCCCATACTTACAAGTCTTATCTAAAAAAAGCTGTATTCACGGTATCATAATCTAGAGAAGTAGAAGTAAAAGCAAAAACGACACCTTTTCTACGCACAAAATAACCTGTTGGACTATTTTTACATATAAAAAGCCCTTTTTGATGCCTGTGCTATTTACGTCTTCAATAGACTTAAAAATGAAAAAAGATAAGATGCCAAATTCACCAGTGTAACGTTTAGTCTATACAGTATTGACACTGAAATACTACTGTAGGTCTTTAAGTCTTTATTGTTTCACTTTATTCATCATGTTGGGAGGTAGAGAATCCCTTTGTCTTGGCTGCCTGCCTCCCTTCCTTCTACTTCTCTGATCTTGAGGCTCACTGAGGCACATCGACTCACTGATATTTTGATTTACTGATTTGGAGGCAGTCTCGCTTATTTTTATCACGCTACAGGTCTGAGACTTCTACTGAGTGTCACTGACACAAGTCAGTACCTTTCTATTAAAATGATTTCAGTCTTTATATGTTGAGAACTCTGCTCACTGCCTCTGCGATATCAGAAAGAACTCCCTACATCACAGGATTTTTCCTTTTTAATGGCAGTAAAACACTGTCTTTTTTGTTATCACACTGCAGTTTAAATGAGTACTTCAGTATTGGGTGAAACCTTTTTTTAATTGGATCAACAATTGATATTATAAGACAAGCTTTTGAGATTTCTCTCTTCCTTAAGTCAGCAATAATCATTTACAAAAGATTCCAAGAGTTTAAAAGAGATATAAAAAACAATATAACAATCTGAGGCAGATGATGTAGAGGACTGGCAGAGGGGACGGTAAATAAACAGACAGGGCAATATGTCTGTTATCATACTGTATAGTTTTCCATTGCCAATATTGCACTTGTCTGTGATAAAGCATACTTAAAAAAAAACGCTTTCCTCTTGAACACCTAAGGCTGCATCCCCCGTACCACACTCATGCTTACGAGTGGTGATGTCACCAACTCTCCATGCATGAGTGTTGGAGTGTCTTGCAACTTTTCCGTAAGCGCGAGCCAGGGTAGGGGGCGGGAGGGGCATGGCCTAAAAAGTGACTGGTGCTGATTGGCTGATGTCATGGGACCCCTCAACGCGCCTCAAAGTCAATTTAATTTGTCTGGGCAAGCACACACCGCCCATACGCTCACAGGCACGCGCGCACCACGTGAGCATGGCTGGACAGACTTAAATTGATTGTGCTGCCGCGCCGAGCACCAAGCGTGGTCAGTGGCAGCATGGACGCAACCTAACAAGCCCTGGGAATATTTTAAAGTGTCTATCCTATCCCCCCATTGCCTCCTTTCGTCCACCACGTACTGTACATATTGAGGTCCAATCAGGACCAGTAGTCACCAAAAGCTTGTTTGCAGATAAAACCAGTCACATTTATGATGTCCTGCACTGGACTTTATATCCTTATAGCGATAACACTTTAAGATCTGGCTTTCTGTACAAAGCCAGATCTGGTCTTCCCAATAATCTTCAAAGTTCCATGACATGCCATTTTCTTCTGCCGATAGTCATCTTCCCTTCACATGCCCACATCCTAACTGCTTTGCCCACTGCCTTGCCATAAGGCTGCGGCCCAGCTGGCGCTGACCGCGCTCATGCTTGAGAGCGGTGATGTCACCAGCTCTCCAAGCATGCGTGCTGGGTGTCCTATATATTTTGCAAGCGCGCACGGGGGAGCATTGGGGTCTTGTTGAGCGCGCTTCAAACTCTTTTTTTGTCTCGCCAAGCTTGGGAGAGCGTGCGCGGGCACGGGACAAATTAAATTGCAGAAACTAAACTCGGCAAGCGCCGCGCGCTCAGCACGCTCAGTGCTAGCGTGGCCGCAGCCTAATGCAACACTGTCAAGACATTTTAAAACCCTCACATCTTTTTCCTGACTTGCTGATTATTACACTTTTGAGCATGCACAAAAATCTATTTGACACAGCTTAGTTACACACTGTAGCCAAATTGTTAGAATTTTTTTTTGGCTATGAAGCATGCAAAAATATCTAGAAATACCTCATTAGATTTCAAGTCCAACATTTTAACTACACATCTAAAGAGACTTTTCTAGTCTTAAACTCCCATGCCATTTATTTCCCTTCATTTTTTATACAGGATTGAAGCATGGGATCTCTGAAGCTGAACCCCATTAATTTCAGCTCTGGGGACCCCCTGCTTCCCGGGCCAATAGAAAGCAGTGATATCACCCGGTGCCGCTTTCTATTGGTCCATGTGATGCGGGCGCTTTAGACTGCAGTAGAAACCAGCACCCCCTTTGGAGGTGGGTATCTCTGGAAGCAGAGCGTCCACGGATCTGAAATGAATGGGTTCAGCTACGGAGACCCCCTGCATCACTCGTATAACCCCTCCCCCCAAACAATTTCAACATAGGTCAAGAATTTTTTTTCAACATACAAAAAATATTGTTCCCTTGCAGTGAAAAAAAGTAACACCTGAATTTAGCAACATTTTGATGTGTGATAAGCAATACTGAGCTAACTTCCAGCTGCAATGGAAGGTGTATTTATGTACAAGGGCTGGAGGAGATCAACCTGGTTCAAATCCCAGTGCCAACTCCTTGTGACTCTGTTTCCCTGTGCCTCAAGCACAAAGAATAGATTACAAGCTCTAAAGGGCATGGACTCCTTCTGCCTGCAAAATTGAATGTACAGTGTGGTATACACTGTCAGTGCTATATGATAAAATATATATATACTGTACTGTTATTATTTTGTTACAGAAAAAATTACCTTATGGACATATGAGTCATTAAAATTGGAGGGACAAGCCCTTTCTTACTGTGGAATGCCAAAACAGGCACTTCTCCAAACTAGGCCAATAATTGTGTTTTAAAATGATTGTACTCAGGTGATGGCATTTTAACACCATGACACTGGTTTACTTAAACATGCTACCTATGCCCCTCGAGTTGAGTGGCTGTCGAACTTAGCAGTGTGCCCTAGCAATGGAAGTTACTTAAACTTACAGGTACAGCAAGGAGCTGCTGCAGACACACAGCCACAAAGTAAGGCTGAGTCCATGGTGACTGCAGCCGTGTGGAGGCGCGCTGAGGCTAACGGAAAGCGGGTGCTTTCGCTGGCCTTAGTTCGCCCGCCGTCCGGGGGCGTGTCAGGGGGCGGGGTCACGGAGCTGGTTCGCCCTCATTGGGTGAACCACTCACGTGACCGGCCCTGCGCTCCAGTGAGCGCCAAAACTAAAATTGAAGTGACGGCTACGCTTCCGCATGCCTGCGGAAGCGTGTGCGAGCCCCTGCTAAAGCTGCTCTCATTGCGGCTGCAGGGGCTCACTGCCGAGCGTAAGCGCGTCTCAGCACTGACCATGCCCGAGGCCTAATAAAACAATGAGGTGGATCACAACAAATACAGATCATATTTCAGATAGGAAGCACTTCTGTGAAATCTAAAATCTCCCAGACTTGCGAAGAGAATGGCGTTTAAGGATAGACACATGAAAGAGATAGCAGGGTCCACAGACCTTATCTAAAGCAGAGGCTCAGGCGGGTTCACATCTGTCATAGCCCATCACTCAATTTGAACACACCAACAACTATTGTTGTTAATCCATTCAAGTATTCAGCTTTACATTCCTGATAAGCAGGGACACAAATACGTGTTTATGTTTTATTAAAGTGATGTACAAATACTGAAACTCAACAGAAGTTTATAAAGCCGCCAGAGCTATAAAAGAGTGAGATGTACTGGTAATGGTTACGAGGTGACAGGCCTGCTGCTGCTGGCCTCCATACTAGTTAAATATTGTGTATCACGGCCTAGGGGTTTAAAGGAAACGAGACATTTCAGTCCAGCTGCCCCGGGGCATCCTCATAAATAAAAAAATGTAAGTCAGCTCAGAGAACGAGGGCTATTAGACAGGAGGAGGGTTATTGTAGAGGAGGGGGAGGCGAGACATGAGCGGCGAAACTCTTTGTCCTTGCTTTAGCACGGGTGAATAAAAATGCGCGCGAACTACGGAGAAAAGCGCGCGCCGCCTCTACAGAGAGACAGCTCGCACCCGCCATCGGCGCAGCGCGCGGAGACTTGCTGACTTCACCGTTTTGCGGAGGGAGAGAGGGGGTGGAGTTTGGTTCTGCCCGCGGTGTCTGATGCGCACTCTCTCTCTCTCTGACGTCCGCCTGGGGCTCGAGCGTCCTCGCGCAGTCACCCTTCCCCCCTCCCCTTTCGTATCCTCTTTCCCCCATCGAGCTCGGCAGCGCCACCTCCAGCTGGCGAAACCTTACTACAGACAGACAACCAACCAACCCCCCCCCCCCCTCTCCTCCTCCTCTTTTCTTCCGACTCTCAATGTTCGGCAGCCGGCCGGAGCCTGCTTGTTTCCCCCGGCTCAGTGTCTCCAGGATTCCCTCCCCCTCCCCCCCTTACAATCCTCCAGCGGTTGGAGAGCAGGACGGGACCGCTCCAAAGGTAATAGAGATACGGCGAGGGAAGCGGAAGGGAGCCGGGGGGGGGGGGAGCAGAGACAGAGCAGAAGCTTTGTTCTTGTTTTCAGCCCCGGAGAAAGCGAGGGGGGGGGAAGCTGAGACTGACTTCATGGATCAGTTGGTACACACCATGCTGATATCTGAGCGCCCCCTCCCATAACAAACCGTCAGAACCCCCACCACAAAGGCTGGTCACATCCCTGTCCTTAAAACGCCCCCCCCCCCCATGTCCTTTAAAGAGCCCGGTACCGTCCTTTCTGGGGGGGGGGGGGGGGGTAAAAATGTCGGTGTGAAACGGTAGCATTGACTGTGGCTGTATGAATTCTGCTTCCCCAGCAGATCCCTGGCCAGATGCATCAGGATCTGAGCTATGTCAATAACCCATGGATCTTTATTTCCCTTAGCCTATCTCTAGGGTTAAATCTCGGAAAATACCCCCCCCCCCCCCAACTCTTACAAAAATAAATCAATAAATGGACATTAAGGGGAGATATCGCTGCTTTTAACTGACACAATGATCTGCCTCCGTGTAAATATTTCCAGGGCATTAGTGACTTCTGTTATTTACAATATATGTCAGAAGTTATTAATTCGCCTTGGCTGAAGTTCATCCATACATTTGCTAGCATTGTGCTTAGCAAGGGAAACATAGCCCTTTAAAGACAATTTTGCAAGCTGCTCGTGTGAAATATGTACATAAGTGGCAGTTCTCATGGTTTTTTTTTTTTAAAGTACTTTATTCTTATATGGCTTTAGCCATGTTATGTGGGATTTGAACATGTGTTGAGGGGGACATCATAGCCCTGCATACTTATAGATTGAGATGGTAATTCCAGGGAACCTTGAGCAAGAAGCTTACAATCTAAGATAATGGATCTTGGTATATGTTGAATCCTTTTAATGTTTTTTGTTTAAAGTAATCATGTCTTCCTCTTGCAATCTTCTTAAAGACATTACAGCCATTGTATTATTAAAGTACAATTTTGTGCATATAATCGAAAAAGTGCGTGATTATAATCATTGCTCACAAGTTGGAAAACCGCATTTTTCAGTAATCGTTCTTGCGTTGTGGCTTCTTCTTGGTAGAACGTGAGGAGGCAAAAGTCGACCAAGATGTCCAGTGATAGGCAAAGGTCAGATGATGAGAGCCCTAGTACCAGCAGTGGAAGTTCAGATGCTGATCAAAGGGATCCGCCAGTGCCTGAACCCGAAGAGCAAGAAGAAAGGAAGCCATCAGCAGCACAGCAGAAGAAAAATACCAAACTATCCAGTAAAACCACTGCTAAGCTTTCCACTAGTGCTAAAAGGTAATAGCCATGACTGGCGACAAAGTCACATGAAACAAGATGTTAAGTAGAATGGCAATTCATGTACTCTTTAACCGTGGACACCTTTTCAAGACACAATAGTTTTATTGTTGATTAGGTATAATTCCAAAGTGACACAATACCATCTTGGGTTAGGATTTTGCTGAACAAACCTTTGCAATTAGATTGTGTCTATATCTTGGCAATTTGAAACCGCCAGTGTAATGTGATAAAATCTAAAATCTAAATCTTTTTATGAATTAGTCTTCTGTGGGCATCTCATTCATAGCAGTAGTTCTTTGTAATATCAATAGATGAATTGTAATAAATGAACTCCTGTAGAACATAAAGGAGTTTTGCCAAAAGAAGGAATGTATAACACATTAACGATGTAGCTGTAATATAAAGTTTGATAGATGTGACGCTTTAAACCTCATTCAGTGACAATTCCTAAGAGCAGTGCTATTCTTGACAAAATAGGTCTTGTTGAAGTGGCAGTGTTTCTTAATCTGTCTTGTAGAATTGTTGTAAGCCTCTGATTTATACCATTTTATAATGATCCATAACCTTTCCCGAACACGTGTGATTTTTATGCTCTGACCACACATCTACAGCCACAAAAGCTCTATTTATGGCTATGATCTCATTCTTGTACATAAAAGGTGGCCACTAGGAATCTTTCTTTTCCTGTGGATCAGCCTCACGCTATTGATTATAATAAGTAAGAAATACCACACAAAGGGGGGGGGGGAGCGTGTTTGCACACTATTAGCTACATTATGGACTAGCTGTGAGGCAAATTGCACAGAGGTTAGTTGTTTCAGTTTTTTCATGATTTATTGTCCAATTCTGTAACAAATTGTGTGATTATCTATTTTGACACAGGTCATATTAATATTTTTCTTGCTAAACAAACAGACGCGGATGTGTTCAGTAGGGTAAATTGCCATTTAAATAGACTAGCGCGCACAAAGTGCAAGTAGGTTGTAGCAACTGTTTTTTGTTTCTCTTATTAGGACAGTTCACTTGCTTTGTACAGGAAAAACAATTCTTTACAAAGGACATACATATCATATTTAAGTACAACATATACTGTACTATGTGTTAAATAAAAATGCAGGTTATAAGACTGGATAAATGTATGCCGTCAAATAATACTTTGATAAAAAATCTTTTCCATGTGTAAAAATGAATCTTGAATGTTCTATTCTCTTGTAAGAAATTGTATAGAATTACTCTTCCAAACAGTTCTGTATCATCACTAGTGTAAATCCTTCTTAAATCGGTCAATTTCATTGTATCTGTGCCTTTCTATATTATCCTTAAGTAGTCTTAATGGTATAATTGATAACATGTAATCTTTAGTAAGGTGTCACTTCGGATCTAATGCTTTAGATGTCCATGATCCTCAGATGGGAAGTTATCTTGCACAATAATTTCTGTACAAGCAAAGTAATGATTTCAAACGGTAATCCTAAACATCCACATATGGATGAGGTCATGTAAGGCCCACCTTGAAATATTTGTCTAATGTGCAAACTGTAGAAGGTAAACTCTTTTAGTGTCAAGATATGTTATTGTTAGAGCTGTCACGGCCAAACAAATTGAATTCTAGTCAATAATAGTGATGTTTAACAATCTCAATTCCTTCTAATTAGATCCCATTGGTTAATCTGAAAATGTGGGGTCCGAAGAAGGCTATGTTATCACTGCTGTGCAAACATCATTGATACATTCATTTTACAGATTTGTTTTGTCTGTCTTGTAAATTTTATATACGGTATGAATCTAAACTGCAGGTGACTTCACCACATATTCTTTGCTTGCTCTTTTTTAAATTTCAACACCTATTTTAAGTAGTTCTGTTGAGTCAATACCTCCAGCAAAACACAGCATTTATAAACCGTGTTTTTTTTCCCCACAGCCAGTTGCCAGTGAAACCATATGCTATGAGAGTAAAAACCTGTAAAAGTTTTAAAATAAATGTTCCACTCAGACTATATTAAAAATGTGTGCAGAATTGTTAGCATCAGCATAGCAAAACTGTTGGCAATTCCATTCTTTAAATGCTGTTTAAAGAGAAATAAGGGTGAATGCTGTCAAAAAGCTTTCATTGCTCCTGCTACAGCTTGTTAATTCTGCCTCACTTACAGCACTGTAACACTGGTTTAAAGTCATTGTCAAAAATACTGGAGCTCACCCCTCCCTTTTTGTGTTTTTTTTTGTCTCATTTGCATATAAGCTTGAAAAGGAGCTCTCTCCAGTAAAACGTGTTTAGTAACAAATCATATTCACTTTTCTGAGCACCTAAGAGAGTTCTCTTTCTGTCTCCAATGTTTCTAGTCTGTATATTTACATTAACACCCTTAGAATAAAGCTGCAAAGTTCCTGTGTTACAGGATTTGGGTTATGCCTCCGAGAACAAAGAGGAAGCAGCCATGTTAGTGTTACTGAAGGCAAAGCCAATCTTGCATTTAACAACATCATGGTAGAGGGCAGTGTAATTCCCTGATTCATTCTACAGACAGTGTTTGAAATGCTTTGTATCTCTTCTCATTTCACTTACAGAATTCAGAAGGAGTTAGCTGAAATAACCCTTGATCCTCCTCCAAACTGCAGGTATGTAACAGTTCATGTTTGGATTTGCTTTGTTTCCAAATGAAATGTAATCCTAATGTTGCCGATTTTTTTTTTGTATCCTTTTTTTTTTTTTTTTTAAATCTTTTAAACATGAGTAGCAACAAATGTGTATGTGTAATTAGAAATTATTTTAACAGGATAGGTAAACACTGTGGATTTTGGGAATGGTCATTATAAAAAGGAAAAAAAATGGAAATCCATCCTTTTTCTTAGTTTGTCAAATTTTAGATTCTTTACTTTTGAATGAATGCAAAGTAAGGTATTAATGTTATAATTTCCTTTGTGTTGCTTAGAAGATTTGCGCAGCAAAGTATTTGATTAACATACTGGCTTAATCATTTGGCATTTTTATCTGTACTTAGAAGATTCATATTACAGTACTTGGAGCTTTTGGATAGCTTGATTTTAATAGATTCAGACCTGTGTCTGTCAAGGAGGAACAAGCCGTCTCTCTTTTAGGGAAGGGGGAAACCTCTCTTGATACCATCTGACAATATGTGAAATGTATACCTAGTAGACGTTAGCGCTGTAAAAAATATATATATAGATGTGTTGAGGACAATGGAAATTGTGCTGAATTCACTTTAAAAAATAAATCACATGTTTTTTTTGTAAAATCTTTAATGTTGAAGTCCTTTACAATGAGGGGGGCTTTTGTGGTATTTTCATCTCATGTACAAGTCCATTTTCTCATCTGAAAGGTCTTTTGTGTTATTGAAAGCTCATGTACAATAACAGCTAGAAAGAATGTTCATATTGATCCAATTAAATGTATTAAAACCAGCCTAAAGTGGACACTATATTCACAAAACCTGTGGGAATAGGATTATGTTTCTACTTGTAACTACTATTATGATTCTTATATTTCATTTATCATGTTAACTGCTGCAGCAGTTGTCAACGATGTGTTATTTACATGTTGGACAGTTTAAGCTTTTCAACATAGGAATAGGTGTGAGGTAATCTAGAAAAATTCTCTCTAATGAGGATTTACACTACCAAATTAAAAGCTTGTGTATTCTCTTGCATGTCGCTGAGGAGTGCTAAATGGTTACCATGAATGAATTACGAGTGAATTTTTTATTGTATTTGTGAGCATTCAATGCTAATTAAGTTCTCACTACAGGTTGTTAATTTTTAACTGGGCATTATTTGAGCGTTTTGCCTTCTTTGAATTCCGTTTTGTTTCTTCTCACCATTGAGAAGTTGCCGATGTAATATCGCAGAAGGGTTGATGTAATAGTAAATGTATTACTTACAACACTACTGCAAATTAGCAGCACAGTGAATAGACCATAAATAAATTCTTCAAAATCTTGCCTCAAGCCCCCCCCCCCATCCCCTATTTTTATACTTTCAATTTACATTAGCACATTATTGTCTGTAATCACAGCTTTAACTCTGCATTTAAAGTAGTAGGCTTGGTAACATTTAAAGTACAGTATTGGAAAGTAACTTGGTTCTCTATTTTTAATAACACTAAACAGTTTTCAACTATTTTGATGGTTTTCACAATATACATTCAGCATCACAGCGATTAAAAGCAACTCTGTTTTTCGCACATTGTTTTAGCTGCTAGTGTTGTTATTGCTATCTCCACCCAGCAAAGTCTACTTCTGTCTATTACTTGTAAATCCATTTGGACAGTACTTGAGTATAGACATCTGTTCACATTTACTATCTTCATTCAGATATGGATGAGATATGACAGCTCTTAAAATCTACCGCTAAGGTTACATGCTATATTTCAAAGTTTGGATATGTGCCACTTGCAAGTTATAACTGCATGTGGTTTTTTTTTTCTGTGTGAAATTGGAGAGTTGGTTATTGGGGTAGACTTGTTTTGGAAACATAGATCAAATTTCATTAACTCATTCCATAGTACAGTATTGGTGAGTAGAACTGATCAGAGGCAAAAAGAAAAGATAGCCAGCTTGAATTATTTAACTTGATCTGTATTACTGTCCATATTCTGGAGAGAAAATTCCTGCAAGGAAAAAAGTGGTTATAGTTGGTGGATGAGAGAACCCAGATGCCATGGAGGATAGCTCAATGGCATCAGGACCCAGTAAAACTGCAGAGCGGTTCTCTGGCACGGTGGCTTCTTCTCTGAGATTGGACCTGGTAATGAGGCAAGGAGAGGAGCACTGCATAGTTGGTTGCAGCACAAGGAACTGATGTGCAGAGGATGGCAAAAAATGAGTAGGGTGCAGAGGGACAGAAATAAAGGGAACGGGCTTAAAGGGATATAAATAAAGAAAAAGGGTTCACAGGGACAAACCAGTAAGGGAAGGAATCGGGGTGCAGGTACAAAGAATGGGAGGCACAGGGGAAGAAAAATGAGGGAGGTGGAGCGCGGGCCGCGGGAGGTGGAGCGCGGGCCGCGGGAGGTGGAGCGCGGGCCGCGGGAGGTGGAGCGCGGGCCGCGGGAGGTGGAGCGCGGGCCGCGGGAGGTGGAGCGCGGGCCGCGGGAGGTGGAGTGCGGGCGGGCCTTGCTTCCTGTGAAAGATGTTTAAACACCCTAAAAGTACAGTTTTCACTTGCCTGCGTATTGTGTAAAATGTGTATGTTTGCATTTTCTTCTGGTGTTTAATTATGATCTCATCTGGTAATATTTGTTCTTCCCCAATGGCTTTTACAAAACTATGCTTCCATAATTAGCCAAACAAAACAACAGAAGGAAAACGGTTTGGATAAACAATTTATCTGTGTACTGGATATGGAGAGTCTTGTCACAAAATAGAGTAGGTGAAAATTGTAAAAGCATTTGCACAATACAGATATGTTTAAAAAGTTTTTTTTTTTTAACATTTATTGGTTAAATTTAATCTATTAAACATGTAGCTGTCATTAGCTTACTGCCTCTTTAAACATAATTGGTCTTCCTTTCAACTACGCTAGAAAGTTAGCAAATTCTAACCCCTTTAATTTCAAGACTGTGACATGGCTAAACCAGTTATGTGGTTTGAGGCAGTTGGTATTTGTGCATACACTTTTTTTTTTTTTTTTTTTCCAGCAGGCTTTTAAGAATTGGAATCCTAGTTCCAAGAATAATGATGCTGCTGCTGCTGTGTGCAATTTTAAAAAAACGACACAATGTTTGGTTATTAAAGGTCTCAACTAGCATGAAGCATAAGGCCTTGGCCATGTTTAGCGCTTGCTGGCGGAAGCGTGCTGACGCGCGCTCCCGCTCAGCACTGAGCCCCTACAGCCGCAATTAGAGCGGCTTTAGTAGGGGCTCATCTGCGCTTCCGCAGGCTTGCGGAAGCGCAGGTCTTAGGGGAATTTAAAATTCCCCCGCTTGCCGGCGCGACAGGCCGGTCACGTGAGCGGTTCGCCCAATAAGGGCGAACCAGCTCCGTGACGTCACTGGCCCGGCCCCGGCCAGTGACGCGCCCGCCCCCTGACGGCCCGCTGACAGCGCGTGCGGTAAGCAACCGCACGGCCAGGGAAAGCACCCGCTTTCCCTGCGTCTCAGCACGCCAGCAGGGAGCATGGCCGAGGCCTTAGTTATAATTTCTCCATAGTAATACCAATAGGAATGAATTTGTGTATAGTGCATAACTAGTTTTAATGTGCAATGCATTGATCTCTCAAAGTCTAAATATCTGTAGCGTAAGCAATAGTGGTTTGCTGCAAGTAGCGAAGGCTGCCCGTCTAACCATGTCTCATAACTGGTTTCTACATGACACCTCATTGCTGCTCCTTCAATATCTTGATCTTTTTGATGCAGTATACATAATTGTGGTGCAATTGTATCCCTCATACATCAAGGATCTCTCTACCTTTTTTTGTGTAAACTTTGATATGTTGTTGTCTTTCATACCCATTGTACGTGATACCTGGCATATTGTCAATAATTGATTGGTGATAAATTAGAGGTAATGGGGTTGAATAGTCTTGACAGTGGTCTAAGTTGGCAGAGAGAAAACGATGCACTATTTATTCTCTTTTGTCACTTTAAGAAAACAGACTCTGCTTCTTTTATGGCTGCTTTGATGTTCACTCTGGATTTTCAGTCAACAGGCTGAATAATCCTATGCTTACTTAAGGATGCTTGGCAGTAATTCTGTAAGAATATACTGTTTAGAGTAACGGGCCTATAGTACAGCCATTTTAATGGCTATCAAAATGATCAAAGCTTTTTCATCCTAACATTCCATTTGAATAATAACCATTAGATTCATTTTAGATTTTTCTGCAAATGGAAATGAATAATTTTCACATATAGAATTGAGCATATATTCAATAATTTTACATGATAAATCCACGAGTACAATCGGTTCTGTGATGACGCATCAACATTTGTAAGAAGGGAAAGTAATAAGCTTCTGGTACCATTAATACTGTAGTGCGAACCAACCATTTAAACATGTTAGGTGACCTGTAAGAAGGTTCTGAATGGAATATGATTATTTAAATAGTTTGATGTTTTATAATCTAGAAAGCCCATATATCATATTTCTTCAGGCTATAAGGGTCAAAGGGGGGAATAATCTTCATAGCTCCCAACTTCTTCCTTCTCAGTAGAGATCTTATGTGAGCTCCTCTTTGATTCTTAGTTTCTAATTAAATATTCACTTGCCGAAACACTGGTGAATGGTGTGTTTAATGAAGACTGCTTTAACTGCAGTATCTTAGATCACCTTTTTAACTATTGGGTGATGCAAACAATTACAGAAAGTAATGTACATTAGTGTCATGTTTCAAATCATACTCGAAAGGCCAATATGAAGATAATTCCCATTTAAGGGATCATTAACTCCAATCACTTGCCCTTCCACTGCGTCTCCTAATCAAGTGATATTGCAAACATTACAAGGTCTCATGCCATACATTATGTAACTTTAAAAAGACAGCAAAAACTGTATTATGAGAACTCTGTCTTGAAGTGGGTTGTCAGAAATGAAGGTTTAATTTGCCTCTGAAGGGATAAGACAAATGACATTTATTTTATGATGTATTTTTTTTAGAGGGTCATAAACCAGTTACCCACCAATGAGTTTGGGCATATTTGATGACCAGGCAACCCGGGGGTCATGTGGCCCTGTGGGACTTCACCTGCGGCCCCCAACCTCTGGCTGCCCAAGCAACCCACTCTCCCCAGCGCAGAGGGATAGGTGGATTGTAGCTTCTTACTGACAGTGCACTGATCGATAGTAGCCCACTCCTCTGTCCCTGTGTAAGGCCTCGGCCATGTTGCCTGCTTGCTGGCGGATGCGCGCTGACGCACGCTCCCGCTCAGCACTGAGCCCCTACAGCCGCAATTAGAGCGGCTTTAGTAGGGGCTCACCTGCGCTTCCGCGCGCTTGCGGAAGCGCAGGTCTTAGGGGAATTTAAAATTCCCCCGCTTTCCGGCACGACGGGCCGGTCACGTGAGCGGTTCGCCCAATGAGGGCGAACCAGCTCCGTGACGTCACTGGCCCGCCAACGGCCAGTGACGTGCCCGCCCCCTTACGGCGAGCAGGACAAGCAACCGCAAGGCCAGGGAAAGCACCCGCTTTCCCTGAGCCTCAGTGCGCATCAGCACGCCAGCGGTAAGCATGTCCGAGGCCTGAAGAGAGAAGCAGAACCGGTTTAATCAGTGCACTTGCATTAAGCAGCTGACTAGACCAGGGGGCTGAAACATTCCTTCTGCCTGTCATACATACAGTACATACATACATACAACGGAGCTTGTAAGCAAAATACATGTCGGCCTGCTGATGTCAACTACTGCCATGTCCGTTTTTTGTTTTTTTTTGTAACCAAGCATGCTGATATGCGACTTGCCTACTTGATACAGCCAGTTTTAAGCTGTGCTTTATATGTTCATTGGTCATCGTTTAGTTTGAAAAAAAAACAAAAAAAAAAAAACTTCTTGACCATATATACTAACTTTTATTACTACCAAGTAATGTTTTGTGAAGTAGGTTAATCATGTATGCATTTATTTAATGATGTGTGGAATCTGGGTATCGACTTGCGATTCAGACCCGCCAGGGCAGTATTGCTGCCCTCTTTCAGGGATCATTTATACTTATGTAGCCCCTTTACCCCCACCCTAAGTGAGATTTTGGTGCTACTTGTGTCTTTGGTGTAAGATGGTGCATACCTGTGAGGTAACAGGAGGGCTGAGCACTTCCGCCTTGGTGTTGGGATTATCAGGACAGGTTTACAGGGTACCTTTTGTTCCTCCAGTCAGCGAGGATTCTCTGGGATAGTAGGGTGGTCCAGACTGACACCTTTCCTTAGCTCAAGACAGTGAATCACACTTGCATATGGTTCCATGGTATTTATTGCATTGGTTAAGATCTTACAGCAGGTACATCCCCTTTTCCCTTAGAAGGTCACTTCAAGGCATGGGGCCCATCCAGGTTTCCTCCTGCATGGTGCTCCTCCTGCATCCTCTTATGGGAGCAGGAAAGTTGTTGCTCACTCCACAGGGGGAGGAAAGAGACACACCCACTTTTGGGAGAGAGACAGTTTATATACCCTGGGGTTGGGCTTGTAACCCTGCCCATAACAGGGCAGGTCTGATGCTGACAGGCTATCACAATCCAGCATGACACCCAGCTAGTACCTCCCCCAGGCTGATACTCTCTGACTGTTGCTAAGCCCTTCCTTAGATGCAGTAACTGTATTTAAGGCTGCGACAGCAAACAAGGCCTTCTGGAGGAATTAACCTATCCACTGCCTGTACCTAACAGGGCTTACACAGGTAGGGCCCAGGGAAATAAGTAGCGGCCAGAGGCTAGGCTACACTTAGAACATCTATGTTGATTTTGTTTGTGTATACATATTGATTGGATTGATTTAAGCAGTGTTGTTGGAACTGTTATTTTGTTTCATGATCGCTATTAATTTATTAACTTGTGCAGGTATTTTATACAGAACAGAGTTTTTTTTTTTTTTTTTGCTTTTTCCCCCCCAAACGATATATTTTTATTCAAAGCTTTCAAAGCTCCAAAGCTGTCGTGGTTAAACCGAACACTTTTATATGAGGAGGTTAAATGTCAGCAAAGGGAGGGGGGAGTGAAAAATACTGATTGCATAAGTATCAAGCCCCTTAAAGCTAAAGACCAAGCAATATTGTACATGGTTTTTAAAAAAATTTTTTTAATCAGTTCTGTACTATGTACACTGTATGTGTCTTTATATAGCGACATTTATTTACATAGCACTTCACAGCAGTAATACACGTGAAGATCATATAAATAACAAATAATACAAATGACACGTAATGAGGTGTAAATTATCAACCATGGAGCTACTCCCCAGTTTCAAAGTCTTGACAAGCTTCCCAGTTCCCTGCTGAAGAGAAGCACCCCAATAACATGATGTTGCCACGACCATGCTAGACAGGTGGGATGGATTGCTTGGGAGCCAAGAATTAACCTGAAGCAGATCATCATTATTGCACTATCATTTGCACTTAGATCTTTCGCTTGTTGATTTTCCCCCTGGAATGTGAGAGAAAATGTCAGCGTTTTGGGACCAGTGAAGACAGGCCCTACCAGAGGGTTTGAGCAGGGAGTCACAACTATATATTTTATTTTTGCAATTATAAAGTGTATAATTATAATATACAATATCACAACACTGTGTGTAATATTATTTTTTTCACTGTATAAATAGTGATCACTCTTTGTGTAAGCGCCTTTTAGATCACTTAAACTTTGCATAAACACTGGTGTGCACATCACATTGTATATTTATTTAGTGCAGCCTTTTCTCTTTCACCTTTTGCTTTTTACTCCATTTTGTACCCCAGAGTGTGAATATGGCAGCAACTTCTGCTGGTTTTTCTTTTTCTTAGGATAATTCATTAGAGAAGGACCCTTGAAAATCTCCTTAGGCTGTGCTTCTAGTGCCGGCGACAGAGACGCGACGTTGCCTGAAAACAAAAATGTGGAAGCCGATAAAATTTGACTTTTCAGAGGCTCTCGTCACATGTGACAGCCTCTGAACCAATCAATGGCCAGGTCGCCAGCGATGTCGCCGAAAGTTAAATTATAACTTTTGCTGGTGGCAACGGGGGACGTCGCCGTCGGGCGCACTAAAAGCGTGGCCTTGGAATAGCATTTTGTTGCTACGCAGTGGCAAGACCACGAGGGCCCTATTCCAGTCAAGGGCCACCAACAGGTCAGGTTTTAAGGATAGCCCTACTTCAGCACAGGTGGCTCAGTCTCTGCTTGAGACACCTGTGCTGAGGCAGGGATACCCTTAAAGAGGCAATCCAAGTGACACTTAAAAAATAATATATATTTTATTTAAGTTTTAAAGCAGAAGTCCAAGCTGCCGTGTTTTTATTTTTTTTAAATTTATTTTCCCCTTTAAGATGTGCATCAATTCAATCCTCACAATAAGTAATTATCTAAGTTGCTGATCGATCCGTTCTCCTGTGATCGATTTAGTGAAGATTCGGCTCGGGGGCTCACTTAAATGGCTGTCGGTGCAGCAGAAGAGGACCAAAGATGCAAAGTTCTGTGGGCAAGATCATGTGACCATGCAATCACTAGATACAACTGGTACATTGCTAGAGAGAGGACTGGGCTCAAAAAGAGACGTGCCAGAGCCTGTTTCAGAAGAGGAAGGGGATGTGACTTTGTAAATGGTTGCTATAGAAACACAAAAATGCTTGTTACATTATAATACATTAAAAATGTAATTCAGGGTTGTTTTTAAAAAAAAAATGCTACGAGTATTTTATCATACTACAGAACTGTTTTATTAAAAAAAAAAACCACACATACACACGATATTTCATGGATTGCTCCTGTAAAACTTGACCTGTTGGGGCGTGGACAAGACTCTGAGCTGAACAGTCGCAAGTCAGCTCAGCTCCACAGAATTAAGGCAAACTAAGGCACAAAAATGCATAATATAGTGCTTTTTCCAGCTCCTATAGTAGGGGACTAAGGGACCAAAACCAACAGTATGCTGCTGCTTGATCCTGGGACCCTCCGGTGGACGGACCGCTGCGCGGAAGACTCCAGGGGAGATCCTCACAGCCACAGCTCCCTGAGATGGCCGCCGGCCGCTTGCGGTCGTGCTGATCTGAACATCCCGGGCGCTGCTAAATGACCTGGTACCAGCGGGAAGAGCCAGACGAGGACGAGCGTCCCTAAACCTGCAGTGGTGCTCAGACTGTCTCTGGTGCCATCACAGGTGAGAGCTGTAGGCGAGCAGGAGCCAGGGGACTCTGAGCCGGAATCGCGGCTGATGGCACAAACAACTCTAATAGCCTAGCGCTAGAGAGACCGGAGGGGCGGCAGGGCGCTACGTGGGAAACAGAACACGGAGCGGAGGAGGGCTGCCTGCCAGGAATCCCTGTTCTGGAACTGAAGACGGCTGCTGGCCGGTTCGGTTGCGGGGGAGGCCCCTGAAGTGCGTGGAGGTGGCCATCTTGCCTCGGTGCCCCATAACGCTGCCACAAGAGAACATGGGTCTGTCTCTCTTTTCCTCCCCAGATCAGGCCTTACTGGGTTTCTAGCAGACGGTCTAAACTGCCCCAAAAAGAGAAGAATGGCAATGACGGATTTTAGGAAAAAGGAGGCTGACATTCTCCTTCTGCAAGAAACCCACTTTAGATCCCCCAAACAACCCAAGCTACCTTGACAGATCTTACTGTATAAAGACGCTTCCTTCTCCTCTGCAATGGTCAAAAGAAAAGGTGTGGCAATACTTGTCCACAATTTGATTGCTTTTACACACAAATCTAAAAAAATAGACAGATGGTAGATATATGATTTTTGTGGGGGAGTTGTAGGGAAGGGATGTAACCAAAGCTACTGTGTACGCCCTGAACGAGAACAGTGTTAAGTTTCTCAATTCAATTCTGGTGAAGGGCCAGATTGTCTTTGTTTGAGACTTCAATCTCGCTATAGATACGACCCTGGACAGATCTCCCCATCGAAATCTGGTCCTCCGAATCCTATATCCCAAGAGGTCAAGGCCCTTAAATGAGGCCTTCTCTCTCTTAACTTGGTAGATATCTGGAGGTAATTGAACCCTCGGACTAGGGACTATACCTTCTATTCAGCCCCTCACCAATCATACTCGGGCATAGATTATATCTTCCTAATCCCCAGGTTTCTGATTAAAATATTCATAGCATAACCTGGTCAGATCACGCCCCAGTAGACTCTACAATCACAAAATTAAATGTTACGATGCCCAGTACAGCTTGGAGATTGAATGAATCTCTACTTAAGGTCCCAGAGGTACTAGTAACAGTCAGTAGGGAAATAGAAGCTTTTTTCCAGACTAATGCTGTGCTTATAGTGACGTTGACGGCAACAGCAACGCTACGTCGCGTCAAAACAAATGCATTGCCGCTGTTGCATGCACTTATAGCAAGCGCAGAGCGAAGGCTTGGTCGCGATCGTCAGTCATCTCAATTTGATTTTTCCAGCGACCGCAGCCTGACGTCACCGCCGCTGTCGCCGGCACTATAAGCGTAGCCTAATGCGGGAAGTGTGTCGTCACTGGCAATAATGTGGGAAGCACACAAAGCTACAATAAGGGGCTGCCTTATTTCTCTGGCCTCGGGTAGGAAGAGAGCCAGACAGATTAAGATTAACGCGCTCTCTGTACTACATTAAAAAAAACAATCCCCAGCTATGTTGCAGACCTTTAGGAATCTAGAGCTGAGCTCTATGTTTCTAAGGCCTCGTTCAGGGTGCTGGCTTCGGAGGGAGGGCGTGCTGACGTGCTTGCTGCAGTGAGAAACAAAGTATTCAATTTGAATACTTGTTTTCAAGGTAGCTACTGCCCTGCCTCCGAAGCCAGGCGTTGCCGCTGACGACAGCTCAGTAAACGAAAATTTTGTTTCTTGGAGCTGAAGCCGCGTCACAGGGACCAAGGCAGCCAATGAAATCATTCTTCAGAATGATTTCATGGCTGCAGCTTGGATACTTTAACCCTGCAGCCTGTAGCCCCGCCCCCTCCCCAACGCTGAAAAGTCAGCTGGGGGATAATCACATGTCGCAGCAAACTCCCAGCACTGCCTCCCGCACGCCCCCCCTCCGAGTCCTCAGCTGCCTCCCTGAACGAACCCTAACTGCAAAAGCAGAGCAGTCCCTTAACTGGTCGAAGAGAAAGTTCTACGAAAAAGCCAATAAAGCAGATTCCTCCTGGAAGCCAAACTACGAAACATATGCTCTTCCTATAATATCCACTCAATGAGACTACAATCAGGCTCCTTAACCTCAAATCCAAAAGCAACAGTGGGAGAATTCCAAATTATTACTCCAAATTATATAATGGTAAAAAAGTGCTACACGATGCCCAATCAGGGGCTAAAATAACTAACTAGTTTTCTCCTATCCGCCGATCTGCCTTCTCTGTCGGAGGCTCAGCAAGAAGCTCTGAACCAGCAAATAATATTGGAAGAAGTCCAACTAGTAATTAAAATCTTAAAAGACTCAAAAGCCCCGTGCCCTGATGGGTTCTCAAATTTATATTATAAAAAATTTAGTGATTTTCTTTCCCACCCCATCTGCTCTCGTTGTTCAACGCTATTATGGTAGATTCTGCTTTTCCAATAAGCATGCTGCAGGCTTCTCTCTCTCATTCTCAAGGAGGGGAAGGACCCCTCAGCATGCGAGAGCTACCGTCCAATATCACTACTTAACACAGACATAAAAAAATTCTCCAAGATATTGGCTAATAGATTAGTGAAGATTCTTTCCTCTTTGGTTCAAATTGACCAAGTTGGCTTTATCCCGGGCAGACAGGCCGCTAACAATATAAGGAGAATTATAGACCCCACGGCCTGGGTGGCTCAGACGGATGTTCACTCTATGTTGCTCAGCCTCAAAGCAGAGAAGGCCTATGATCAAATTGATTGGGTATACATGGAGGAAACATTGAAGGCCTTCAGGTTTTCGGCCATCTTCCTTAAAGCAGTCATGGCCCTCTATTCAAATCCCACAGCAATAGTAAAAAGCCAAGGCTTCCCCTCATCCCAATTTCAGATAAAAAGTGGTATGAGGAAGCTGTTGTCTCTCCCCTCTGATTTTTGTTCTTTGATTGGAGCCTCTAGCGGCACATACTCGTCGTAACCCTAACATCTCAGATCTAGAGGTGGAGGGCCAGTCTTACAAACTGTCTCTCTTCGCCGACGATGTTATTGTAATGGTAGCAAAACCTCTAACAACCTTGCCAAACCTGTTTAATGAACTTCATTTTCAATAAACTAACCAGGTTCAAGATAAATAACAGTAAGTCAGAGACTTTAAATATCAACCTTAAGCAGGAGACAGTCAAACTAATTAAGTTTATAAATAAAGACATACAATACAAACTCAATTTCGATTTCAAGTGTCAGAAATCCTCTTTGAAATACCTGGGAGTGTTCTTAATTGAGGACTATGATTCACTTTACCAGACGAATTATCCCAAAATATTGAAGGTACTAAAACCTGACCTCCTTGGTATGGACTAAATGTAATATATCATGGATAGGGAGAGTCCAGTCAATGAATATGAATCTGTTACCCAGACTGCTTTATCTCTTCCAGACCCTCCCCCATACCCTTCGTAACTTCGGACAAACTCCAATCCTTAGTTTCCAAATTTATTTGGAATAACAAGAGACCTAGACTTAACCGTAGGTTGCTGAGCAGAACCACCAGAGCAGGGGGCCTGGCACTCCCCTGCCTTCTCTCGTACTACAGAGCAGCACAAGCTAGTCAATGGGTAGCATTGACACAGCCGTCTGTCCAATAGGAACGCTCCATCTCCTTCTCCGGTCACGTGGTTCCCCGGCGGCTCACACAGACACTGTTTACCTACTCCGGTGCTGTGGAAGTGATTCCTGCAGCTCCCCCGCCAGCTGAAGAAACCTCTGATGCTGCCACCGTCACAGGACTGCTGCTGCTGATCTTAGATGTTGCCGCCACCCTGCAGGTAAGTGCCAAACCGTGTACCCGACTGGGTAGAACCTTTAATTTTGGCCGGGTACCCGTTATCCGTTTTTTTTTAGTTTTTTTTTTTAAATGAGGACCAGGTCCAACACTACTGGATAGTGTATGCAGGTAGCCCACATGTTGATCTGGGTTCCCTGAGCCTGTAGTCTCATGGGATAACTCAATTATATATCTCTGCTAGTGCTCCACAGGCACCCTCCCGTAGGCTATCCACTGTGATTTTTTTTTTCTCTCACCTATCCAAACTCCCTAGGGTTGGTCTCCAGATTAGATGGAGAAACTGCCCCGTATCGACCACACACACTATTCGATATTAAAACTGTAAAGTATCAAGTAATGTTGAATCACCTTGGTGCTGTTCCTTCCCCCCCCCTTTATCTTTTACGTACCTCCCTTCCCCCCCCCCCCCCCCCCCACCCCCTCAAAAAAACACCCACCCTCTAATGTTGAATGCCTGTATAACTCTGCTTGGAAAATAAATTTAAAAAAATTTGTTTGGAAAAATAAAAATAAATATGTGGGTGTCTTCACTCCGCAAAGGCAGATCATAGTTCTAGAAAAAGAAAAAACCTATGCAGTTCAAAAGTACTGTATGGTACCCCGGGGCATTTCAGCCAGCGACCCATTGACACATGCCTGGGAAGAGTTTGGAAGTGGGCCTCGCTCGGGCTAATTTTTAAGACAGTCGATCAAGCCGTTAAATGTGGGTTGTTTCCTCCCCTCCTCCTCACCCCCTTCTTTTCCTCCACACTGAAAATCGGCTAAGAGAATTCAAATATATATCACAATAAAAGGCATAAATGGTAGTCTCAAGAAGAAAGTATGCAGCACAGAGGAAGGGGAAAGAACATGTAGGAGGAGTGGATGGAACCGGACCTTTTGGCAATGTTGGATTAAAGCCTTAAGCACTAGAAACAAGTATCTACCTTTTTTAAATGGGGTAATTAACACATTAATATTAGAAAATGGTGTGTCATTTTTATTTGTAGCCGATGCAAGGGTATTTGACACCGAAGGCAAACCTTCAGCCCTTTAACCTCTTTCTCATCCCCCACCTCCTTTCTCACCTCTCAATTCCATTCTCTCAATCCCCTATCCCGTCCCCCACCACTGGTTGCTGTTTTTTGTTTTTACTCACCTTATGTTAAGTTGAGTTGTTTTTCTTTGTTTGATTTGAGAGCTCTATATTTAAAAATAAAATAAAAAATATGAGGAGTGCTGGGGTGCAGCTCCTTGCTGGGGATAAAGGAATTAACAAGGGTGAGATAGTGAGAAAAAAAAAAGATATCTGTAGGTTTTTAAACCTGTCTGTTTTCCTCCCTTAGCACAGAGGCAGTTACACTACCTCCTCCCGTGACATAACGACTTATAATATCATGCATAAGGGGAGAAGGGACAGTAGGGAATGGAGGGGAGCACCGGGGCCCCTGACCCCCAAAGCGACTTGCTCCAGGAGCATCAACCATGGCAACAGCCCTTGGCCTAGTACATCCAGTGCCCTGGCCGCACCTCCCCCAGTTCCAGCTGTTTGCTTAACACCTACATCCCCAGCTACATCATGGGTGCAGGTGGTAGCTGCAGGCACTAACCCCAGCAACAACGCTTGGGCCCCAACTAGCCTAACAGGAAGAATGGGGTGAGGTGCCCTATATCAGCTAGCCAGGGTATTGACACAGTTCACAGCTGCATTGAATCTCAACCATCCCAGTGTACATCTCTGTTGCCCCAAAGACGGACAGCCTGATGGGGCTCCCCAAGAGCTGCTCCCCTCTGCACAGGACCAGCGTGCTAAGGGTTAACATTTGCTTGTACTTTGTGGAATGTCAACCCCACCCACTAGAATGTTAATGAGCCAAGAGGACACAAAGAACGTTGTGTTTACAGCTGCATTGAATCTCAACCACCCCAGTGTAAACCTGTGTTGCCCCAAAGGCGGATAGCCTTTGGCGCAGCCAAAGGGTGTGAGCCTCTGGCTCCGTTCGCTGATGTTTGGTTATGTTAAAGCTGCTCTATTTAAATCTGAAATTCACAAGCCCTTTATTCCCTGTACCCAATTTTCCAACTCAATCTGTCCATGAAATGTCTGTGAATTTACACTATAACCCTGTACTTATAATGTAACCACGTATTTTTATAACTCTGTGCCCAGGACATACTTGAAAACGAGAGTGAACTTTCAATGTATTACTTCCTGGTAAAACATTTTTATAAATAAATAAAAATTGAGGCTTATGTGAGGGCTGTGGCAGTAGTAGTTGGCCCCTTTGCAGAGGGGCATTTCTGTAGGGGGGGGGGCGCAACGTCCCCATTGAACCCCTGGAAGTGTTGGGCACAAGAATCATAATGTCAAATGTGCCCCTCTTTCTCCCAGACTGCCTCATGCGTCCACACATGCAAGCCCTGGGAGAAATGAAGTCTCCCATAACAACAATACCATTGGGCTGCAGGGATAGGGCTCTGAGACACGTGCTCTCATTTATGAGGCGGGTGCAACTGCTGCTGCCAGGGAACACAGAGTCTGTGGAGGGGTCCCCTATGAGGGCATTGAATACAGGGTGTATTAAGGCACGGAGGAAGTTAGATGCTATCTGTGCAACGAACTGGTGCATGCACACAAGAGCTGCCCCAAAGGGAATGTAAGATCTTCCCCAGTTCCTGCACCAGCTCCTCCCTCTGCCAAAATACCCTGTCTTGCTGAACCCACCACAACGGGCCGTCAAGGGCTCCGGTCCTCTCTGAGACAATAGGATAGGTTGCTGCCTCTGCTCTGGCAGCGACTTCTGGACTTCCCCAAAAATGGGGAGAAAAGAAAAAGGCCACCCTGGTACAGCCACCCTCTGTTGTTGCTGTCTCCCTCCAAGCACACCCTACCCCCAATATAAGCACCATACGGGGTGCAGGGCAGCAGGAGGAAACTCGCTGGGGAGACAGTAGCACCCTCTACTGGGGAATATCCCCCTCAGGAAGAGGACGTATAAAACCCATATTAGGGTTGCTAAGGACGAGGAGGGTTAACATTACTATGTTCACCCTCTAAAGACTCCAAAGTGGAACAAGGCATCTGTTCTGCACAGGATGCTCTTGTCCGGACCACTGGTTAAGATCAGCCCGCCTGGGCCGGACCTCACTCCAGATCCCCAAGGGGCTGAGGCCGTAGGGTCAGGAGATCTGGAAGTAGTGCAAGGGGAAAGGGAGGTATCCCAGGTTTCAGGGGTGGGGGGCCAGAGTGCTATACAGCATGAGGCCCTGCCCCATGACATAGATGTCTGGGTGCCTTCCACCACCCCTCTCAATTGGAAAATATTTCAGTGCATTTACGGCACCAGGCGCAGTTGTACCCGGGGGGGGAGGGGATAAAATCGGGCTGACCCCAATGTATGACTTTGGGAGTGGGATTAAGCGGGTGGTTGGGGGTATGAGGGATGATGTGGATATGAGGGAGGGTGTTGTGGTGAGCGCCCCAAATTATATCGGGGAGGCATCTGAGGTGGGACTTCTCTGTGGGGAGTCTCCGTTGGGCTCTCTGCAGTAGGTGCCTGCTGGACTGGACCCTTCCCAGGAGGGTTCTCTTCAGTGAGCACCCATAAGAGTGCTGCAGATCCCTACAATATCCCATCTCCCCAGTTAGTGGTGGAGGAAGCACTGAAGGCACTTCGTGCCTCTGTGACCCCCAAAGTCACTCTGGCCACTACCTCCATCCAACCACCACCAGCTACCCCTGAACGTTCTACCCCAGGGCCACAAGTAGAGGGTACCCCCCTCCCCCTCTGTGAAAAGACCAAAGGGGCGGGCGGTGCCCCCATCATAAGGCTGAGGAGAACTCCCGCCTTTCCCTGTAGGAGTTATTGAGATCCTCAGCCAAGAGGAGCTTGGGGAGTGGCAGCTTAGTGAGGGGCAGTCCTTTGGCACCGTGGTGTTGGTGAAATCTTTGACCCCCGTTATCAACTCTCAGGAACTAGCAGAGTTTCTGGAAAGTACCCTCTAAGGGCAAAGAAATGTGAAGCATGCCTCACTTATTCTCCACTCTTAACGAAATATGAGAGCCAACCACAGGGCTATAAACTCGGGGAGCCTTGACTATATACGCGCACGGAAGTTTTACCATAGCCCACAAAGCTACTCGGAATTCGGCACCCTGAGCCACTATGGGAAGAACAAGATAGTCAGGAGTTTATCAATGGCTTTGTATATAGGTACGCTTAATGTTAATGCCTGGAGCGACGGGTTTTGCTGGTTCCAGGTACACTCCTTTTTACTGAATGGGGGTTATTCGCTGAGCTTCTTGCAAGAATCCCATACCACTCCAGAGGCTGATGCCAGCTGGCAGCTGGAGTGGCGAGGCAGGGTCTTCTTCAGCCACCTCACGATATCATCTAGTGGGATGGTGACTGTCACGGAAGACCAGGACTATCACACCAGGGATCAATTTGCCCGACAGAAACAGAGTTTATAAAATTAATTTTATTGGAAGAAGGAATATCCACAACTATTTACAGTAAATCAACACACGCACTTACAACTGGGATACTGAGGTACCCTATAATCTTAGGCGCAGAGACCTCCCTAAAGAGATTTTCTCTGTTCTTTCTTCCATGCAAATGCAATTCCTTGCAGTTGTACACAGCTTCTTCCCAAGCTGCTGCTTCATAAGAATTTCCTTCCACAACTAACTCTGAGATGAGTTTATCTCCTCTGGCTAGGGGCTTCCCTTTCCCCAAGTGTTTGTAATATGACCCATTCATTGATTGGTGGGGGGGAAATGCAACAACAAACCCATTTACATGGAAAAAGTTACTTGGGAAGATCACAGACCAGTTGGCCACAGTCCATCTGAAAACAAGATTAACCTCTGGTCCCTGAAGTGCTGCAACCAGGCTACAGAATACATATACACATATAACATAATACAAAAGTAGTACTGACAGGTAGGGGTAATGGCAGACTTGACCTTTATTAAAAGCAGTCACATTTACCCCTACCATCACAGTGACCCTGTTGTCAGACTTTTGAGCCAGAGCTACTTCTTGCCAAAGCTGTTCCAGGCCGTTTTTTTGCATATCGGGGTCCGCCATGAGGACTGCACATTCAATTTCTTGAATGTGTATGCTCCTGCAACCGGACCCTTGGGAATGCAATTCTTTGCCAGACTGTCTGAATACCTTGAGAAAGTCGATGTGGACGAGTGTGTGGTGCTCGGGGGCTATTTCAACTGCACCCTCGAAGCTCTGGACCAGAATGTTAGTCACACTCGTACTCTGCGTCGACCCTGCGGGAGATTATCGCCCGCAACTCCTTGGTAAACATCTGGCGAGAACAACATCCAGGAACATCCACTGAGTTCGCCTGTGTTAATGTGTGGCGTGAACGGATGTCCTGGTCCCAGATCGAGAGGCTGTATCTGTCCAACCACAGACCGTCACAAGTCCAGTCGAGTGCCATTAAGCTGGCGCCATTCTCTGACCACAATTATGCGTCCATGACGGTGATGTTAATACCAACAACGCCCTCGGCTGCCTATTGGCACTTTAACAATATGTTGTTGGAGAACAAGGGGTTCATGAAGTCGGTCTGGGCGTTTTTGGACAGCCTGGAGAGGTTGCAGGGCGTATTTTGCCATGTTAGAGCAGTGTGCGTACATAGAGACGAAGTACGCTCTTTGAAACTTGGGAGCTCGGGGGGCATACGTGCGTTCTCGAGTCCAGTTCTTTCGGGAGATGGGTCAAGGGTCACGCCTCTTCTATCCCGTATCCGGGCAGAGTTCGCTGGGGTGGTCTCAGAGTTCACCTCACCGTGGGCGACAGGTGGGGTGCTCTTATCGGTATCTCCCACTTTGGCCAGCGAATGTTTGAGCATAAAATAATCCAATCAGTTCACAGCCCGTCAAAATTGTCCCCTTCCTCTCACCCGCTCTTCCTCCTCTTCTCTCGCCCCCTCCTCCTTTCACCTAATAAATGCCTACCAGTGGTCTGCAGAGGACACAGGCCAGTAGGAGCCTCTTTGGTCTGCAGTAGAGACGGATGGCCGTGAGGATCTGCGCTGTACCAACGGCAGACTCTGGAAGTCAGTGAAGACTTACGGGTCAGACGGCTGGGGCGCACTCCTCCTGTCATCAACCTCTGCCGCCCTGTTCCTCTCCCGTAGTCCTTCGCCTTCCTTTCCCGCCGCCCATCTCTGCCACCGCTCTGCTCCATGCCCACCACCCGTTGTCCGTCTTCCTCCTCCACTCCCGCCACCCCCCAAAATATGCTGCCCTAGGCAACTGCCTAAGTCGCCTAAAGGTTGGACCGGCTCTGTGTGTCGCACGGATGGATCTTATTTCAATCATGTATGCATGTATGTATGTATGTATGTCTTTATTTATATAGCGCCATTAATGTACATAGCACTTCACAGTAGTAATACACGTGACCATCATATAAATAACAAATAATACAAATAACAGATCATGGGAATAAGTGCTTCAGACATAACAGAAAAATTCAGGAAAAGGAGTCCCTGCTCCGGAGAGCTTACAATCTAATCTAATCATAAGGTTTGAGTGCTTTTTCAATTACCTTGATAATGTGCTGTACATTAAAAAAAAATCAATTCATTTTTTTTCAAAGAAAAGCTGGAGCTAGTTTTATCATTTGTTTTATTGTAATGTTTTCTTCTCTTTGAGGCCTTACTCAAAGAGGGTATTTTAAGTATTAATTTTAAATTACTTCGATTTAGAAGATGTAAGTAGTAGCAGGACCACAGCCAGGATCCAGGATGAAAAAATAAAAAAGATTCCAGGGCAACTTCAAATAACAATTAATTTATTGAATGTAGCTCACAACGGAAGGTGAAAAAACGCCCCTACACGTTTTTTTACCTTCCATTGTGAGCTACACAATAAATTCATTGTTATTTGGAGTTGCCCTGGAATCTTTTTTTATTTTTTCATCCTAGATCCTGGCTGTGGTCCTGCTACTACTTACAACTTCTGACCTTACCTTCAAGGACTTCATGCCCTGTAGTGACTGGACTGTCCTGGCAGGTAATGGGCAATAGCCCTCTACTATAGTACCTCATGCCAGTACCACTGATCATAAACATATTATTCCCTTGGGAGGAAAGTATTAAGGGCCATTTATTGTGGTGGACCCCATTGGGTTCCTATCTCTCCTGGGTCATTTATTTGTGCATGGACTGCCTTATTGGGGACATTGATACAACACCCTGGACATTTATAGAGCTAAATCGTGATATGTGAGCACCATTCATCATCCATCTCTGCTTCGATTAGAAGACTTGTTTTTGTTTTGTAGTAACTTGCCTCCTTTTTTTGCATCAATTGCCTGACTTATTTAGGTAACCGAATTCATTGTAAAACAGGCCTGTCAGCCTGTGAATAGGCTGCGGGCCAATTTTTAAATCGGAACGCATGACCCGGTCCACATGATCATCAAGGCCTAAACGGGGGAAAAAGTACCCCTAACCTGCGACTTGAGTAGGTGACATTTTTACACTAAATGTAACATCAATAAAAATAAAATATTTACCTTTTATTTGTAGGCACTAAACTTGAGTCACTTGCAACGATGTTCTCGTTTAGTTTATTTTAGTGTTGATAAACCTCCTTGCACTTTCAAACAATAAGCAATACCAGGGGCTTACAAAAAGTCTTAACACATCTGCAGAATATTAAAACTACCTACATTCAAATATTTAAACCTCATCGGTCTCTCTCATGGTGTGGGGCGATCAGGTGGCTGATTGGGCCCCTCATGTCTGCTCTCTGCTCTCATGCAGGGTGGTCTGTCTGCACCTCATGCGTTCAGTCTCTTCTACACACTGCAGGGTTCCCGCACAGCGGGTATCTGGCGTCTGCAGCTTGCTCAGCGGGACGGATGACAACGGTTCGTGGGCTACATTTTATTTGAAAGACTCTAAATTCTATTTAGGAAGTTTTCATCATTGAGTAGAAAATGTAAAACTTAACTTATTTTCCCCCTACTGCCCACGAATAGCTTATCAATTTTTTTTACTAACAAAACAGGAAGAATTTAATTTTATTTTAATTACAATTAATGTTGTGATTTAAATTTCTTACTCAGTTGATGTTTTATACCTGATCAGGTGTTTCCCAGCCTTTTTAAGTTGCTTACTTTAAAGGGAAATGTCTTGTCCGTTTTTTTTGTTTTAATAAATGCAGAAGTTCCTTACTTTTACAGTAATGCATATATGTAAGATGCTGATAGATCATTGGAGAACGGAACGATTGGTAAAGGTCCTGCTTCCCAGGGCACCCAAAATGGCTGCCTTAAAGGATACCTTGAAGTATCTTTGCCATGTGAATAATCAGTTCCCTGCATATGCTGAATCAATTGGGGAAATCAATACTTTTGTTGGAACATTGATATATGGCATTCAGCGGGTAATTCTCATAGGATATTTTTTCTCTACCTTGTAAATATCAATTAAGAAACTTCATATTCTACATTAACGTTACACTATGGTACATCTTTTGACATCAAATGACATCCATAAGCGCATTAATTAAAGAATAGGCAGTATGCACATTGGAAATTAGTCATTGGAGTTTAAACATGAAATACGTTTTGTTTGGACACTGTCCTCGTTAAGTAAAGGACGGACACAACATTTTTCAGATAAAGAGACATACTGTGAACATCTTCACTTTTCTGTGGTAATTACATGTCCTGGTTTTTGTGTGAAATGATGTACTGTTGACTTGTTTCAGTCATTTATCAGTTTAAACCTGACAGGTTTATACTCCTTCTAGATCTGAATTCTTCCTTAAGCTGGTGATTCTCAAAATGGATCTAATGAGAAACCTGAAACCATCAATTTAGTTCATTTCTAAGTTGAACTCTCCATCTGCACAACTTTTTCAATAGAACTGTATGCAGCACAAGGAGAATAACATAATTGAATATACACCTAAACATCAAAGTTCTCATTGGATTAGTGCAGCTGTTAATTTACCTAAAGTCTTAACCATGGAAAGAGATCATTCATTATTTAGAGAATTTCGACGCCAACATGATCATTTTGTTTGAAAAGTGTGTGAGAATATATATTTTTACTAGAGCACTGTATTTGTCTATCTCACATAAGCAGGCTTTGTTGATGATTTGTGAATCGAAGTGCAATAATAGTTTTGTCACCACATCACAAATGACATTACAAGATTCTAGCCTCTCTTTTTAGTAAATGTAATACTGCTTTGAATTGCTTGTGTGTAGGTAAAATGAAGTGGTAACATCCAAATGTAAAGCTAAAAAAAAAGAGGTTTCTCATCTATATGCATTAATATTGAAGTTCTAAATAGGTAAGCTGTGTATTTTATTACTGCCCATTCCTAGA
Organism: Ascaphus truei; assembly: GCF_040206685.1. Taxonomy (NCBI): domain Eukaryota; kingdom Metazoa; phylum Chordata; class Amphibia; order Anura; family Ascaphidae; genus Ascaphus; species Ascaphus truei. The sequence continues at coordinate 67,992,505 of NC_134489.1, read as the reverse complement.
GAGGCTTGCAGGTCTAAATTTGCAAAGATTTTTGGCAGATTGTGAGGACACTTGCACACCAATATACAGATGTAGCATGCGTTATTGTACTTGCTGGCACGTGCCAGCAGGTTCAATAACTAGTTGGCCCCGCCCCTTCATGCACACCTAATTCAAAGACAATGATGTCTCCTTGCGTGTTGTGTTAAGCCCACTACAATGTGCCAGCGGGAGCAATAACACAGACTACATCTGTATGTTTGTGTGGGACTGTCTCTTTTTAAAAAAAAATCATTGGTCAAACAAAGTATATCCCAGTGGGGAATAGTTTGTGTTTTTTCAGATCGTTTAGAATCTCTCTCCCTAAGCCCTAGGGCATCATATGACCACTAATGGCATTCCTTGCAAATCAGTACTACTTAATTATATTAAGGTCTTTAATTGAAATCTAATAAGGGGGTTATCAAACCTGTATAACCTTTTCTACAAATTAGCTCTCATTGATGTCTGCAATATCGTCACTGTAGGAAGCGAGTAGAATAATTAACTACAACTCTTAATCTGTTTCTGAAACATCTAGATCAAGCTATGTTGCTGAGCTAAACTTTTTAACCTTTTAATTGTCTATGGAAAGCACTACATTTTTTTTTTAACAGTCATTTACTCAAAAGCAGAGTCGGTCTTTTAAATTCCTGCCTTCTTGCTTGTACCCATACGAGCTGTTCAAGCCATGTAACTTAATGCCTGAAGCGCACCTACTTCAGAGAGACCAGCCTCTCAGATCCATTATGGACACAATGCCGTGCTTTTACTCTCTTTTTGTGGAATATGTCATGCAGTCACTAATCAGTTAGAATTAGCACTGCTTCTAGTCGTTCATCACACAGTACCTTTCAGGGTAAGTCTATACCGTTCACTCCCTGATCACATGGGGATGCAAAGCTAATTAGCTTACTAAACTAGTGGTAGCAGACATATTCTGTTTTTGTGTATCTTATTGATCCAGGGTCTTACATGAGTACTCTTACTAGGATCATTGCTGCATCCTTGCTGCTGTTTTTTAAAACCCAATATTTTAACATTCTTTATAATAAATTTGTTTTAACTCATACTCTAATCTTCCAGATTGGCGATAGAGTGCCCGAACTAGGTTTCTTTTTCTCTCTGTGTTGATACCTTACCTAGGGGAGCACCACCGCCATTGGCTACGCAATTAGCTGCAGCGGGGGTACCTTTTTAGTTTTTCTCTAATATACTTGTGTTATTTTATTAAGTTCAAATATCTCATGAAACTGTGTTTTTGTTTTTTTTGTTTTTTTTTAAGATTAGTCTTGCCTTGAAGTTAATTTTATCCCTGACTTTTTTTTTTTAAATTCATGTTTGTTTCAACATTAAAAGAAACACTATACAGTACAATCATTCACTCCTTTCTAGCCAATGGAAATCTACTTGGGAAAAACCAGTGCAAAAAAGAAACTGCTCCAAATGTAGGTAGAAGGAAAGCACATCCACATGGTAAAACACTGTTCATTCAGATTTAAATCACATCTTTTAAAATGATCTAAAAGTCATCATAATTCCTAGCAGATGACTCCAACACAGAAACACATTTCTAACACAGGTCTGCACCCCCTTAAAGCTGTTTTTGTACAGACCTTAAAGTGACTATACTAAGCTCTGTACACACAGGGGTTTTACCCTGGTCCACCCGCGTCAGAGGCGTTTTCTGGACGGGTAGAAACTGAATGAAAAATGTATTTTCCCCACTAATGGAAAAATAACTTGCTCTAGGCCTGTCAAGGATACAGAGGCCTAAATGAACAGAGCCCAGTATTGAGGAGCAAAATTAATGTTGACCTCTGTACGTGTATATACCCTAACCTACTCCTTTCATTGTTTTGTCTCTGTCACTGATAACAGCTAGCATTAAGCTGTCTGTTCTGTGGGACATAATTAATGGGCAAGTTTGACAGTAAATTATTAAAAAGGAAATGGGGTGTTGGGAAAACTGCATAGGACAAAAACTATTCATCATGGGAATAAATATAATCTCGGGAAATAGTGTGAGCATAATACTTTAGCAAATACTGTACATATAAATAAAGATGGTGGCCTAAAAAAGGTTATCACCTGATGTTTCACTGAATGGAACCTAAAGGAGAAACATCACTGATAGTATATTATACACTTCCAGTCATTTAAATGTAACATGTAAAGTTGGCATAATTTTATGGGTTTTTTTTCTTGTACTACTGATCCATCAGACCAAAACATTCTGAAGCCTGTATCTTTGTTTCCAAAACAGTGATTTTAAGATTATATCATATTTCTTTAACTGACAGTGATCCTGCTATTTGCAGGACAGTATAGCTTGTAAATTCTATTAAAAAAAAACCTGACAAGATATTGAGGGGACATGTTTTTGATATTAAACTGACATAATATTATACTAAAGGCAATTGTGATAATGTGTTTTCACATATCCTTGAAAGATTCACGCTTTCTAGAAACTCTGTGCACTATATGGCTTCGCCAAGCATAGAACTTAATCCCCAGAGCTACCTCCGTGGTGGTGCTGGTATCCCTGCAAGCAGAGAAATTGTGATCCTTAATCAAATAGCGATGTTTATATGTCCCGTGTCACATGGACCAATAGGAAGCCATGACATCATCCAGTGCGGCTTCCTATTGGCATGCGTGACCTGGACCGTTTTAAACTCTGCAGAGATACTGGCACCACTACGGAGTTAAGTATCTGTGGAGCAGGGGGTCCCCGGTGCTGAAATTAATGGGGTTTGGCGCCGGAGATCCCCTTCTTCAAAGCTGCAATAAAAATACTTTAAAAAAAAATGTTAAAAAATAAAGTTAGCCCGTAGTGCTTCTTGTGAAGTGTTGGTGCTTGAATTTTACAATTGTAGGAATGAACCGTTACTCTTTTTGATGGGAAAATAATATCCTAATGTGGAACCAAACACAATGTATGGGGGCTAGCAACAAAAACAATAAGCCCTGAAGAATTCAACTGCAGCCTTTGAATAGTAATTTGCTGAAGAAGCAAGCATTAGCCCAGATGACATGTTCTTTGTAGCTAATAAACGCAAAGGATATTGTACAATTCGATCATGCTGTGATGAAGATGGAGTAGTAATATTATAAAAACAATAACAAATGTAACTTAAAGTACATAGGTCACATGGAAAAAACAAACAAACATTGTAATATATGATGTGCTGCTTCTGTGTAATTAAAGGTAATGGGAATATGGTTAAAAGGATGGTATATCTTGCCTCAGATGTGGAATGAATTTGGGCTATCTGTTTACAGAATCAAAAGATTGAAATAGATTTGGAAATCAACTTGGAGGACTTGATGTTTAGTAAACAAAGATCGCATTTGGATATTTTTGGTTAAAAATGTATTTATTTAAAAAAAAAAAAAATGCTTTCCAGCTTTAGTCCTTGAAAGACTCCTGCCCCTGTTTAAGCCGAAAGGAATCAGACAAAATCCTGGAAAACCACTTGAAAGTTTAAGCTCGTTTACGAACCAGCTATAGAAATAATATTTACAATTTGAGCTTCAAATGTATCAGTCACCTAGATTTAACTGCTTAAACATGTCTATGCCATTCGTTCATTTTTCTCCCTGGAATCATTATACTTCTAACGAGTAGCGTGACCAAGCATCCCACAATCAGTAAGGCAGACTGAACCAAGGTCATTGTCAGTGCTAGATTTAAGTTCTGTTTTCTTTAATGATGTTGTGTCCTTTTTGGTGACTAAGTGCTTATTGATTCGCATCATTTTACATAACACATTTAATTTAGGTCCGTATTAATATAGATTGCCAGAGCTTAATTTCTCAATTTTCTTTGTTTACATTTGTATCTTTCCATTAAGGCTTTTAGATATCCCTTTTTTTTTAAGGAAAAACCTAGAATTGTGTTATTTTCTGAACGTGTAGTGGAATCAAAAATGCCTTTGGATATATTTATAGTATTGTATGTGCTTTATTGGTCCAAATTTAAATGTCCGTTGAGCTGAAAAGAAACCAGTTGGAAAGACATATCACAGTGTAGTTTTTTTGAGTTGGTAGCTGAAAGACACAGCACTGTTTTCTACATTGAATAACAGGTTTTCTGCCATTATTGGTGATATAGTACAGTTTTTTTTAGTTTGGTGGTCGGAAATGTAAATAACATTATTAGAACGCACCTCCATTTTAGTAGGGCGAGGGGGATTAATTTTAGCATGAAATGTCCATACAATCCTGATTGTCCATGTTAATCAATACGAGCTTTGTATGATAAGGTGGTAGACCTGACTGAAACAGATTTTTCTCAATTTTTAGTGTCACTGTTAGAGAAAATACTTATGTGCATCCACATTTTTCACTCTCGTGCAATAGATGTTGTACTTGCATGTCCACCCAAGAAATGTCGTTCTTATGGGGGGGGGGGGGGGAGTTTTTCCGTACAATCGTCCTTTTTATGCCAGGTGTTTTGCTTAAAGCTTAATCTTGTTAATTCAATCAGAGTTTACGTGTTTGCTTTCTTCACAAATCTACATTTCTGCTCCCAGGGCCCAGAAGTTCTGGCATTGGAATGGGGGGTATAATAGCACTGATCAGATTCCCATTAAGAACTGCTTTAAAATGGAAATCCTTCATCCCTCCTATCCCCCAGATGCCTTTGCGTTTAACTCCTATAGTCTTAGTATCTCGTAACGAGTCCTGCTCGTTAACAAAAAAAATTATAATTATGTTAATCAGGATTTTCTTATTTTTGTTTGTTGTAATAACCTTTAGACTGCACTTCACTCGAGCGAGAGCTCCATAAAAGTTACATTGCCAGTAAATAAATTAAAAAAAGGCTTTTAATTGATGCAGCAGTTGCGTACCCTTTTTTTTTAAGGCAATGTAATTATCTAAGCTGCTGATCAATCCGTTCTCCTGTGATTAATCAGTGAAGATCCCCGATTTTGGTTAAGTTCCTGATTCCCAGGGCACCCAAAATGGCTGCCTATTTCAAAAGAGGAAATGCTCTGGCTTTCTAGATGGTTGCTATAGCAACCTAAGGAAGTTTATTATATTAATACTCAGAGAGGGACATAAAGAGTGGTGGGGGAGGGAGGTGCTGCAGTAAGTGGTGTTGTACTACACAACTGATTTATAATTTAAAAAAAAAAAACAATAGGATTTTGAAGGTAGTGCTGCTCCCACTTTATATTTATTATATTTCAAATACTTATCCTGATCGGAGCATCAGATTTAAAAAGGAAAACCAAGATCCAATTAAATGAAAACCAAGATTATATTATAATGAGTAAAATTTGAAAAAATTGCTATTGGTGCCAACTACTGCATTAAAGCACTATTGAGCAGTATGACCTACCTGCTGCCGACTTGGAGATACCTACCAAATATCCATGTTTTTGTATGAGCCCTGCGTGCTTGTAGATGTCTGTTTTGCATACACCGCCAGCTCTGCTCCAAACATAACTTACACCGTTTGTTCCCTTATAGCACTTGGTCAGCTGTGTTGTGAGTTTGACAACCATGTCACAGGACACTGACGCCCTGGGCAGGAAGATGCAGAAGTGCTGACTAGTTATGTCCCATTATGTACTGTACTCTGTTTTCGAAGTTAAAAAGACCACCTTTCCAAGAAGCTGCAGTGTTGAGAAAAAAATGCAATGTTAATCCCTCTGGTAGCAAAGGTTTTTTTTAAAGAACGTCAAGTAATGGGCATGTACTGATAATTTATACATGTCTTTCTTTTTTTATTATTATTTTTTTACGTATGAGTATTCCAGACATACTACTAAAATGTTTATACTTTAATACAGAGTTATTAATCACAATGTATTATGCAATGGTAAAAGATCTATTGTGATGCACTTGTGACCTCTTTATCAGATCATACAGCTCTGATTCCTGATGGTCTATATTATTTTAACTTCACAAATAAACACTGTTATATTAGTGTTGTACAAATAAGATGCTTTTTTTGTAACCTAATAACACTAGAGCTGAGCTATTGCAGTTGACAACCACAAATAGGTCATTTCATAGCTATTTTCATTTGTTACATGACTCCTAGATGTATCATTGTGTTTCCAAATTGTAATAGGGTTAGCATGTGTGATTACAGGACGATTTTACATCGTAAATTTGAGTTGCATTTAAAAGAAAATCCCATTAAATTATTTGCATGGGTTTAGCTCTTCACATACTGTATTCCATTAGGAATTGCATCATTCTCTCAGCAGGTAAAGGCTGCTAATTCCGATTACAGTTGTGGTTATACAACTGCTTAACTCACGGAACACATTTTGTTTTTCAGTTATCTAAGCGAGGTGAATTTTGCAGGTACTGTTACATTGTTCTTGATCCCATCCGTGCACCCCATTGTGTTGGTGGCCCCTCTGGTACTGAAGGGGTTAAAGTGGTATTTCCTCTTACTTGTCAACTTGTAGTTGCATTAGTTTGGAACTAATTTTTAGAAAGACTTGTATATTAAGGGTGATGGGTACTACAAATTCCCATTCTCATTGTGCGTATGCTGCTTTCACTTCATGTGGTAAGTTCTGAATTCCCTTTTCATGGTGGTAGTTTATTTATATCTATGTATACATATATACATACATACGTGTGTATGTATATATAAACAGCTTTTCATCTGAACATAAGAAAACCAGGTGGTAAAAAGAGTTAAATGTTTCCCATTGCCACTGAACATAGGGGGGTCCTTCATTAGGCTGTGATAGTCGCACGGAAACCCTGATTTAACTCAATGGGAGTTTCCAGGGGAGAGTGCTGTGATCGTCACGATTACAGTTTCAGGGATAACCACCATGGAATGGTTGTGGGAAGCATAGTCATGGTTGCAGCTTTGGCACCATCACTGGGTGGTCCCATTCCATCAGTGGGTTATTTCGTGGCACCCCGTGTCACAGGAATGTTGTCCGGGGCAGTCGCACAACATTATGATATTCTCTAAGGCAAGAGTCTCAAACTCGATCCTCAAGGGCTATCAACAGGCCAGCTTTTATGGATATCCCTGCTTCAGCACAGGTGGCTCAGTCTTCGTTTGAGCCACCTGTGCTGAAGCATGGATATCCATTACTGCTGGCTTGTTGATGGCCCTTGAGGACTGAGTTTGAGACCCCTGCTCTAAGGATTAAGGCAGTCACTCATTGGAGATGGTCAGCCAGGGAAAAAAAATAGCTTGTTGTGCCCTGCCAGGCTAAATTGGTGGGTGTGCACCTCTGGAGCTTAAAGTAATTGACACCTACGCATAGATCACACAATGTGAAAAAAGCAAAGGAGAGGGTCAGGAAGTGTTGAAGCAGTCCAAATTAAATGAGAAATATGGCTGACATACTAAAATGCACAAACCTATTTAGACCACATTATCTTGGCACTTCAAAAATAAGGGCACATTTAAAAATCGCTTTCCTGTCACCCATAACCAGGTGTAAAGAAAGAGGGCGATATTTTTAGACAATGTGTAGTTGATTTCTATCTGTTCTGCTTCCCTTTAGTGTGCCAAATATGTGTGTTCTTTTATCTGTATACACTACATAAAACCTGCTTTATATATTAGAATATTACATAACTAGCTGAGAGACCCGGCGTTGCCCGGGATGTAATGTTCCCGTTCCTCTCTCCCTCCTCCCCCATCTCTCTGTTTGTCCCCCATTCACATCAATCCAGTCCCCCCCCTCCCTCCCTCCCTCCTTTACAGCTTCATGTAGCGTGTGTGCGTCAGTCACTGTGTGTTTGCGCGCGCGTCAGTGAGTCTGAGGCAGAAACACAAACACACACAGACTGACTGACGCACACACAGTCAGTGTGTGCGTGTGTGTGTGCCTCAGTCAGTGTGTGCGTGCGTGTGTGCGTCAGTCAGGGTTTGTGTGCGCGTCAGTCAGTGTGTGCGTGCGGCAGTCAGTCAGTGTGTGTGCGCGTGCGGCAGTCAGTGTGTGTGTGTGTGGGGGTGTGTGTGCGCGTGCGGCAGTCAGTGTGTGTGTCAGTCAGTGTGTGTGTCAGTCAGTGTGTGTGTGTGTGTGTGCGCGCGTCAGTTAGTGTGTGTGTGTGAGTCAGTGTCAGTGTGTGAGTCAGTGTGTGAGGGGAGGGAGGGGGGGTGTCAAAGGGAGGGGGGGCATCAAAGGGAGAGGGGAGGGTAGCGTCAAAGGCAGGGGGGGCGTCAAAGGGATGGGGGGGGCGTCAAAGGGAGGGGGGGGGGCGTCAAAGGGAGGGGGGGGGCGTCAAAGGGAGGGGGGGGCGTCAAAGGGAGGGGGGGGGGCGTCAAAGGGAGGGGGGGGGCGTCAAAGGGAGGGGGGGGGCGTCAAAGGGAGGGGGGGGGCGTCAAAGGGAGGGGGGGGGCGTCAAAGGGAGGGGGGGGGGCGTCAAAGGGAGGGGGGGGGCGTCAAAGGGAGGGGGGGGCGTCAAAGGGAGGGGGGGGGCGTCAAAGGGAGGGGGGGGCGTCAAAGGGAGAGGGGGGGCATCAAAGGGAGAGGGGAGTGTGGCGTCAAAGGCAGGGGGGGTGGCGTCAAAGGCAGGGGGGGGGGCGTCAAAGGCAGGGGGGGGGGGCGTCAAAGGCAGGGGGGGGGGGCGTCAAAGGCATGGATTCCTCCCCCTGCATTTCCTCACCTAGCAGCATTAAGTCCCTGCCGCCCTCATCCTGCTCCTCTGGGATGTTGAGCCATAGAGAGCGTGCTCTGGGAGGTGGGGGGTAGGTGGGGAGGGGGGGGGGTGAGGGGGGAGAAGTGGGGGAGCGACACACGCGATACGTACCTGTAGTTCCGGGCGCCGCCATCTTCTCACTGGGCGCCGCGAGGGAGGAAGGGGGTCCTTCCGGGCGCCGCCATCTGTTCCAGTTGGAGCGGCGGCGGGGAGGGAGAGAGGTGAGTTGTAGCGGCGAGGGGGAGAGAGACCTGGCGTTGCCCGTGAGTAAAATTTCCCGCTCCCTTCTCTCTCCGTGTTCCCCAGAGGGGAGGGACGAACAGTGGACAGGAGGGGGGGGGGGGGGGGACGAACAGTGGACAGGAGGGTGTGGGGACGGACAGTAGACAGGAGGGGGGGGACGGACAGTGGACAGGATGGGGGGACAGTGGACAGGAGGGACGGACAGTGGACAGGAGGGGGGGGGGACAGTAGACAGGAGGGGGGGACAGTGGACAGGAGGGGGGGCAGTGGACAGGAGGGGGGGCAGTGGACAGGAGAGGGGGAGGGGGGTGGACAGGAGGGGGCAGTGGACAGGAGGGGGGGCAGTGGTGGACAGCAGAGGGGGGGAGGTGGACAGGAGGGGGGGGTAGGTGGACAGGAGGGGGGGTAGGTGGACAGGAGGGGGGGCGGTGGACAGGAGGGGGGAGGGCAGTGGACAGGAGGGGGGGGCAGTGGACAGGAGGGGGGGGCAGTGGACAGGAGGGGGGGGCAGTGGACAGGAGGGGGGGGCAGTGGACAGGAGGGGGGGGCAGTGCACACACACACACACACACACACGTCTCAGTTGATGCGCCCTTTCTCAGTTCCGTTTGGCGCCGGAGGTGGGGGAGCGACACCTACCTGTACTTCCGTGCGCCGCCATCGTCTGACTCGGCGCCGCGAGGGAGGAAGGGGGTCCGCCATCTTACGCGCCGCGTGGCAGCTGCCTGTTCCCCCGCCGGGGGGGGGAGAGGTGATGCCGCTGGGGAGGGGGAGAGGTGATTTGGAGCGGGATGGGGGGAGAGGTGATGCCGCTGGGGAGGGGGAGAGGTGATTTGGAGCGGGGAGGAGAGGTGATTTGGAGCGGGGAGGAGAGGTGATTTGGAGCGGGGAGGGGGGAGAGGTGATTTGGAGCGGGGAGGGGGGAGAGGTGATTTGGAGCGGGGAGGGCGGAGAGGTGATTTGGAGCGGGGAGGGGGGAGAGGTGATTTGGAGGGGGGAGAGGTGATTTGGAGCGGGGAGAGGTGATTTGGAGCGGGGAGGGGGAGAGTTGAGTAGGTAAAGGTATCGGTGATAATTGAATGCGGCAAGTAGTGAATATTTTCTTAGTTGACCGTAGCACATGTGAGTTGGTGTTGCGGCATGTAGGTAATGTAGTGAATATTTTATTACTTGACCGGAGCACGTGAGTTGGTGTTGCGGCATGTAGGTAATGTAGTGAATATTTTATTACTTGACCGGAGCACATGTGAGTTGGTGTTGCGGCATGTAGGTAATGTAGTGAATATTTTATTACTTGACCGGAGCACATGTGAGTTGGTGTTGCGGCATGAAGTGGTACAGTGTTCCAGTGTGAGTAGGGTGTTGCGGGCATTTGAGGTAAAGGTAGCGTTGATTATTGAATGCGGCAAGTACTGAATATTGTATTAGTTGACCGGAGCACATGTGATTTGGTGTTGCGGCCAGCGGCCATTTTATAAAAGTATTGGTAAGTGCGTAGGTAATGTGCGGAGCGCACATGTCACTTGCTGTTGCTGCCATTTTAAAAACCAATATAAGAATTAAGTGCGTAGGTAAAGGTGGCGGTTATGATAGAAAGTGAAGTGGTAGAGTGTTCCAGTGTTGGTGTGCGGCCATTTGAAAGGCATTTTAAAGGTAGCGGTGATGATTTAATGCGGGAAGTACAGAATAATGTAGTAGTTGATCGGATAAAGGTAATGTGCGGAGCGCACATGTGAGTTGCTGGTGCGGCCATTTTATAAAAAGTGCGTAGGTTACGCTGGCGGTTATGATTTGGCGGTTATAATTTAAAGTGTTTACACAGGATGGAGAAAGTGAT